>NC_084671.1:28267082-28567082 GCF_028389875.1 Rhea pennata | reverse complement strand
GGGCCTGCAGCACCCACAGCCGAGGGACGCCTCTCCAGCTGTTGGTGCAGAGCCCATGACGCTGTGGGTAGCAATGGGCTGAAGCAAGGGGAGCCCTGCACTGGACCTGCTCTTACCCTCTCCCGCTGGGTGTCCCGCAGCTCTTGTAGGAAGTCCCTCAAGGCCGCGTGGACATGGTCGGGCTCAATGTCACCCGCCATTGGCGAGCCAAAGGGAGGAGATGGCCCCGGGGTGAGTGCAGTGCTCTCCAGGCCTGTGCATGTGGAGAGAGCGATGGAGTCAGCCTCCCGGGAGACTGAGTCCGTGTGCCCATGTGTGGCTGGGACAGGTTTCGCTCCACAACAGGGCTGCCGCTGACCTTTTGTTGGGGAGCCTGCCCGGTGCGGAGAGGGGCTCCTCCTGCCCAGCCCCAGCGTCCGGCGCAGGGCCAAGCGCAGCGCTCCCAGCTTCGATTCCGCTGCTCTCCTGGAGGCCTCGGCCCTCTCCAGCTCTGCTTCCAGGCCACGCAGGCGTCCCTCGGCCATGCTGAGCTGCAGCTGGAGGCTGTCGCTGGTCCCGTTGGCCTGCTGCAGCTTCAGCTCCAGGCTGTGGAGCTTGTCTTGGAGCTTCTTCTCACGGCTGCGGCTTTCGCTAAGGCTGCCCTGCAGGTCCTTCTCTCGGGCCTTGGCCCCTCTCTCCACCTCTGCCAGCTGCCTCTGCAGGCCCAGGACCTGATGGGGAAACACGCGGAGCGCCTGCACCAGTGTGTGTGTGTGTGTGTGTGTGTGAACAAGCCTTGCAGGTGTAGGGAGAGTCTGGGGGCTTCCCCAGAGCCAGGCACAGTGCAGCACACATGGACAGAGCCCAGAGCATATAATGGTGCCAGATGGCATGGGTTTTTCCTCTCCTCCCCAAGCTGGACCATGACGTGTCCCCTCCCCAGGAAGTCCGGTGACCTCTTCAGGGCATGCCCACCTCTTTGTGTGCACAGCCCTGGCTGCTCTCCAGCTCTGCCACCCTCTGCTTCAGCTCCTGGCCCTCCCTGCAGCTCTGCTGCCGGTGCTGCTCCTCCTGCAGGATCCGGGCCTGCAGCTCAGTGGCCTCTTTGCCCTTCTTGCTGTTCTCGCTCTCCAGAGCCTTCACCTGTGAACAAGGAGGCTCAAGACTCACTGCCCAGCTGGGTTAGATGCTGTGTTAGGCTCTTGGGTGTGACAAGGAGCAGGAATGGGATCAGAGCCCCTCAGCAAGGGTGGTTGGTGATCCTCTCCAGTCTGGCTCTCCCTATTGCCAGGAGCCAGAGCCAGGAAAGCAGCACTGAGTGGAGCTGCGTGCCCCAGGGAGAAGGTATGGTCCTGCCAGCCCCTCTCTGGGCTCAGTGAGGACAGAGCAAAGGAGGGCAGAGGGACTGTGGGACTGCAACGTGCTGGCCACTATGTGTGTGCTGGGGACTGCGGGGCTTCGGTGGGTCTCTGGCTGGCACTTGCCTGCCTGCATAGGTCCTGCAGCTCCCGGCGCGCTTCCAGCCGTGACTTCTCCACCTCCCGCAGGCTGGCCCGAAGCTCGCCTACCTCTCGCTGAGTAGCAGCCCGGGCCTCTTCCAGCACAGCCACCTTCTGCTCCTTCTCCTCCTTGGCTCTCTGGAGGCTGGGGGCAAGAGGTGCATTTTCCCAACATCAAAGGGGCCTGCTGGGGCCCAGTGCCCCATCCTGCCTCTTGCACACCAGTGCCTGGCAGTGCTGGCCAAGCTGGCCGCAAGGCAGGGGTGCCCAACAAGTGTGAGGAGCCCACCTGATCCGTTCACTCTCAGCTCTCATGACAGCAGCTCGCAGCTCCGTGTTGGATTTCTGCAGTGCTTCCTTTTGCCTGCTCTCATCCTCTGCGGTCCGGCGGACATCCGATATCTCCTTGCGCTGGCGCTCCCAGGCCTCTTCCCCTTCCCGCAGCCGGCGGTGCATGTCGGCCAGCTCCTTGCGGGCCCCACTGTGGGCATCCTCGGCCAGGCGCAGCTGTGTCTTCAGCTGCTCAACCTTGGGGAGAGAGACACCATGCCTAACGCCAGGTTTCCGACCTCTTGTCCTTGGCCAAGGCTCCTGCTGCCAGCCTGGAGCCAGGCTCCTCCGCTCAGTGGAGAGGAGAGCGGGGGCGGATGGCTTTGAGGAAGCTTTTTTGCGACGGGGAAGCGCCGGGCCCCAGATCTGCGTGTACACTTGGGGGAAAGCTGGGGAATGTGTGCCAAGGTGGGGGGCACAGGGTCTGCTCCCGTCCCCTCTTGACTGTGTGTGCGCATCCCATCTGGGCAAGCTGGCCGAGCTGGAAGCTCTCTCCCGAGGAGCAGACCGGCCTGGGAAGAGAACTGAATCTCCCGACTCAGTCCTGAACCCCCTGTGTCCCCCCAGGCCTTACGGAGAGAGAAGGGGATGGCATGAGGGGGCTCCCAGGGCCACTGCAGCCCCCTGCGCCCACCCCTGGAGCGCTGTGGGCCGGGGGGCCGGGCGAGGGATGCGGGCCGGAGCGTCGCTGCGGGGACGGCCGGGCAACGTCGGCGCAGGAGCCCTGACATTGCGCAGACTCTCCCCACCGGCCCGGCGGCTCCAGCCCGCTCCCCAGGCCGGCTGCCGGCTTTGTGGGAAGGGTAGAGCCCCCCTCTCCCCTCCCCCAGCCCCAGATGGGATGCACGAACGGAGCCTCTCGCGCTTTCCGCTGAGCTCAGCAGAAATTCGCCCAGAAGGTCAGTGACCAGAGAAAGGGACGATCCATCATTAAATAAATTGTTTTCATTTCCCAGGATAAAGGGGAGGAAGGGGAGGGGGGGTGGAAGTGGACTGGGACTTAAAAAAAGAGCAAAACGCAGGAAACACCCCCCAAATTCCCTGCCGTTAACAACCTCAGCTCCTTCCTTGCTCCAGCAGCTCTACGGGCTCACAGGGCTTTTACAGCCAAAGCTCTTAATGTGATTATAATAATTATTTCTTCACCAGAATTTATTTATCTCCCCCCCCCCCAAAAAAAAAAAACAGCCCCTTTTGTAATTTCCCTTGGGGGAGCCAAGGCTCCGGCCGAGGCCCCCGGGGCCCAGAGGAAGGAGCAAAGGTGGTGGTGGTGGGGGGGGGGATATTTCACTGTTATTTCTCCGCTCCATCTGCTAGTCCTGAAACGCTCCCTCGCCACCAGCCGCCCGGCCCGGCTCCGGGGCTCCGGGTGCCCCTCTCCGAAATCCTACTCTCTCGCTCGTCTGTGTGGTCCCCCCCCCCCGCCAACCCCAGCTCCAACCCCGGCGCTGGGCTTTGAAATCTGTTGAAAGGAGACCATTTTTGCCAAAATAAACAGCCTGTCATGTTAAATTACTCTCTCTTCCTCTTTTAAGTCCCCTGATTCTCCTTCTCCCCCCTCCCCACCCCAACCCGGGGCCCTTTCTGCTCGGGGGCCGCTGTGCTCCGACGCTCGCTCCTGGCTGCCCAGAGCCGCGTGCGAAGGAGCCGGGACGGGGCATCGCCGTCCGCCTCCCGCTGGCCCCCGTGCCCGCTGTCGGGGCCCTCGAGCGGGCGGGCGACGCGCGTACCTCTCGCGCCCCCGCCACCTTCTCCTTCACCAGCTCCCTCGCGCGCTCCTTCAGGCCCTCGGCCTCTCGCCGGTGGGCGGCCACAGCGTCTTCAAACCGGGCTTGCAGGGTCCTCAGCTCCCTAGCGACGCCGGCCACCGCGTCCTAAGGGAGGGGGGAGAGCCGGGCTGAGAGGCATCGGGTAGGGGGGCTCGCTGCGGTCCCCTCCCGCGCTGCCCCAAACAGGTCGCGCACGCGGCCACCCCGTCCCCTTGCGTCGCTGCCCCCCGCGCGACATGGCCCAGCTCCTCTCTTCGCCCCTACGCTGCGACCCAGGCGTCCACCTCCACCAGGCCCTAGGAAACCAGGGCTCTCGGATGGGAAGTGGAGGAGAAACAGGGCTGGCTCCTGCCGCGGGGGCTGTCCGGGCTCGGTGCACCCCGCGGATGCTCGTGCAGGCCGGGTCTTCTTCCTGCCAGGTTGAATGCTGCTTGAGCCGTTCTCCTGTGCCTGAGTTGCCGCTGCGATTTTTCCCCTCGCTCGCTTGCCCTTGCCCTTGCTCTTTTCTTTTTTTTTTTTTTTTTAATTTTTCACTCTCTCCTGTTTCTAACGGAGCTAAAATTCGTAGAACCATAAAACGCAGAGATGGAAAACGACCTATTACCTCATCCAGCCCAGCCCCTCTGCCAGCGCCGAGCCGTTCCCTACAGAACGTCCCGGGTGAGTTGTCTAGACCAAGTACGAACGTCTCCAGCAACAGGGATTCCAGCACTTCCCTGAGAAGATTATTCCATGGTCTAATTGACCTTATTGTTAGGAAATTTTTCCTGATGTCTAGCCTAAAAAGTTCCTATGCTAAGTCGGAGCCTATTGCTTGGTTACCTTTCCCTGCTCTTCCCTAAACACCCTTTACCGTGCTCGGCTGCGTGCTCTTGCCCTGCAGACCTGGCATGGCTCAGGCCAAGGTTTCCATCCCGTGAGCCTGCCCCCAGGGCCAGGTTCATCCCTCCAATGTTTTGCTGCTTCCCTCTACAATGGATCCAGCTTCCTACGGTCTTCCTGACGCACAGTCGCACAACCATGACCTAGGCTGAGCGGATGCGGAAGTGCTCACTGAGGGCTGGTAAAATCAGTTACTTTAGCTCGGAGCAACGAGTTCAGAGCAGTCTGATTAAGATCTCGTTGGGTTTGCTGCTGGGCTGCCCTGTCCATCGGTATCTAGGGAAAAAGATGTTCTTGCTCAGCATGCTTCTGTCCACACAGCTGTCCTCCCTGCCACAAGGCCAAGGGAAGGAAGCTTCCCTCCGGCTGCCCTGAGCTTGCTGCTTCCTGAATCAGGTGGGAAAGAAAGACATTCCCTGGTGACACAAGCTTCTCCATGCATGCTCTGCCCAAGCCAATGCACACAGCACGAGAGTGCAGTGCTGGAGGGTCGCTTCCAGACTGGGGTTGCAAAGTCTGCTCTCTCGGGAGATGCCGGTGTAGCTTGTGCTGTTGTAGCCCAGTCTCTCCTGAGCAGAGCCACTCACATCCACAAAGAGCTGCCCACAGAGCAATGACGGGAGAAATCCATATCTCAGCCTTTCAGATGCTCAGCATCAGCACAGGGCCGAGGAGCATTCACGCTGGGGCCAATCCAGCCTTTCAAGCCCTGGACATGTGCTAGAGAGTTAGAACTACAGGTCCCACAGAATACTGCCTCCTCTGCTTTCAGCCATCCCTGCTCCCGGCCGGGGCAGGACGAGGGCTGGATGGATTATCAGAAAGATGTGTCCTGGCTGGGATGCGCAGGAGGGGCTGCATTCCTTGGGGTGGAGCCAAATGGAGTCTCTGAACCCTTGTCACCTGCTACCTCCTCTCCAGCTGAGGAGCCATGGTGAAGCCCAAGCAGAGAGAAGGGCCCTCCTGCCAGCCTGGCATTGCCTCCAAGGGAGGAGGTGGGTGCCTGGGCTTTTATTCTCCCACTCCCTGGCCCATGTCCTCATCCCTGAGAGGCTGGCTGCTGACAGTTGGACATATGTCATGCCCTACAGCGTGGGTGGCAGCAATGGCAAACAACAAAACAGATGATTTTTGGACCGCTCATGCCCACAGCATCATTTCTCATGGAAGGGTTTTTGCCGGGGATGGCCAGAAGATCAGGCCTGCACAGAGGAAAGCCAGAGTGTGAAACCTCCCTGCTCGCTGCCGTACTATTTGCAGTCTGCACTGAGGTTTACAAAAGACTGGAGGTGGAGAGGGCTGTCACAGGAATTTTGGGAAGGCGTTTTTTTATGCAGTTGCATTTGGTTCCCAAACAACTTTTGATGTCAACGCTTTGCAAACTCGTTCTGGCTGGATTTCCTTACCCTCCACGGACTGTTTGTTTTGTGTTAGGGGGTGTTCTTCCTGTGCACATCCCTCTTTGAACCACTCTCTTGAGTGTTGACCCCCCCTGTATCCCTGCTGCTCCCAGGCATGCATTTCAGATTGGAAAAACAAGCCGAACCGCCCAGCACTTGTGAGGGCTCCCAGTGGGTTTACAAGCAGATTACGGCACATGCTGCAGTGCAAGCACGCCTCCTTCTTTTCTGCATTTCTACCGCAGTCCTACTTGCAACCCCAGTTCCAGCCATCTTTTCATAGGGGACAGTGCCATGGGGATTCACTGAGGGCTATTAGCTTTGACCTTGCCAGTCCTCTCCACTGTAAGCTTCTGTCTAAGAAAGGCAGGTCCTTAAGCCTCTCCTGAAGGGTCCTGAGTCACTTTGGGAATGTGGAGAAGGATCTGGGCTCACCTTATCCTGCTCCTGGCGAGTAAGAGCTTCCTGCTTCACCTGATCCATCTCTATCCTGGCATTTGCAAGCTCCCTCTGGGCTTCATCCAGCTTCTCCAACACGAAATTCTTCTCTGCCTCTTTCCGGGACAGAGCCTGAAAGCCATGACAAGAGGAGCCTTTGGCCAAATGCCACATGCTGAGGGGGTGGTAGGTAGGAGCAGGCCTCAGTCCCTGCCCCACGGTCAAGCCACTTATGGCTGCTCCCCGTGGTGACCTCTGGCGAGAGTGGAGGTGGCTGCGGGTGTGTTGCACTGCTCTCCCTGACGCATGGACTCCAGGACCCAAACAGGCACAGGCAACAGGGTTCCTGCAGCACAGCGCTGCCCCGCTCACCTGCTGCTTGTCGTTCTCCAGCAGAAGGAGGCTCCTGTCCCGCTCCTGCTGCAGGCTCAACATCGCCTCTGCCAGCTCCTCCTTCTCCGTCTTGTACTTGGACACCAGCTCTTCTTTCTCTTGCTGCAAGTGGCGAACGGCCTCTGCCTTCGCTTCTGCCAGGGCCTGGCTCAGGCTCTCCTGGAGCACAGTGGAGCAAGCCGCCAGTGGATGCACACGGCATGGGGCTGCCTGGTGCCCTGCATTCCCCACACGGAGGTATCTGCCCAGCCACAGCACTGAGCAAACCACAGCTCCCCATGGGGAGAAGATCTGGCAGGCAAAGTACAGGCAGGATCCAGGCCTGGCCACAGAGCTCTCCACCCAGGGCTGCCCATTTGCTACGTAGGGCTGGCAGGAGCCATGTGCTGGTCCCGTGCTGCAGGGACAGGGGTAATAGCTCTTACCTTCTCCTCCTGGAGACGTTCCAGCTCTGCCTCGTGGGCCAGCGCCTGGTCCCTGAAGGCTACCTGCCCCTCCTGCTCAGCCTGCATGACCTTCTGCTTCAGCGCCTCAGTCTCGGCCCTCAGTGAGGACTCCCGTCGCACCAGCTCCCCCCGCACCTCCTCCACCTCGGCTGCAGGACACGTGGGTGTCCTGGCTCAGCAATGCTGCTCTGCCACACCGAGGGGAGGGTGCGCAAGGCCTGCGCGGTTTGTGCCCTACCTCGCAGGGTCTGCCTGCACCGCTCACTGCTCTGCTTCTCTGCTTCCAGCTGCTCCTTCTGGACCTCCAGCCGGGTTGCCAGCTCCTGTGCCTCAAACAGGCTGCTTTCCAGGGAGTCCCTCTCAGCCCTGCAACACCGCAGCTTGCTCAGCATGCAGCCCTGCCCAGGATCCTGCCTCCGCACCCCAGAGAAGGGCTAACGCTGGCTTTCCTCTGCCACACCAATGTGACGTGCCCCCAGGTACCCTGACACATCCTGGGAAAGGTGTGAACGGTCTGGGTGGGTAGCGAGGGTGTTGGGGGCTCTTGCCATGGCTTCACACCCCAAGAGGCAGAGCCAGTCCCAGGCAGCCTTCCCACCATGACCCAGGTGGAAGGCAGTACCGTAGAGCCTCTGTCTCCTCCAGCAGGTCTTTTTCCTGCCTCTCCAGTGCTGTCAGCTGTACCATCAGCCTGGACATCTCCTTGGCCAGGTCCTCCTTCTCCTGCACGGCCTGGAGCAGAGCTGCAGCCTGCATTTCTGTCTTCTGGTGGCTTTGTGCTAGCTGCTGTGCCAGAGCTTGCTCCTGGCTGCTCGCCTGCGGGTGGGAGAGGAGAAGCAGAGTGGAAGCTTCTGTCTCAGGGGTCAAGCTGGTGGAGAGAGACCTGCTGTACCTGCAGCAGCTGCTCTTGCAGCTGGGCGTTGTGCCGGTGCATGGCCAGCAGCTCTCCTTCCAGCCGTTCCCAGCGCTCCTCTGCTGCCTGCCAGCTCTGCTCAAGGCCCCGGTGGGCTGCGCTGACCTGGGCCTGCTCCCGCTCCAGCTCTTCCAGCTGCCCCTGTAGGCTGGCACGCTCCTGCTCCAGTTCCTGCTGCTGCTCCGTCAGCAAGCTCTTCTCCTCCTCCAGCTAGAAGCAAGAAAATGGGAAAAGGAACCTGAGGAGATGAAGGACATGGGGAATCTCAGGGGAGAAACATCCCGCATCCTCTGCTGGAGGAGGTGTGCGGGTGTTGAGGCCACGCAGGTGTGCATTACCTGCAGAACGGTGCCATTCAGGCTGACTTTGTCTTGTGCGAGGCCCTCGTTCAAGGCAGCCATTTTGGCCAGCGAGTCTCTCAGCTCTGCTTCCTCCAGCTGCATCTTGTTCAGGGCCAGCTCCAGCTTGGCACAGGTGGCCTCAGCCTGCAGGAAGGGGAAGAGCACAGCTTTGTCATCCAGAAGAGCTGTGGACCCCCCTTACAGTCACAGCACATGGCACAGCAGTCAAGTTAGAGAGGCTGGGGCCTTCTGGAGGCAAAGCCAAGCGCGAGGCAGTCCTGTGCCTCACAGACCTGGACTAGCTGGCACAGCTTTAATGCCTTGCCATGTGCTGGTGATGTACTGCTTTCAGACACAGTGTGTTTCCTACAAAATGCTCTACAACAGCTAACACCTTGCATCTACAGCATCTGACATAAGTGATGCTTGAACTGACATTTTTGGAGAGAGGAGGATTTGGGGGTCAGCACGTGGGAGCAGTGGCCAAGCTAGGGACAGATGGACTCTTCCTCAGGTGTCCACTCAAGGCTCCTGGGATGCACTTCTCCATCTCACCTTCTTCAGTGCACCACTCAGGCTATCCTTCTCGCCCTCCAGCACCTCCCTGACTAGTGTGGCCTGGCTGAGTGACTCCTTCACCCCCAGCAGTTCCTTCTTCAGGGCTGAGGCCTTCTCCTCCAGTTGTTCCAGGGATTGCTGCCTGGTGGAGGAGGTAAAACACAAATGGCAGAGCACAGCCCTCACCATGAGGCCTGTCCCTAGCAGCACCGCTGGCTTGAGGAAAGGTGAGTTGTCAGCTGGCACCCACGCGAGAGCTGGCCTCCCCCTCACTGGGAACAGGGCCCTCGGGGTGGGCTGCCTGCTGTGGCCCTGTGCCCATGGGTGGGTGCTGACTTGCTGGTGGCTGCAGCCAAGTGGCCAGGCTGAACTCACCCTCGCTCCAGCTCTTTCCGGCTCCTCTCCCACTCGCTGGCCAGCTTCTCTTTCTGCTCCTCCAGGAGGGCTCCGTGTCTGTGCAGTTCCATGTTGGCAGCTGTCAGCCTGGCCACTTCCCGACGGCAGGAGTCCACCTCCTCATTTAGGCTGCCCACCCTTGCCTCCATGGCCTGCTTCTCCCTAGGGAGACGAGGCCGGGAGCAGGGCTGAGCTCTGCAGTCCCTTCATGGGCTCCCCCAGGGCACCTGACTGCTCTGCTCCCCAGCACTCACTGGCTGAAGATCTCCGCAGAGGCCTTGCAGCGCTGCAGATCCTGCTTGCATTCCTCTAGGGCCTCTGCCAGTTCCTCCCGGCCTCGCCGCTGCTCCTGTGCCCGCTGCTCAGCCTCCTGCATGTCCCGCTGGCACTCGCATGCCTGCTTCCGTGCTGCCCGCAGCGCGTCCTGGGCTGACTCCAGCTGCGAGCGCAGCTCCTGCCCACACAGAGAGAGAGAGAGAGAGGATCCAGCTGGATGTGCCCCCCCACGCCAGGGCTGCCACGGCAAGTGGAGCAAAACCTCCACGTTGGGGCTCTGTCCCCAACAGATCTTGTCCCCACTGCCACCACACTGGCTCCACCAGCCCAGGCTGGAGCTCCCTTCTCCCTGCATGTTCCCTCACCTGCTCAAGCTGTTGGTGCTGATGGAGTGCTGCCTGCAGGACTGCCTCGGGCTCCCATGTTGGTGAGACCTGGCGGTGCTGCGGGGAGCCGGAGCGCAGTGGGGAGAGCCATCTGCTAGGTCCCTCTTCTGCCACCCTTTCCCTGCCATCCTGTGAGAGGGACCATGGAAAGAGAAGGCAAAGCCATGAGTCCCAGCCTGGCCCCGTTGGGAAGTTTCACTGAAGAGGAGCTGTGAGACACCCTGAGGCCTGGAGACAGGCTAAGGAACCAGCCCAAATCGCTTAAGCATGAGTGGGGGACCTGAACTCAAAACATCCCAGGCCCTACAGCACAGCAGAGAGTGGGAGCCAGACCTGCACCTGAGCAGAGCCACTCGCTGCCCACAGCAATGGTTCACTCTCGCCTTCCTTTGCCTCCCTTATGGTAGCAGCTTTCTGTGTTGAAAGATAAAGACGGTCTCAGTGGTCAGTGCCAGGGCTGGGCAGAGGGAGTGGGTGCACGTGGAATGGGCCAGTAGGACAAAGAGGGCGCAGGCGGGCACACCAGCTTCTGGATGTCCAGTTTGAGGCAGGCGATGGACTCATCCTTCTCCATGTTTTGCTCTTTCAGCCGCTCCGCTAGCAGGCTCAGCTCTTTTATCCTGAAAGAGAGGGGACTCCCTGAATGCTAGATGCAGAGGCCGGGCAGATGGGATCGCACACGCCCCTGCTGCAGAGGCGACAACCTCTGCGCAGAGGGATGGAGCTGGATGGGTCGATGGGCCAGGCATGGCGTATGAGGATATTGCACTGCAGGAAAATGAATCACCCACTGCTGGCAGCTCCTGTAAACAGCCATCTCCTGAGTAATGAAAGGCAATTTGCAGGGTTGCTGTTTTGCCATTTCCAGGAAGAACGTGTATGGAGGTGTCAGCAGCTCTAAGGGGCCTGTTGCGGAGACGCTGACCCATAGAGAAACGTGCTGCCCATAACACACTCCCAGTTCCCCACACATTGGACAGCAGTGAGTCAGGACTTTCACTGCCAAAGACCTAGGCCTGTTGTCTGACTCTGTCCTAGTACCTGCTGCTCAGATCCTCCAAAGAACCCACATGGCGAGAGACCATAGCCAGTGCCCTTTTACCTGGAGTTCAGCTCCACTTTCTCTCCATCCCAGTGGCTCTGGAGCTGTATCATCTCCCGGACCTTGTCCCGGAGCTGCTGCTCCAAGCGTGCCACGTGCAGGGTCTGTTTCTCCAGGGAGCAGGCGGTGTGGCTCTGGGACAAGCGGAGGTTGGAGTCCAGGTTAAGGCAGGCTGTGTGGAGGCGCCGTGCTGTCCTCGCCATGTCTATCCTTGCTTCAGCCAGGCCTCTGGTGATGGGAGACAACATCCTCTTGGGTTTCTGCAGCGCTGGCGCAACATCATCAGCTTGTCCAGCTGCACAGGGCTCTGCACCCCTGCTCTGCTCCAGCTCGCCTGCAACAGGCTGTGACTTCCTCAGCCCTGTCTGTGTTCCTCACCCTGAGGAGGTGTGGGACAGAGAGGTCCCTCTTTGGGTCAGGGTAGGACACATGCTCTGACATTGGACTTGAGGTCTGTTTGTCCTGCCTGGCACCCACAGGCCCTTCTTCCTACCTTCCCCAGACTCCATGTGTCAAGGCCATCCTGCCTCAGCAGGGCACCCATGCAGCTGTCTTCCCTAGAGGGGTGGTTTGCAGCACCCACCTCTCTGTGACAGCGCGGAGGTCCATGAAGCGCCCACGCAGTGAGGCTGCCTGGTGCCAGAGAAGGAGGGTCTCACCACGCTCGCTCCTCCAAGGGGTGCCAGAGCTCTGACAGGGATGGGAGCAGGATGCGAGGGTCAAGTTGCAAGGTGAGTTAGCACCATGCCAAGAGAGGGCACGGCTCCTCAGCTGCCCTCTGCACCAGCTGCCAATCTGCCCACCAGGCACTATTCTGTCTCTCCCTGTCCGATAACCATCTTTGTATCACTTTGCAGACCCACGAGGTCCCTGTGATTCAGGAAGGGGCTGCTTCAGCCCAGGTTAGAGAATGAGCCAGGGCAGAGCCTCACCTCCCTTTTGTGGTACCGCTCCAGCTCGCCTCTCAAGTGGTGGACATCCACCGTGGCCTTCTCCAGTTCCCCCGCCAGGCGCTGGTTGGAAGATTTTATCTGTTCCAGCTGCTCCCGCAGGAGAGAGTTCATCTGTGACAAACCGGCACTCCTAGGGCACAGACCAGCCCCACCAGCATGTGAATGGCAAGGACCTGAGCTCTGTGCTCAGCCATGGTCTGCCACCCTGGGAGAGAAACCCTGGTGGTCTTCAGAATTTGTCCTATTTCTGCCTCTTGATGGCTGGCTGTAGGGGGTCCCTGTTGCAGGGCAACACTTGCACGTGGGTGTCACATGCAGCTCTCAGGGACACAAGCCAGCTTGTCTTCCCCATGTGAGGGTGAGAAAAAGCTGAGCATGCAGCCCTGAAGGGGGGTGAGGACAGCATGGAGGAACAGACAGTCTGCCCGGGTGGGACTGGAAACTGGAGACATATACACCTAGCTGGGGATACAGAGCTTGGGTAAGGAGATGTAGAACCTGTGGCCCATCTACTGGGGGTTCACCGGCCTCTGGCATCCCTATCTACCAGGCTGTGAGGAGCCCCGTGCCTGTGGTCTGGGCCCCACTCACCTCTGCTTCTCATCCTCCAGGTGCATGAGGGTGCTCTCCAGGTTGGAGCTGCGGCCTTGGTCCCGCTCCGAAAGCACCCTGGGCTCCCTGGACTCTAGCTGGCAGGAGAAGGCATGAGAAGAAAAAGGAGGCAGCAAGGGACAGACCCCTGCCCCAAGGGTATCTCCTCAGGCAAGCTGGACTGAGGGAGGCAAGGAGAGGAACTGGAAACCACTCCAGAAAATCAAAAAAAAGTCTTGCCTGGGCTATATAAAAAAGCCACAAACAGCCTCAGCCATATTAAGGCTGGGCAAACCCTGAGGACTCAGTCCTGAGCCCCATGACCCTCTCTCCCCTCCCAGAAGCATTCCCAGGATCTCAGACAGCCTGGGCCCATGCTCTGCTGTGATTTCCTTCCCACACTGATCCCTGGAAGAGGACTTTCCACTGCTGTGGATCCTCTCTCATTCCCTCTCCTGCTCTGACCAGGGGCAGGAACAGTTTGCAGGGGAGCCTGGGCATTTATCCAACCGTCCTGGCCTGCTCGGAGAGCTGGGATCAGGGCTTAGCATGCCTTGTGCCTTGCTCTGCACCCCTGCCTGGGCAGCCCTTCTGTACTGACCAGCTCTTCCTGAGGCTCCGACTCTGAGGTTTTCTCTAGAAGCTGCTGCTCCAGCTCCCCACATCTCCTCTTGTACTGCAAAACCTTGGCCAAAATGGATAGGTAGGAAAGGAGTACAAGAAAAAAAGGAAGTGGAGAGGAGAAGGAAGTAGGGGAGAGAGTAGGCATTGGCTCCACTACTCCCCCAGCCTACAACTAAGGCTGTGTTTGTGGTGCCATAATGGTTGTGTCCATACCTTGTTCTGGAGCCGCTGGACAAGCTGAGCCTGGCGCTGCTGGCCATCCTGGTAAGCCTGGAGCTTGCGTTTGTAGGCCTTCTTGTCACCCTCGAAGCGTTGCCTCAGCTTCTGCAGCGCCAGGCTGCCTTGTCCCTCGCGCCGGGCCGCCTCCGCTCGCAACGCCTTCTCCAGCTGCCCATGTGGAGATGGCCAGAGCTCAGGGTGCGCACAGGCAGGTACCCTGCCAACGGGCATGGGGGGCCTCTACCACTGCCCCGAGACATGACCAGCCTCTTCCTGCGCTCAGTCACGATGGAAGAGCCGGGGAGCGGTGCGGCTGGCGAGATGAGCGAGGTGCCTGGGACATGGCACCATTCCCGGGCAGTTGAGCCACCTGAGGTTCCCTCTGAGGGAACGGTGCCTCCCTTTCCCGGCATGCAAGAGTAATTCTGGGAGATGCCGGAGGGCTGAGGGCATGTTAAAAGATGCAGTCACCAAGCTGGGAAGGCAGTCTGGAAATGGAGGGAAGCGTCTGCCCTGCTGAGGAGCCCTCGTTGTGATAGGAGCTGTACAAACCCAAACAGGCAGGGCAGCCCGGAGGTTCAGGCCTGTCTGAGGAAGCTCTCAGGCCCAGAAAGGTGAACAAGACCCTTCACAGTCAGAGCACAGCCACAAAAGACAGGCTGGAGGGGCAGCGCCAGGGTGAAAAGCAGCACACACATTAAATACTCCTGGCTCCTGGTAGGAGGAGGGTGGTGGAGCAGGGCCTGCGGTCTGTTCAGGTTCCCAGGTAGTTTGGGGATGTGTGCTCCAGCAAGGAGCAGGTACAGAGAACAGGCCCCAGCCCAGTCAGATCCATTAGTGAGGACAAGCTCTGCTCTACTGGACCCTGCTATAGACTTCGGTGGCAGCTGCCTGTGCCCATTTCCTCAGCCATGGAGGTGATGCCTGTGTGTTGAGCTCCTGCTGAGGGGTGTATGGTCGCACGTGACCTTGCCAAGGCCTTTCCCACAATGTTTTATGAAAACTAGAGATGTCCCCTCTAAGACCACCTGTGTGTGATACCCAGCTAGGGCATTTGGAGCTGACACGAAAAGGTCTGTGGCGCTGGAGGAGATAGCAGTGTGTGAGCTAGCTGCAGTGCAGAGGCCAGAGTATGTTTGGGTTGCCCCTTAGCAAGGACAGAGCTCTGGGGGCATGTCACTTGTGTTTGGCATAGCTGCTGTGGCATGGGGATAAAGGCAGAGAGGCCCTAGCCAGCGCTGTGTGGGGCAGGCGGTTGTGAGGTAAGGGGTGTCTGCTATCCTAGAACCCCTTGGGGTCGTTTGGTTTCACTGGAAATGCAGCTCTTCCCCAGTTTCCCACTGAGGATGAAAAGCCCAGCTCCAGACAAGGCCTGGTAATGCCCACAGGTCCTCCAGCCACAACTACCTGCTGTTCCCACCACCCTCTCCTCTCTTCAAGATGCTGCCAGCAGGAACGTGGAGCTGGGACTGTCCTTGCTAGCACTGGAAAGCCAAACACATGTATTTCTACACCCAGTGCTCCCTCTGTGCCTGCTCCAGCAAGATGGCACTGATCCACAGCCCCACGTGTCTCTGAGATGGTCCAAGCACCACTCCTTGACCACTAGGCCCCCGCACTTACCCGCTCGCTGATGGCCTGGTGCTTACTGGCCATCTCGTCCCTCTCTGCACGGGTGTGCGCCAGCAGGTCCTCCAGGCGCGACAGCTCCTTCTGCAGCAGCCGGTTCTCCTCTTGCATGTTGGCTGCAGAAGGTGTTTCCCACATCGCTGAGGAGGGAGGGAAAGGGAGCTGGAAGGCTACTCCAGCTCCCAGGGTGCACGCAGAGAGAGCTTCAGCAGGAGAACTGGCATCCTGGGAAGGCAGCGTAGATTTTCCCTGGGGTAAGGGCCTTTCCTGGCCTCTGCACACACACCACTGTGAAAGAGGTGGCCCGGGAGACAGTGGGACCCTGTCTCCTACACAGCCAGCGATGCTCTGAGCTGATCTGCCAGGTGTCAGCCATGTAAGTGATGCTCTCAGCATCACGCGGGGAGGGAGATGTACACCGGGTAGGGGGGAGGAGGGTGGAGAAGATACCCCAGGATAAGCCACCTGTAAGGTGTCCCCCAGCTGGACGCCTGCCCGAAACTCCTCCTGGGCCCGTACCGGGGACAGCCTCCTCGGCCAGGCTCTCCGCGAGGATCTGGCGAATCCTCGCAGGGATGGGCGTGGGGGCAGCGCGGTCTCCCTCTCCCCGCACCAGCAGCGCCTTGTCGTCCTTGCTGGCCGCGGGGCTCAGCACCGTGTCCTCCAGCTTCTGCAAGAGCAAAGCACTGGCTGACGGGAACCCCGGGCCTCGTGTCACCGCGAGGCGGCTACACCGCCACTCCAGATTTTTCAGCCAAGTGTTGCAGGGTCTGAACGTGCTGGTTTGTCACAGACGAATCTTTGCCGCGACTGTTGGTCTGGGCACGAAAAAGGGCTGGAGCCGAGCAAACGTGTCACTGGAGGAACCAGAGCAGAGCCATTTCGCCCCTGAAGGAACCTCCTGGGCAGAGCGCAGCCCCTCGGCATCCCTCTGGGAGCCCGACAGCGGTCGCGGGGAAGGAGGGGACGCGGACGCCCCGCGGGGCTGGCGCAGCGCTTTGGGGCACAGCTCTGCCCGCCGCCACCTCCCCGGTTCCGGCCCGAAGGAGCCGCCCGCTCGGAGGGGCCCAGCGCTCCCTGGCGGCGCCGCGGGGCTCGCTGCGGGCCGCCTCACCGACCTGCACCGCCGCCTCCAGCCGCAGCGCCGCGGCCCCGCCGTCCCGCTCGCCCATCGCCCGCCGCGCCGCGCCGCGCCGCGCCGCGCCGCTGCTGCCGGGGCCGCCGCGTTGCCGGGGCGACCGCGGGGGACGCCGCCGCGTTGCCGGGGCGACCGCGGCGGAGGGGAGGGGGGGGGGGGAGAGCCGCGTTGCCGGGGCGACCGCGGGGTGGGGGGCGCCGCGTTGCCATGGCGACGGCGAGGCCGCGGCGTTGCCATGGGGACGGCGGGGCCGACACACGGGGCCGCCAGCGCCCCCCGCCGGGCCGCGGCCGAGCCCACGCGTGGGAGCGGGCAGCCCCTGGGGCCTCCCACCGTGCCGGGCCCGGCCCCACGCCCCTTCCCCGCGGCAGAGCAGGAAGGAGAAGCGGGAGGGAGCGGGGCAGCAGGCCTGAGACCCCCATTCGGGACGGGGGGAGGATGGGGCCGTGCGTACGGGGGGATGCCGGCACTTGGGGGCTGGGGCGACGTGCCCCTCGGCTCGCCCTGGCGCTCCTCCAGCAGCGCCGGGGCGCGGGCGAACGCTCCCTGCAGCTTCCCTCCGCCCGCCCGGCGCCTGCTCCCCGCCCTGCCCACATATTTCCACTCCCGCTTGGAGCAGGAGCTTGCGGGCCCCGGCCATGGCAGCGCGCGTGTCCCGCTGGCACAGCTACCTCGGCGTCACCCTGTCCCGCGAGGGGCAGCGGGTGGAGAGTTTCCAGCAGGCCGAGGACATCCTGCTGACCCTGCTGGAGCACGTCCACGAGCGGGACCCCCGCTTCCTCGTGGATTACTGCAGGAACCTGGAAGCCTTGGAGTTCGCCCTCCGTGCTTCTGAGGATGCTGTCACCCTGGAGGTGCCCCTGCGGATTGACGGCAACACCCTGCGGGCACGGGCATGCCGGCCTGGAGACAGCCCAGCCGAGAGCGTGACTCCTGGGCACCAGCCCGCGTCTGGCACCTGTTACCTCGAAGTGCCCTCTCAGGAGACCAGTTTGAAGGACTGGACCAGTGCAGATGCCTTAGGCATGATGGAACAGGCAGGTGGCACCGGGTGTCTGGTACCGAGTAAAGTCCTCTGCCGCCTGAAAGAGCTCCTTGTTTCGGCCATCGTGCACTGCCAGCGCCATTTCCTCTTTCAGCCAGGTGCGTAAGCTAGCGGGGTCTTCCCTGTCCAGGAGCCATCCGGCTGGGATGGAGGGGCCCGGGCTCTGCAGGGGTCCCTGCACGTTACCCCAAGCTCCTGGGCAGAACTGTGCCTGGGAAGGATGTGGGGGGTGGGGAAGGTCCCCACCAGGAATGCCCGGGGGGATTGTAGTGGTATCGTTACACATTTTCCACCTCTGAATACTCTTTCAAGTAAGTCTTTGCTCTGATGAAGAGAAGATGATATTAGAGGACCAGAGGGTCTCAGAAACGCAGCACCACTAGCCAGTCCATCAACCTCTCTCCTTTGAGCCATAACCCTTCATGGTTTTCCTCTGCCCCCATAGCCTGAGACCTTTCTCTGATCAGTTTTTCTTGGATCATGTTGTCTTTCTCTGTGCTGTTCTGCCACCGAACTGTTCTGCTGACTGGTGCTTGCCTGGGTTCCTGCTGTGCCGACCCTCATCCTTCTCACGCGAGGGCCACACAGGGCTTGGATCAACAGCCTTCTCTTGGGAACTGCAGCCAAACCACAGCACCAGCAAGGAGTGACTCGAGTCGGGTGGGACGAGCCCGTGGGTGCTGCGGCATGCACCTGGTTCAGCCTGCAGGACCGGCTGTGGTAACCTCCTGGCCTTCTCCTCTGATGTAGCTGAACTCTCCATGTCTAGGTGACCTCAATGCTGAACATTTAAAGGAAGACGCTATGGAGCTGTCCCTGCTGATCCGTGGTGGGTGGAAAACCGTCCGCTTCAACATCATCCCTGTGGTGAGGAGGCAGCAGGAGCCGCTTGAGCTTGGCAGGCAGCCGAGTGACAAGGGTTTCCCTGAAGGCAGCCTCCAGAAGGCCACAGAAGAGGCCCACTTCGTCCCTGCCTCTCCTTATTGCTGGAGGTGAGTGGCACACCGTGCTCTGCAGGGGCACACGCGCAGCACACAGTGACCGTGCCTATGTCCCATCTGTTCTGGGGGCCCCTGGCTGGCAGCGCTGCCGGGAGCATGCAGAAGGCGGTGGGAAGGTAGAGGGAGATGTTTGCTGTGGCCAGCTGAAGTGAATTTATCTCACCATTAAAATTACGATCAAAACTACTGCCCTGTTTTGGGGGAGACAGTGGAAAAACATGAGCCAAATTTCAGGCAACACCAGGAAAGAGGGCAATAAAAGAGGGCTCCGTACCAGAAACATGCAGAGACCTTTGGCTGAGCTCAAACACTGAAGCTCAGGTGCAGCCCAGAGTAAGGCCAGGCCCTCCATGAATTTGGGAGCTATTTCCAGGGTCCTGGGAAATCTCCCAGCATGGGGAGTATATGGAGAAACCTTTTCTTGTGGAGTCCCTCCCTAGCATACCCCTCTTTCCAGAGTAGGTTTGATGCTCTCAGCCTAGCACTGAGATGATTTTCCTGCCTGGTGGCCTGGGAAGGCTGATGAACTCTTGGCTCACTCCTGGCTCTGAGCATCCCCAAGCCCCTGTTGGGGGCTGTGCTGACTGCGGGGGGTATGTGATACATTCCCAAAAAGCTGGGCTCACATGCCGAACCCTCTCCAGCCAGGACATGCCCCACAGGGTGTCTAGATGTCTGGGGAGGCCCGCAGGTGGCTTCCAGCAGCTGAATCTCAGAAGGAGCAATGCAGACGGTGGTAGCTCTCTTGCTAGGACTTTGCAAGCAAGTCCAGGCATCTCACAGCAGCAGGTAGAGGTGCGTTCCAGTGTGGGCTGTGGGAGGGAAAAGGGCTGGGGTGACACACGCCTCACCTGTGAGCACAGTTACCCAGCCCCAAGGAGGGGCTGAGCATCCGCCTGCACCAGCCTGAATTATTTTGGGCACGAGCTGGGTGTCCAGCCCAAACTTGCGAGGCCGGCTTCACCCCTGAGACAGCCTGCAGCACTCCCCAAAACACACAGGGCTGGTGTATAAGGAAACACAGGCGTGCTTCCCCTCATCCCCAGTCCCTTCTGGGAATTCAGGAACTGCTCGGCAGCACCTTTGTTAGCTGCAGATCTTCTGGGTCCTCCTTTCCACTCTCCTTTCTTGACAGGAGTGGTTGCAGGAGGTGGATTGGGGATGCTATGCGGTTGGGACCACACCAGGTGGCTGGGAGAGTCTGTGGGGCTTGGTGGTGCTGAGCTGCTGGGGCTGGCTGGAGTCTTGGGTCCTTTGGTGCCCACAGTGAGCCTATCCCTACACCTTGTGTGGCACAAGGCCACAATCCGTTCTCCCAGCAGGTTTGGGACAGAGACCAGAATCAGGAAGGTTGGGAGGGACCTCTGGAGATCATCTAGTCCAACCTCCCTGCTCAAGCACGGCCACCTAGAGCATGTTAGACAGGGTTGCATCCACGCGGGCTTTGAGTATCTCCAGAGAAGGAGACTCCACAACCTCTCTGGGCAACCTGCTCCAGTGCTCTGTCCCTCTCACAGGGAAGACATTCCTCCTCATGTTCAGGTGGAACTTCCTGTGGTTCAGCTTCTGCCCATTGCCTCTTGCCCTGTCGCATGGGGCAGCTGAAAAGAGTTTAGCCCCACGCTGCAGCAAATCCACGTGCGGCTCCTGGGGCCAGATGGCTGCTGGGGGCAAGCTGCCCTCAGCTCCTGTGTTTCTGGGCAGGGGGGAACCAGCCCTGGGGAGGCTCCTGCTTCAAACCTCCAGCCCCAGAGCTGCTGTGGGTCTGGCCATGCCAGCTGTTTGATTGCAGCCAGTCCAATATCTCAACACTTGTTCTCTGCTCCGGGGTATCTCAACTCCCAGGGCATCCAGGTGGGGTGCTCCGTTCATCGGTGCCAAAAAGCAGCCTTCTGCCTTCCTGCCTACTCCTGGGCCTTTCCCTAGCCCCTCCAGCGCTCCATCTCCAAGTGTGCCAGGTCACTGTAGATACCCTTTCCTTGTCTCCTGGCTGGGAAAATCCAGGTCTCTAGTCTGGGTAGCCCTGCACAGCCCTCACCAAGCTGCTCTCCCTTCACAGATCCTCCACTCACATTCCAGTCCTGAAGCTGCTCCATGCAGTGGGCACTCTGAAGGGTCCTCGTCTAGACAGCCTTCGCCTGCTTGACCAGGTCAACTCCGAGGACTGGAGGGAGGAGGGCAAGAAATGCGGCCTCACGTTCAACCACCTGAAGGTAGGTTCTTCCTCCAGAGTTTGCAGGAGTGCAGCTCTCCTAGCTGAACACAAGGCATGGGCAGAGCCAGAGCTGCTCCCTGGCCGGGGGCAAGGCTTGGACCTCATGAGGCCAAGCTGCTGCTGAAAGAGGAGCCCAAACAAAAGCCAGAGTAATTTATGTATATTGGAACATATCAGCCCGTGGCTGTGTCCGGAAAGAATGCACATTGCTGGCCCTGATCAGAGAGCTCTGATCCTTCTCCAGTGCATGCTACCCTCTCTGGAGACAGCAGGCATTTAGGGGACTGAGCCAGTAATCTCCAGAGCAAAAGACCTGGAGTGTTAAGAGCTCCCTGGCCTAGTTCGTGTCTGCAAGGACAGTGCTGGGGATGGCATTGCTGTGCCTACCGTGCCACATGGTATCCTCTGTCCTAGCATGCCGGGAGGTGCCTGTGCATGGCTGAGGGCTGCATTTCCTTCTCCGACCAAACCCTGTCTCCTTGCTGAACCTGTTCACAGCACTCTGGGCCAGGGACGGAGTACGATCGAGGTGTGCTCCATCTTGTGGTGTCTCACTGGGGTGGAGATGGAGAAGCAGGCAAAGCTGTCTTCTGTCAAGAGAATGGCTTCAGCTGAAAGTAACCCAGATCCCTTGGGTTTTATTTTAGATTGTGGTTTTTTGCAATTAAGAAAAAACACAGAATGCCTTTTTTCTTCAAAAAGCATCTTCTTTTGATTTCTAATCAAATGCAGGCTGCCCTACCACCCTGTGCCGAGTTTCACCCTAATTTTTCTACTTGGCCAGAGCCTTGAAAGTTCTCTTGAACTGAGCAGGAAAGTAAAGGCAGCAAAGGCAGCAGCACTAAGATATCCCTGTTGTCATGTGGATATACTATGGCCCTGGGATCACAGCATGGAGGAGGCAACTGCTTCCGACAAACCTGGCTGGTCAAACAGACCTCCTTGGGCTAGCAGGGACATTCTTGTTCCAAGCCATGCTGGCCTTTGTCCCCGGATGTGTTTCCCATTACAATCTGGCACCAGAAAGTATCAGTTGCTGGGCCACTTCTCAGCACAGTGCTGAGGTAGCTGATGTGGTAGTCGCAAGGGGTTCACATACACTGTGGATGGCTGATGTGACAGGGAAACTGTGAGCAGTCTCTGTGCTTTAATGTTTCTCCTGTGTGGAAAGCTTGTGCACATCATTTCAGAGTTGCTGCATAGCTGAGATGTAGAGTCCTGTCTGTCCCAGCACCAAATCAGAGGCTCTTTGGGGGATGAAGGTGATATCCGCATCAGAAGGTGAACAGAGTAGGGAGATTCAGGGACATCAGCCTGAGTCTGCAGGCACCTGAAGCAACAGCTCCGAGAGACTGTACAGTCCTGTTGTGTCACTGGGATGCTGAGCAAAGCCAGATGTGGTATCTGCGTTGAGAGCTCAGCTCCATGCATGTGGGGATGGCTGCACGGTGATTCAAGGGATCTGAAGGCGCAATCTTTGCAGGGAGTGCCTAAGTCCCCTTGGCATTGCAGCCCAACCCTGCCCACACCCCACAGCTTCTCCATGCCGCTCTCACTCTCCACAGATGGTGCTACTGTGGAGCACAGAGCTGTTTCCTTCACCGGAGGACTGGCAGGACCTCGAGGGCTCGGTCTACAGGCTTTTGGTGATCCTCCTCTGCTGCTTGGCCACCCAGCGCTTGCCCCACTTCCTGCACCCGGAGGAAAACCTGTTCCAAGGAGAGCCTCTGGACCTCAGCTCACTATACTGTATGGTGGAGGGCTTTGCCCGGGACCCCCATCGCTTCCTCCACTTCCACTTTAGCCTCCCTGTGCACACCAGTGGCCTGCAGGCAGATCCTGGCATCAGAGCCCTCCTGCAGCTCCCAGCCAAGGACAAGACCTACTGGGACACAGCCTATTTTGACATCCTACTCAGCCAGGTAACTAAGGGGACGCCAGAGACTCCAGGGGCTTTGCTTGGCTGGTCTTGCCAACGTGAGGCAGTGCATGGCACTGCCCGAAACCTGCTTGGCTGGGCAGTTTATGGTGTGCTGGAATTTACTTCCAAGAGCTCCCCTGCCTTTGACCCTCACTGGCTTGTGCTGCCCAGCCCACCGTGGTGTTTGGCAGCTGTGGGAGGCTGCGGAGGGGCTTGCTCAGGGTGTGCTGGGCTCGAGCAGAGCGGGAAACCCTCTCCACTCACTCCCTGCATGTGTCCGCTCAGTTCCAGATGTACCAGATCCAGGACCATGCACGCCACTTGGCTATGTCCCAGCTCCTGTCCAAGGCCCGGAGAGAAGTGCCAGTGCAGAGCTGAGTGGGGTCTCACTGCCAGCCCATCCGAGTGTCTCCCCATTTGCCTTCCTTACTACATAGGCCCTTCCCTGCCAGCAGCCTGAGCTCCCTGCAGGGGGAAGGGAAATCAGGCTACAGCTGACCTTAAAACATTGAAGAAGAGGAAAGGACACAGGCAAGAAACTTTTCTCTCTAACAACTGGAGAGACCAACCCAGCTCTCTGCCTCCTTCCTGTAGATGGCTCTCAAGCTGTGCTTTCCCCTGTGCTGGGCAAGGCTGTGTCCTTGTGGTGCTTCTTTCGACTGCATCTTTCCGCTCAAAACTCGGAGAGCACAAGCAACCAACAGGGAAGCCACATGGTGCTATGTCATTTTATTCAGGAGAGGTGGCACCAGGGAAGGAGCACAGGTTTGTCGCAGCTGGGTGTGGGTGCATGGCCTGTCAGCTCCCCCAGTTAGAGCTGGGCTCTGGAACGGGTGTTTTGCATCACTGCATACCTGCTGTTGAGGATATGGTTGTTCTGCGCTGCTAGGCTTTAGGAAAGGACCAGCCAATGGTGATGGTGATGGAAGGGGCAGGAGGGGAAGGGACCTGCAGGTGGATCCTGCCTCCAGCCTTAGATTCAACTTGCTGTGAGACTGTCATGTCCTGGGGCAAGGGGAATGAAAGAGGTGAGGGGAGCAGGGCATTGGGCACGAGGAGCAACCCTGAAAGAGGGACCAGGAGAAGGATATGTAACCACATCCCACACCTGCGCAGTGTCCTACCGACATGCTGGTCTCCTGGGCCTCACCCTGTAGGATGGTTCCCTGGGCAGTGTGGGTGCCGGCTCAGGGTCCCCTGTGCTGCCCACCCCTCTGCCCACACACGCAGCCCTGCACTGCAATGCTGGGAGAACTTGCCAGCCAGTGCAGCCAACGGCACTGGGGCCAGAAACTGGCTGTGTTGTCCTTCTTCCCTCCCAGTTCTACAGGTCCCACACAGCCCTGGCTGTCCGGCTGTCCAGCTGCAACCCATACTTCTCCTAGCAGATCTTGTCATTGCCACCAGCTTCTCCCGATGGTCTGTGCCACTGTGCTTTGGCTGCTGGGTGCTGCAGCATTTGCTGCCGGGGAGCCAGAGGAGCCCCTCTGCCCACCTGCCGCCTGAGAGGGCAGGAGTAGAGGGAGCAACATCTTGGCTGGACCCCGTCTGCAGCCGCTGCACAGGGTGCTCACAGCCTGCTCTGGTGACAGTGCTGCAGGGCGTCTCGCAGGGCGTGGAGTACCAGGTCCACATTGGCTCTGGTTGAGTTGTAGCCCATGAGACCAACTCGAAGAACCTGGGAGGAGACAGACAGATTTCTCACTGCAGCACAGACCTTCAGGGCTCTGCCCTAGCCCCCGTCTCCTCTTTGCAGAGCAGAATTGCTGGCAACAGAGCAAAGGCTCCTTCCAGCCATGGTGAAGAGCCAGGGGCGTGCAAGGGAGCAGCTCTACGTGCGTGCGTGTGAGCATGCATGTGCACCTCCCCTTGTTCGCTCGTATTTAACGTGCATTTCCTCTCAATGATGATAAAGACGTGTCACCCCGCTAACTGTATGTGCAGTTATTCAGTCACGCTGCAGCAGTTCTGTAGGGCTAGGAACTGATACGCGTTGCTGCAAGCAATTGGGTAGGACCAGATATTAGGTGTCTTGTGGCTAGCATCCAAGGACCATCAGTTCATCTCGGAGTGCACTACTGACAGATGCAGCCTGTTTCTGGGGGTGAAGAATCCAGGTTCAGTGTCTACCAGGGGACCAGAGAGTAAATTTGGAGCAGTGCAGCGGGGAGAGGAGCACCCTTCCCACCTTGCCTGACGAGGGGCCCAGGCCCCCAGCGATCTCGATGGTGTGTTTGTTCATGACAAAGGTTGTGATCTCCTCCCAGTCGTAGCCCTCAGGCACTTTGATGGCAGTAATGGTGGGAAGTCTTGCTTTCTGGAGAAGACAGAAACAGGGTCAAATCTTCAGCTTCTAGCCACTTGCCAGTCATCTAGGAGCCCTGCAGCCTAGGAGGAGAAAGCATCTCAGGGCAGGGGAAATTTGGGATATTCTTTTCCATCTGTGAAACCACTGGAGGAGTTTGCATCAAAACCTACCCAGGCCAAGTCTCTGGTAGAGGAATGACGTTGTGTCCTCCCACCACCCAGACCAGTGAGACGGGCTCACCCCAGACCTACCTCTTCCTTCACCAAGAGCTCGAGCCCCAGGTCCTGCAGCCCCTTACACAGGTAGGTACAGTTGGCCTGGTGGCGCTCCCATGAGTTTTCCAGGCCCTGTGCCAGGGTGGCCATAAAAGAGAGAGAAAGTCACCACAACTACCGAAGACCTCCTGGTGCCCATTCTTTCACCCAAACTCTGTCAGTAGTGAAGCAGTGCCAGGCTCTGCCATCCCCTGGGGCTTTGCCCTCTTCCTCTCCCTGCGCCCAGCCCTGGTGCTGCTCACCTGCTCAACCAGCATTGCCAAGCCCTCCCGCAGGCTGAAGAAGCTGTTGACTGGTGCTGTGTGGTGGTACCTGCGAAACCCAAACGGTACCCTGGTGGGCTCATCCCTGGTGCTTCCAGCTTGCGGCAGGGGTTGAGGTGCAGCTGGGCCCTGCCACCTCCACTGCAGCCAGCATGGGGGGGGGGGGGAGCAAAGCACCTAGGGCAGCCCATGGGGAGGGTGGAGGTGATGGGGAGAAAGGGCAGAACCCTGCATGGAGAAGCTAGCATGAGCAATCCTTGCAGGGCAGGTGTCCCACCAGTGAGGTGAAGGCTGTGCTATGGAGGGGACCCAAGTGGGGCCCAAAGGTTAGGAGGAAAGGGCTCTTTCGATAGAAGGGAGGTGCAAACTGTGAGGAGCTTGGGCGAAGGGAAGCAACATGCATTGGGATGCCGCGGCCTTCCCTCACGTTCGTGGCTTGCCGTCACAGCCCCAGTAGCTTGCCAGTTGGTTTATGTCTAGGTAGAAGGAAGAAGGCTTTGTCTTCCTCCTCAGCATCTTCTCCCTGGTGAAGCAGAGCATACGGCCTCAGTTGGACCCTGGGGATCTCCCCAGCAAGGACTACCTCATCTCCCCACGCCAGCTTCAGGCTGGGGGTCTGCCCCATGCCAGGACCTCCTCAAAATGAGTACTGGGGCAGCTCTAGGCCCAGGGCCAGCATGGAGCAGGGAGTGGCTCTTGCAGAGCTCTCGGTGCCAGGCCCAGGCTGGCATTGCTGCGTGGAGAAGTAGCTGGCACAGGGCCTGGCTCTGAGCCCAGCAGACACGGTGCTGGGAGCGCTCTCCTTAGCATGGCTGGACCAGATGGGTGGCAAGGGAGAGGGAATTATGGCCTGCCCCATGCCTGGCGTCCATGGCCATTTTCCATGCAGGGGACAGGGCTATCCTTACCTGGCTCGCTCACTGAACGAGATGGGGCCACTGCCAGGGGGGGCGCTGAGGACTTTCTGAGACCCTGAGTACAAGACATCAATCTCTGCACAAAAGGAGAGAAAGCTCCTCAGAGACCCAGGGACTCCCTTGTGAGAGATGGGTGTTGACCCCCCCCAGGTCTCGCTTGCATTTTGCCCTGCTGTGAATGGTGTGCATGGAGCATAGGGTGGATCATAGATGCTGCAGGTGCTGGTTGCATTTGGCCCACTTTGACGGAAATCTTGGCACCTCTGACTATCCCCATTGAGAGGTGGAGGTGGCCACAAGGTGTCTGGCCATAGCTGGACCAGTTTCTAGTGTCACTGGCACGGACTGACAGGCGGTAGAGCTGATTCCCCTTCAATCTCCCCCTCTGCATCCCAGCTTGAACACTCGGCATGTGGGACCCTCTTGTCCACTTGGGTAACCCCAACAGCACCCATGGCTCTTACCCTGCTGGTCCATGAAGATTGGTGCCCCTCCAAGCGATGCCACCGAGTCCACAAGCAGCAGGCAGCCGTGCCTGAGGGAGGACAGAACTCAGCCCTGGACTCCTGCTACCTCCTCCTGCTCTCGCACCCTTCCTCCCTCCCCTCTTCCTCCAGTCCCCACCCCCAGTGGGTGTCCAAGCCGCCCAAGGCTATGCATCACAAATCAATCCTTGAGCCCCAGTCCCAGATGCCAGCTGGGCATGGGCTGCCGCCTTGGGGTCGCACAAACACCCGTTGCTCACTGACCGGTGGCACAGCTCGCCCAGCCCCTCCAGTGGCTGCAGCACGCCTGTGGAGGACTCGCCATGGGTGATGAAGAGTGCAAAGGGCTTGTGCCGCACCAGGCCCTGCACAAAAAGAGATGAACTGCTCAGTTCTGGGCCTGGTGGGCTGGGAGGGAGCCCACTGCCTGCAGCTGTCACTCACCTCCTCAATGTCCTGCAGGGTGAAGTACTCGCCTAGGGGCTTCAGCAACTTATGGACGTTGGCTCCTGGAAGGGATTTGGGCAGAGCGAGAGTGAGTCTTGGCCTTTCCTCCTGCTCCGCAGGAGAGTAAGTTACATATTAACCAGGAGTCAAGCCACTGGCCAGGGTCTGGCCCCCTGGGGATTTGCCCGGTGGAAAACCCATAAACTACCATAAGCAGAGGGGCATCACTTGGAGCTTTCTCCTGATCCCAAAGCAGTCATGGCAGGAGACATGTCCCTCAGGATGGGGACAGTGGGCAGGATCTCTTGGGTGAGGGTGTCCTACCCCATGAGCAGCTGGTTAAACCCTGAGCAATGCCACCGCGGTTTGGAGCCCAGCTGCTCCCCAGCGTACCCAATCTCTCAGCGATGATGGCTGCGCGCTCGCCCCAGATGCCGTTGATGGCCACCAGTATGGTGTCGCCCTGCTCAATCAGGTTGAGGAGGGCAGTCTCCATGGCGCAGTGGCCTGTGCCGCTGACGGCCAGGGTCAGCGGGTTGCTCGTTTGGAAGGCGTACTGGATGCCTGCCTTGATCTCATCCATGATCTGTGGCGGGCAGCAAGAGACCGGTGCGTTAGGACAGCCCTTTTCCCAGGCACCACGCTGCCATGGGGCTGCGTAGTGGGGTTATGCCGAGGATGAGGACGGAAGGGGAGGCAGGCAGGGCCAGGAGGTGACTCACCTGCAGCATCTCGGGGGTCGTGTGGCCCACAAGCTGCCGGCCCGCCGCGGCCAGGACGCGAGGGGGCACGTTGCTGGGTCCTGGCCCCAACAGCAGCCTCTGCGGCACGGCCAGAGGCTGGCGCAGCCGTTCCGGAGGGGCGATGAGCAGCGGGCTCGCAGCCATGGCGTGCCGCAGCACCCCCCAGAGCCGAGCTGGGAGGAGAGGAGCCGCAGGCACGGCCCGCGCGGTGCCCCGTACTGCTGCACTATGCATCACCGCAGCCGGGTGGGTCTTGTGCCCTCGTGGATTCCGACCATGGGGCAGAGTCCCTGCCACCAGCCCGGACTCTGCCCCGGCTGCCTCCTCGCCTGGTTAATGTGCCACTAACACTGGCCTTGACACCTCGGCCCTCTCATTGCAGGGGATTCCTTCCCACCACGGTCCCTCGGGGGCCACATCTACCCCCACTGACTCCGTGTATCTGCCCCACATGCCAGCGGCACCGCTGGCAGACACTCTGGGAAACGCCCACAGAGCTGGCTACTGCAGACAGCATTTTCCAACCACCTTGGCAGTACAGCTGTGCTAGCCCTAGTGACAGCCGTGGCATAAGCCACCGCTCAGCATGGGTCAAGGTGGCTTTCTCCAGCCCCAGGTTGATGAATGTCCTGGGCTGCAGTTCACCTTGTTGTCGACATGCTGCCACACATAACGTGTGCATCGAGCATGTTGTCCACCCCAGGGCTGAGGGCAGGTCATGCCTCCCCGAACCACGTCCCAGCAAGGCATGGCATGAGCCTCTCACTTTCTCCATGAGCCAGGGGAAGCTGAGCTGCTCTTGTACCTTACTTGGATGGCAATCTCATTTTTCTTCACCTGTAAGAGGAAGAGGGAGCGAAGGTATTGGGGTCCTCCAGTGCGATCTGAGCACCAGGTGCCCATGGAGGGGACGTCCCACTGTGATGGGGAGGCATACTCAGAGGGCAGCACAAGATGGTTGACGGGCTCCCAACACCTTCTTGTTGGGATCCCTGCTGTGAGGGGATGCAGAGATCCTGCTCACAAGGTTCCTGCTGCCTCCATGCCCAGGGAAGTGCACGCCAGGACTGGACTCGGCACAGCCACCACTGTCTGGACGTCTCCAGCATTGCAGAGCTGTAGCCCTCCCAGGTCATGAACCTCTGCTCACTGATGTGGACATGAGTGTGACCACTATATCCAACCAGAAACAGAATCATATTCTGTATTAACCCACTGTAAGACAGGTCTTTCAATCATTGATCCATGCTCAAGCACCAGCCTTGCAGAAGGATGCCTGGCCGAGTGCCATCCACTCAGAGCAGATTGGGTGTTGGGATGATTTGTCCAAGAGCGGAACCATGGGATCAGACAGCAGCTGCAGTCCCTCCTGGAGCAAACTCTGCTCCTGCAGGCTCGGCCCAGCTCACTGGCCTCATGATGTGTCCCTACAGTATGTGCAGTGTGCTGGGATGTTGCATGACAAGCATGCCTGTTGTTCAACGTGCCACACTTGTCAAGTGTGCCTATGGTCCATCAAACCATGCTTATCGTCTGTCATGATGTGCCTGTTATCTGTCATGTGTGCCCGTGGTCTATCGCAACATGCCCATCCTCTGCCCCGTGTGCTTATTATCTGTCATGCTGTGTCTGTCATCCATCATGCCTGCCTGGTGTCTATCACATTGTGTCCATCATCCATTACACTGTAAACATCCTTCATCATGTTGTGTCTGTCCTCCACTGTGTGTGCCTGTCCTCTGTCATGCTATGCTTGTTGCTCATCATGCCGTGCCTGTGATCCATCACGTGTGTCCATCACCCAGTGTGTGTGCCTGTTGTCCATTGTGTGTGCTCATGGTCCATCACGTGTGCATCTTGTCCACCATGCCATGCCTGTCAACAGCTAAGGCAGCTCTTTCAGCTATGTCAGATTTCCACATGAGTGATTCTGATCTCTATGCAGCCCAGGGCTGGGCGAAGGACTATGGCTCTGCTGAAGCCCTAAGTGTTCCTACCCCACATGAGAACCACAGGTCAGATACCAACTCCAAAATGCAAATGCTATGACCCTAACAGCTGCCTGTTTCAGGCTCTTGGCAGGTCTGAGAGTGGGTCCCAGTGGGTCCTCCTTGGCCATGAGGAGTTGGCAAAGCTCTTGCTTTCCGGTTGATGAACGGACTGTGGCTCAGAGCCAGGCACTCGCACACTGGCCACCTTCCAGCTTCCTGATCTGAGCTCCTCTGGGACCAGCATTGTCCCTGCTCAGTCGGCAGTGGGCAGGAGTGACCCAGAGCAGTGCAGACCTGCCTGCCGCCCTGTAAAAAGATGACAAGAGATCTGCTTTTTGCAGCAACTGGCTACTTCTCTCCATGAACCTCTGCCCATCCCTTCCTGTTCTGCAGGTGCTTCCCTGGAGAAGTGTCAGTCAAAGACTCAGGGCTGGAGATGATGCTTGTTGGGTGCAAAGTCCTCAAAAGCTTGCTGGTTTGGTGCAGGAGAGGTGACTTGTCACCTGATGTCATCAAGCAGCCTCGGCCTTGGTCCCTGCTGGGGCTGGCTGTCCCCCTGCCATGAGTGGCTCCTACAATGACGCTTAAGGAGCTTGTCGCCCTGACTTGTGAGTGCAGCCATAAGCAGTCACACTGCTTGGCCAGGGCTCCCTGTGGCAGTGTGGCTCGTTGGCACATGCCTGAGGCTGGCATTTTGATCCATGGCAGAGGGCAGGGAGCCCCTTACGTGTCCGTGTGTCCCAGTAAGAGCAACCCAGCTGGCCCCACCTCTGGGCCTGCAGGGCAGTGGGTGATGCCTGGGGCTGCTGATGCCAAAGGTGGCATCTGGGGCAGGATCAGCCGTGACACTGTGATTGCTGCTGGCACATTGCCCTTCCTATGCAAACACATGATCCTGTTTATTATCCTCTGCAAATGCAGTTTCAGCCAGTACTTTCCCTGCAAACTATTGCCCTTCTCTGCTGAGATTAATGAAGATGAACCAAAAAGTGCAAGCTTTGCCGTAGTGGGAACTACTAAACTCTGCTTCAGCTCAAACCAAAGTGTGTCTAGAAATGATCTGCCTATAGCCAACTAGCTCTGCTGGCCTTGAAGACTGCCTCTGCCCCTTGCACTGGGGCAGGTACAGTAAGCTGTGGAGAAGAAGCTCTGTTCTGTTTTCCTTCCAGATTCACCAGCTAGATTTCCCCTTGGTTAAGAGATGAGGTCTACACAGCATATGTCACTGCGCCTAGCTTTACCTGTTCAGCAGAGTGCGCTGGCATATGTTGCAGAACCATTTAGGTACAAGACTTTGGTATGTGCTTAAGTGCTCCCGCCTCAGGGTTTGAGGGCACAAACCTCAGCCCAAACCCCACCTGGCAGCTGCATCATGGGGCCTTGAACGGGCCAGGTGACTGCACCTCTTTGAATGGTGAGAGTGCCACTGCCTGAGGCATGCTGTGACCAGCTGGCTGCTCTTCTCTGAGAGGACTTGGAGCAGGTTGGAGCAGAGAGGTGGTGTTGCTGCACAGACGGTGGAAATGGCTACTAGCCTGGCAAGTGCTGCTAGCTCCTCATTTACAGAATTGAGAATGAGAGAAGTTGTTGAGGAACAACATCTTGTCACATTGCAAAGGCCCACAGAAGAGTGCAGAGCATGTGCAATGTCCCCCAACACTCAGGTGGGAGAGACCTAGCCTGAGGCTCCACTGGGCTTGTAAGAAATGGATGGCGGGAGCCACGTAGGAAACACTCCCACCCCCTTCATGCTGCTCTGCCCTCTCCATAGCTCTGAGTTGCCAGGAGAAGTCCCAATGTCTTCCACCACTGCAGATCCTGCAAGGTGGGAACCAAGCATGAAGATGGGAAGGCAGGGTAGAGAGAGAACACACGTCCATTGACCAGTGATAAGAGACAGAGTGGTGCTCAGGTGCCTTCTGCTATGTGAAGGTGTTGTGAAGCACCAGGACCAAGCTCAGCCAAGTACCTGGCTGGGAATGAGGTGTAACAGGGCTGTGTGACTAAAGCAATCATCAGCGGAGACAAAAACACAGCCAGCATCAAGTAACATTCACCTCCTCGCTGTGCCCTCATGCCTTGGGCTGCAGCAGGGAGAGAGTTCGGGGTGGATGGAGCCTTGCTCACCAGAGACGTGCAGGCTTCTCCTCTCCACCAGGCTTCCTGGCCTTTGCACCAGGACATTCTGGGACAATATCATGATTTAATGAACAAACGAGCTGGTGGTTTCTGGAAGGAAATATTTCTGAGAAGGACTTGCACATTGGGGCCTCTCTGTATCTGTTTGCTGGCTACCAAGCTCTTGCTTGCTGTGCCTTTGTCAGGGGCATCTGTGCAAATGTGAACCTCACCTTGTACTGCAGGGAAAGAGGATTAGTTTGAAGTCCTTTATTATAACAAATCCTCCGGTGAGGTACCAGCTCCATGTCCTGTGCCAGAACTGTTGGCTGGCCGTGTCAGGACCCCCATCGGATGGCTTATAATCGGCATGTGTTCACATGAAGGTCCACGAGTGTCATGGTTTCTGGATCTATGCTGCTGGTGTGCAGCAGAAGCAGTGGTCTCAAAGCGGAGCAGATCCATCCCCAGCTTGGTTTGGGAGTGCTTGCTAACTCCCCCTGCCCTGGGTCACCCCATAGTGCAAAAAAAGGGGGAAGGAGCCAAGGTTTTCAGGAACAAAGTCAGACCCAGGAGCTGTGAAGGTCCCATGGGGACTCTACTTGGAGAATGGAAAACCTGAAAAAGAGAAACAACACCATCTCGATAAATGCTTAATGAGTAATGTCAGAAAAGGGGCAACCTCTGCTATTGATTTCTAGGTGGAGGGTGCAGGCAAGAGGGTGTTTTATAGGTTTGTTAAATTGTCTCCTCCTATAAATGCCTCTCTGCCTTAGACAAGGGAGGCTCAGCAGCAGCTCGCATATGAAGCAGGCAGTCAAGGGGAGGCAAGAGCCAGCCCGGCGTGATTTCAGAGTGGTTCCTGCAAGCCTCTTTCTTCCACTCTCCCTTTCTCCCATGGTCAAGCGGCTGCTTTTTGCCTAATAAGTAATAATCGGTCCCCTCTCCGGCCTCTGCTGGGGACCAGCGGCTCAGGTTGCTCTGATATGAACAATTTTGCAACAGCTGTCTGATGGATGATTTCTTGGGCGTGAGCTGGGATGTCAAAGACGCTAGTCCAGTAATGCTGTTCGTCTCAAACCATTCCTCTTCATCTGCCTAGCAAAAAGCCTCGCTAGCCTCCGGTGCAGGATGTGGCCTCCAGTGCTGTGCCAGGCTGTTTGCCCCTTCTCACTGCGGGCAGTGAGACCCCGAAGCTGGAGAGAGGAGTCTCCAGCTTCAGGGTCACTGCTGGATCCAGGCTCGCAGCACCGCAAGCGCTGCCCTGAAGCATTTAATCACAGAACATAGATGATGCACAGACCGGTAGCCGAAGGACTTCTCTGCCTCCTGTCCTCCAGAGAGTCTTCCAGAAAAGGCAGTGGAGGAGATGTGTGCCTTGAGCTCCAAAGTCCCTTCTCACTCCCTGAACACTGTGAAGAGGCAGCAAAGTGGGGCACTTTCCTTCTTGACCATCGTTATGGGGTGAGCAGGAGCAGCGGGTACTGTTCTTGCATAGAGAAAAGCTGTGATGTGCTACTCAAAACAGCTGGCAGCGAAGATGTAATCTTCTTTCCTTGTTTCATCTAAATACCTCCATCCAGATGGCCGGGGTGCCGGCATTTTCACTTCCAAACGCAAGCGGGCAGCCCGGGAGAACTTGTCTGGCCGGGACAGTGCACACACGAGGCTCACAGCCACCCGTGCAAATCAGGGACAACTCCACGGGAGAGGGCGGGCGGGCTGGTTTTATCTGCTTTAATCACTTCTTTCAGTGGAGGAAAATCTTTTACAGATGCTAAAAGAAGTAACCATGGGCAAGCTGCCGGGTTTGGAGGGCACTGGCGAGGGCGGGAGGCAGCTCCAGGAGCTGAGGGATCAGGGCCGCTATGGCGAGGAGGATGGGGCGGCCAGGTCTCCATCTCCACAGCGGGTGCTGGGAGGCCCCTCGGCGAGGGGAGGCAGGTGGGGGAAAGCCCCCGGCCCGCTCTCCTCACGCCGGCCGGCCCCGGCCCTTGCAGCGGCCCACAGCCGCTTTGCGGTCTGGGCGCGGCGCGCGGCCCCACAGCGCTGGCCCTCAGCTTCGGCTGCAGGAGGCCGGTGGGGAGCAGCGGTGCCACAGCTCATCCCCGCGAGAACGGGGGGGAAAGCTGGAGCTTTCGGCTATTTTTAGGGCGGGCCCCGCAGTGAGCGGCGTGGCGCGCCGCTCTGCACATCAGTGGTGCTCTCCAGCCCCGGCCGGGCGCGGGGCTGAGGCTGCTCCCCCGGCAGGCCCCGGCGGAGCCGGGTTGAGCCCAGGGGGCGGCCGCGCCGCGGCCCCGGCGCCTCCCGGCCGGGCGCAGCGCGGGGGGCGGTTGCTGGGGGGGGGGCGGTTGCCAGGTGACGCCGCGGAGGGGGGGGGGGCGCGCCGCAGGGGGCCCCGCCCCGCCCCGCTCCCTCGCCCTTGCGGCGGTTCCGCAGCGCGGGCCGGGCGGGGGGCGCTGACGTCACCGCTCCATCACCGGCTCGCGCCCCCCCCCCCCCCCCCCCCGCTCCCCTCCATTCCATCCCCCCCTCCCCCTCCACCGCTGGCGGCAGCCAACCAGCGCGCGGGGGGCGGGGCGGGCGGGGACCCGCAGGGACGGAGCCGCTGCCAGCCCGCAGCCGCCGGGCACCGCGGTTCGGCTCGGCTCGGCTCGGCTCGGCTCGGCTCGGCGCGGCCCCATGCCGGCGCCCCCCGCTCGCGGCTGAGCGCAGCGACCCGCCGAGCCGGGCGCAGGTAAGGGCGTGCCGCGGCGGACAGCTCCGCGCCGCGCCGCGCTGCTGCGGAGCCGCCCGGGATGCGGCGGGCGGGCGGGGCGCGGCGCGGTGGCCGCCGCGGGGAGCGGGGAGCGGCGGCGCTGCCCCGCCATGCCGGGCCGCCCCGCCCGGGGGTCCCCGGCGCTCAGTAAACGTGCCGGGGTGGGGAGCGGCAGGTCCCGGGGGGCGGCGGCCATTTTGCGGGACCCCGCGGCTCGGCGCCGGCTTCCAGAAGGATCGCGCCTGGCGCGGCCTTGCCCCCGCGGTGGGGGAGGCCGCGGCCGCCGTGCCCGCACCTGGGCTCTGCGGTGGCGGCGGGTCCGAGCTCCATCCCGACCTGCGCCAGCTCCCCTGGTGCAGCTGGCTCTCGGCACGAAGCTGAGCTGTCTTGAGGCGTCATCAGTACGCTTCAGAGTCAACGGCAGCGGTGGAGGGAGCAGCAGGATGCTGTGGCTGGGGGTCTTGCTTGTCAGTGGGCAGCTTGCCTCCTCGGGGAGCACAGTGGAGCTGTGGCCCTTGGCTGCTGCACAAGGACAAGCTTCCTTGGTTGACCTTGGGTTTGGGGGCAGCTCGGGAATGGCTGCGCTGTCATCGCGGGTCAGCGTTGCTCGTTTTTGGCTCGAGGGTGGTCTCTGGCTGGAGATGCTGGCACGGAGTCTCACACCCGTCACTGCTCGTTCCCCCCAGCTCCCAGGGAGAAGCCCTGCGCCTGCCCCTTCGTTTTCCCTCTTCTTCCCTCCGTGGCAGCTTCACCTAGACCTTAGGTGCATGGAGAGCCCCGGCCTCTAGTTTCCGCCGTAGAGAGTCAGGTGCGTCCATGCTGCCCTTGATCTCCGGCATTTCCTGCAGGGGTGAGCTAGAAACTGCCTGTTCACGTCCAAAAGGACGCTCCGGCACGCAGGGTCGCTGTGCGTCAGAGGCCTCCTTTGACAGGGCTGTGTCCCCTGCGGTCGTAGGCATGGAAGGCGCTGGTGCCCTGACCTGCTCGGGTGAGAAGAGGGGAGCAGGAGCATCTCCTGTGAGCCCTTTTCTGCCCACAGGTAGGTTACAGGGCTCGAGTGCACCTTGCGGTGTTCCCATGCGTTGGCTGCAGGAGAGCTGAGCATCTCCATTGCCTTTGCGCAACCTTACGGCAAGGCCGTCTCTTGACTTGCGAAGCCGCTGAAGCGGCTCCTCTGCCCTGCCCGGGCTGGGCATCCCTTGGGGTCGGCACGCCTCCCGTCGAGCGCGGCCACGGAGGCCCTTCTCCGCGCCGCCCGGCCCTCTGAGCGGCCGCTTGGGGAGTTACCCCGTAAGGGGATCCCGCGTAGCCCGTTTTCCCCCACCGCCTCCTGCTCTCCGCGGCGTTTCCGCTGAGGGAGCAGCACAGTGCCCTGGTAAGGGGGCAGTGGGGCAGGAGGCTGGGCTGCGGAGAGCCCCTGCAGATGCCTGCCTCTGGGTGGATTTCTCCGGGGCGAGGAAGGGAGATGCCCCCCCACCTCCTGCCTTCATTTTGCAGTTCAGCAACCAGGCCAGCCTGGTTTCAATACAGCGATTTTCAATACATATTTCCATGCTGTTTTTGTTGTGTCTCCTCTGAGGCAGGTCTCAGCCCTGCTCGCTGAGCGGAGGTGATGCCCCAGCCCGGTGTGACGCTGCTGACCTCCATTTTGTTTCGGCGGTGGCAGCTGGCTGCGCAGGGCCGAGGGAGGCGGCGGGCGGCTCGTGTGGAGCCAGATGAGACTCCCTGAGCCGTGCGTTTTTTTTTCTGTCTGCTTGGTGTTTGCTTCCAGCACTGTTCCCTGCAGCCTGCCGTCGCCGGACGGTAGGACCTGTGCAAGCAGCCCGCGTGTCTGCTGGGCTGCCAAGCTCTCTCCTCGCCCGCTGCCCGCCCCAGCCATTGCATTTGGTACTAAGGAGGTGGCTTCCGTGCAGAACACATTGTATTTGCTTGCGTGGTTTTTCAGTGACGTGGGTTTTTGTGTGCAAAACGGGCAGTCAAGGGACCAAGCGATGGAGAAAAGGTGATTTACCCTTCCATCGGTGCCGATGAACCTGCTGCTGTCTAAGGGGCCTGGCCAAGGGCTAGGAAGAGAAAAGCCTTCCGCTGGCAGGCTTAAATTTGCTGTCCAGAATCTGCACTGAAATTCCTGGGGAGCTGCAAATGGCAGAAAGCTGCCCTGACGTGCAGTCCTGCGTCTTTGTGCTGGCGGAGTGGCGCGGGGCAGCTCGTCCGTGACAAATGCAGGCCGGAGTGGGGAACGAGCGCTGGCGGACTGCGACATCAGCCCGTTTTTATCTCCGCTGAGTCCCCGCATGCATCGTCCGGGCTCCCCTGCGGCCGGGGTGCCGGGCCCACTGCTCAGCGCCGCTCTGCTGCGCCAGTCGGACTGGGGTGGGTGGGGGGGATCAGCACAGGGCCGAAGGAGCGAGGGTGGGTTTCGGCAGTGGCCGGTGGGAACGTTCCCCTGACCGACTTGCTGCTGATTTGCCCTGTGCTGCCCTCCAAGCTCCTTCCCTGTTTGCACGTGCTGCTCTTTCGAAAACTGCACTGTCACAGCACCCTTCACTGCGTGGGGCTGCAGGGAGCTTCCTGACTGCGTTTTCCCTCCTAGGAAACCAAGTGCCTCAGTTTGGGGGAGAAAAGCAGGGCAGAGACGCTCCCGGTGCAGAGGCCCTTGCTGCCAAGTGGGCTGCGTGGGATTTCTGGGGCCAGGGCCGTTCCCTTGCCGGCCCTCGGAAACCCTGGGCTCCGGAGAGCCCGAGAGCGACGACTGCTGATTTCTGGACAGCTCCGGAGCAGACAGAGGGAGGGGAAACACTTCTCTGCGCTTTCTTCAGCCCTCTGAGCTGGAGGCTGATGCCTGCAAAAAAAAGCAATTTCCGGGTGCCTGAGATGGATTGGCGATAGGGATCTAGCAGGGTTTTAATATCGTACCAGGCTGCGGAGGGGAGGGGCCCCGGCAGCCGCAGAAAGCGAGCGGAGGGGAGCGGCGGCGCTCGGCTGCCGGCCGCCAGCGCTGTCGTGTCATTCGGGCGGTGGAGATTGGGCCGGGCGCCGTGCCCGGGGGGGCCAGCAAGTCCCCAGCCCTCTGCCGAGCGCCGCCGTCCCTGGACTCGTGGAGGAAAGGCAAGGGGCCGTAGCTATGTCCGTGGTCCTTCCCCTGGCCCAGAAGCAGAGGGTGGGGAGCCCAACATCTGGCTCCTGGTGAGGGATACGGGCAAGCGGTTATTTATTGAAACAGAGCCCGTTCCTGGCTGAGCCAGGTACGACGCTGGCCCTCGCTGCAGAGGTGACGCAGATAAAAGCAGGAATGCTGTCTGGATTTCCCTTGTCGCAGAGAGCTTTTGATCTCCCAGAGCTGCCTTCCGCCTCTGCAAGGCGGTTTGCTGGGCACGCTGTTGAGCACGAAGCCGTTGCCCCAAGGCACGCTCAGGGAACTGGAGGCTGTGGCAGGAGCCTCGCGTCATGTGAACCGCGGCGTGCTTTAGCCCCTAGGTTGGCATGAAGGTTTCCAGATTTCCAGGGGCACTTCCCCCTCCGTGAAGCGTAGCCTGTGGAGGAGGCTCTGGGGTGCTGGAGGGACACCTTGTCCTGCTAGTTGCTTCTTGGCCCTGGTGGGACAGCAGAGAGGGGTAGGGCTGCGGGTGGGTAGTCTTCTGGTTTAAGGGAGATCTCTTCAGCTAATCTCTGCCCAATTAATCTTAGCTGATCCAGTTAATCGTAACTGTGCTAGGTGTTACGTTTGCCTCCTGGCCATCAAGGGCTCGTGGGTGTGCTGGTCAGATGAGAAGAGCTTAGTAGGGCTCTTGTGCATGGAGTGGGTGAGAGACTCCTGCTCCTGCCCCACAGAGGGCTGTGGGGGTGGATTCAGCCATGCCCCCCCCCCAATGCTGTGTGGCCTGGGGCACTCTGCCGTCCCCTCTCTGCGCCTCCGCAGTCCCTCCTGAGTGAAATGTCACTGGAAGGAGACGGACGTTTGCTGGGATCGTAGGTGGAAAATGAGGGGCGATTTGGGACCTGGTGCAGGCACGTTAAATAGTTTCGGCCGCCTGTGCATTGAAACACGAGTTCCTCCTTCGGCAGCATCTCGTCTCCGTTTTCCGGCGGACGTGCGGGATCAGCCTTGTTTGCCTGCTTCGCAGAGGTCCCTGCACAGGAGCCAGGCGTGTCCCTGGACTGTTCCCAGGGAAAGACTGATACCAGGTTATTGAATTTCTCTTGATGGCAGATTAGGCAGGCGGTGTCTGACTGTCTCCGAGAAGAGGCAGCTTGTCGGCTCGGCTCAGCCCTCCCTGCGCCAGCCGGGCCTTCCTCTCCTCCTGCGCCGGGGAAGGCCGCTTGCCCCAATGGTTTCCCTCTGCTCGCTGCCTATCTTGGCTTTTCCCAGCATGGGACATGCAGTCCCCAGGGGGCTGGGTTAGGTACTTTGAGCCAGACAGTCTAAGTAATTCACCCCACTGGGTCAGACTGGTGTGTGAATTCTCCACGTGGGACTGGACTAGGTGAAGGAGGAGTTAAAACCACTTGCGTGCGAGACCCTGCCCCTTGTGGCGTATCTACCTCTCCCTGGGCGACCTGAACCTAGCTCCTAAGGCACTAAGCGTCTATGGTTGTCCATGCTGCTCCTGGCCATGACTTTCGATCTGGCTGTTGCCACCGTAAGAGGACTTTAGGCTGAATTCTTCCCTGTGGCTGTGCCTGGAGGGGAACAGGGGCAAGAGAAGGAGCCCAGGCTCCAAACAGAGCTGAGCTTGCTAGTCTGTGTGCAGGGTTGGTTGTGTGAGAGGCTGGGTGCTTCCTGGGGCCCTCTGCGCTGGCACATGTGGAGGTTGGTGGAACCTTGCGTGGTTCCTTCCCACCTCGCCGAAAGCATTTCCCAGCTCATGCTGGCTCTGAAGATCCTCCAGAGGACCTGGGGGCTCTGCCTGTGCAGCCTGCCTGCACTGTTGTGCTCCCCATGGGAGAAATAAGGTTTTTGATGCAAAGGGCTTCCCAAGAGGGTGCCACCACCCTAAGCTTGAGGGGCTGGAGCTGAGGTGGGAATCCCAATTCCCCCCAGCAAAGAGAATGGGGACACGGAATGAGATTCCCCGGGAGCACCGTGGCCCGGGAGCCGCCAAGCAGCATCTGAGCTGAGCCATGTGCCGTAGCCGGGAGGAACTGCGGCGTTTCGAGCAGGGGCTGATCTGGAGCCTGCTGAAGCCCCGTGGCATCTGTTTCCCAAGCAGCATCTCAGCTGCTCCACCCTGGTTTGGGCCATGTACAGCCTTCGTTTTAGTGCTGGCACCTGGGGCGAGAACGCAGGCTTGAGTAGGAAAACAGCAAATGAGATGGGACTAGAAAGCTGCAGAGGAGCAAGGAAGAAGCTGTGTTTTGCTGGCTGATGAATCCTGAGGAAATGGATGGAGCTGCTCCAACGCAGAAAATGGAGCCTGGGTTACTTCTTGCAGCTCTGCGGCAGACATGGGGCTGGGAATAACGGCAGGGAGAGAAGTCTGCGCTGCCAAGCTGAACGAGCCTAGTAAAATGGATAGCTTCCTAGAAATACACCAGGGTAGACACCAGGGAGAGCAATTTTAGCTTGAGGACGTTAGTATTAGGCTGTTGAAGGATGTACTGGCCAGGAGAAAATTCCTGCTGGAAATGCGAATGGTTTCTAGCTCTCAGAGCACTGAGATATAGAGCAGCTTCCCAGGAGGAGCAGCAAGGCTAACCCTGAGCGGTAGGCAGCAGAGTATAAAGGAGGGGTCACTGGTTTAGGGGGGAGAGAATGGTCCCCAGCAGCCCCACGTGATGCAGACAGGCCCCGTGGAGGACTACGCGCTGCCGCAGATTGAGGCCATGCAGCAAGGAGCGGTGCCAGGAAAGTGGGACAGGGGAGGAGGAGAAACCGGAGCTTGGGCGTGCCGACGGTGGCAAGGCTGGAGGTGGCAGGGGAGTCCCTGGCGCCCTGCTGCCCCGGGAAGATGGGTCTGTGCTTGCTCGATGGAGCAGGGCCGTGCCCACGTGTTCCCCCCACCTGGGGTCTTGTTCTCCAGGGGTCTCCTCTGCGGCCTTTCTTAGCTGTTCTGCGTGGGTGCCGGGCCAGCGATGGTCCCGCACGTGCTGTTCGGATGACGGCGACTCTCGCAGCTTGGCCGAAGGGGATGGTGGGGTGGTCTGTGACGTGAGGCCGGAGCCCAGGGGACCTGGCCCTGTTCCTCCCCGTCCATCAGCAGCCAGCCAGCCCTCTGGGGACTGGGGAGGCAGAGCTGGCAAAGCCTTGATCCAGACCGTGGCTGCTGTGCCGACACGAAGGCTCAGCGAACCCCGCGCCCTCTCCGGAGGCTGGCTCTGTGGGCAGAGCGTGAGCAGGGCTTATACCCAGAGCTCCTTCCCTTGCCTGGACCCTTCCAGCTCCCAAATTCAGGGATTTCCTGAGACCAAATGCTGCACGATGCTAACAAATGCTAATGGGCCTTTTCTTTAAATAAAGAGGAAAAGCGTCTGCTGTTGGGAGACAGGAGATCTGTGAGTTACTCGAGGAGGAGAGAAAAGCATTTGACGTGGGCAGTTGTCAAATGCCATTTGGAGTTTAGCTGAGGAGCAATTCAATCGTCCCTGAGCGCGGCTTGTGCAATACAGGGCTGTGCTGCTGCTCTCTGGTTCAGGATGCACCAGCCAGAGCAGATGGCCTCCTGTGAATGCAGCCATTCCACCCAGGAATATATTTTGTCATTTTACAGAAAAACAACTTTTCTTTCACTTTTGGCACAGAGTCAAATTTATTTATTTATTTATTTATTTATTTTGCTACCCGAGATAGCAGTAGAATGGAGAAGGCGGAAGCATGTTTATACGTGGCGTTGTGCTCACCAGCTTTGGGCTCAGCAAGGTTATTAAACACGTCTTTAAAGTAGTCTACATTCAAGAAATCGTGAGAGCACACGCTTGAACTTTAAAATCAGTAGGATTTAAAGGTGCGATTGCTGACGGAGAGCAGTGTGAGCTCGGGAGCCATCTTGAGCCTTGGCCAAAGGTGGGTAGTGAATGTAGGATTTGGTAACTCCTACCTAGCATGAATATTTGTCTTCTTCCTAGTGCAGTCATTACGCAGTGGGAAGGCAGGAATGCTTTCCAAATGAGCAAAGCGTTTTTGAAAGAAAGTACCAAGCTTGTAGTGTTTTCTGGCTGTATATTTTCCACTGTGCTGTGACTGTACCTGTCTTTGGGCAAAATATATCTTTTTTTGCCTTTGGAACTGAAAGCTCAACTATCAAAACTCGGTTTATTTCAAACTACTCCCTTCTCTTGGGACAGTTTCCATTTTTTTTAATGTATTTTCCTCATCTACCACAAATTTAGTTGTGTTTTCATTTTCACTGGAGAAAATGTCTTATGTGTTGAGGGCAACCCATCCTGGTTACTAGTAAGCACAGCTAGAGTAACCAGAGCTGTGTCATCACTCACCCCTTTTTGCTCTAGAGGCCAGACTATTTGCTCAATGTCAGCCTGTCTCAAGCTGCTGTTCTGGGCTCTTGGTTTGATTTTTTTCTACCCTGGATAAGCAAGTGTGCCCTGTTCTCTATTTCACAACTCTTAAGCCACGATGGAGGATGAACTGCAAGATGAGATGAAAAGGGTGTCTTTTAGTAAGCCTGCTTCAGTAAGCACCAGAAACTGGTGGTGGTGGAGAGAGGAAGGTGTCAAAGAGTGGGCTGATTTTTAAGGAAATGTGGTAAAAGGAAAGCACTAGGGAAAGATGGAAAGTATTTCTTCTTTTGGTAAATCATCATCTCTTCACAGAGAAGGAAGGATGCAGGGAGTGGAGAACCTGGGACAAGATGAAAGGACCTTGGGCATCCTTCTCTGGTTAATGCTAGCGAGGCTTAATTTTGGGTTGGGAAAGGTGGGGACCAGTTGCCAAGAGCTTGTAAGACAGCAACAGGAAGAACGGGTGCTCTGAAAGATGTTCTAGGGCTGTTCGTTTTGGCTTGTGTTTTTTGCAATCAATAATTGAATAGAAAAAGCAGTGGAGAAACAGTTGTGAGCTTGGAGCTTTAGCTGACAACCACCTCCATGACTGCAGCCTTCTGCCCCTGTCCTGGCCGTGGGTCTCCCCACGCTCTGCTCTGGCCTGCTCGCTGCTGCTCCGTGCCCTTTTACACCTACTTGCATCCCAGCTGTGTCTCCGCCGTGAGCTTCTTGACTTTGTTCCACTTAGGAAACTGCTGGGTGGAGGTTGGGACTGGCCAGTGTCCTGGGGACAGCCCTGAACGTGGAGGGAGGCTGGCACAGATGCGAGATGGAGTCTCCCCTTCCTAAACTAGTCTCACAATTTCTCCTGCCTACTCCGCTCTTGGGAAGCTTTCTTTGGCTCGTCTTGCAGAGATGCCCCCTCGCTTTGAGAGAGAATTGATTGTTGGGTTAGTTAGATTAAGTGGAAAATAGTTATTGACTAACAGCTCTCCACGCTCTCCAGCGAAGAGCAGAAGGGCCTGGGGCTGTTGGTCTGGGTGAGCGATGGGGAGCACAGCAGAGATCCTGTGAGCGCTGGCTCGGGAACAGGACCCCAATGGGAAGGTGAGTGGAGGGGGCCGGTGGCTGAGCGAAGAGGAGCTCCATCTCCCACAGCTTTGGTCCTGCAGGAGCCACGCAGCTCGGCCGCTGTCCCGTCTTGTTGAGCCCTCTTTTCAGAGGAAGCCTCGAGGAGCCCTGCCGAGGCCTACCGAGAGCCGTGGCCCGCGGTGGCGGCACGCAGCCTGGCGCTGCGTGGGAGCCAGCACGCGCTTAGTGCCGGGGATGGCAACTACGCGTTCGGTGGGAGAAAAGGGAGGAAGGTGCGAGGTGAGCCGCAAAATCCTGGTGCTTGCTGGGGTGGTTTGTCCTAGAGCCACGTGCCTGTGGCACCCCGACTGCCGGCTGAACCGCTCGTGCTGACGCTGCGCTTTTATTTTTCCCAGGAGCTGAACGAGAGGCAAATGATAATTTTCAATGCAGGAGGCCTTCTCCTTTCACCTCCTCACTGCGTCCACGCGGGGTGTGGAAAACAGAGTGAGGGTACGAGCGTGCCTAGAGGGGCTGGGGGCTGCAAACTAGAAGTGAATGAGTTTCCTAGGGGGAAGTCGAGGAGATTGTTAAACCTTCGAGTTGAAACTCTGCGAGTGGCTTTGAGATGGCGTGTGGGATGCTGGGATGAGAGCTGGGAAGGAGTACCCTTTCCTCTACCCTTACCTAGGTTTGGGGTGTTTTTTTAAACCTCTTTCCAAAGCCCTGGAGATGTCCACGGCCCCAGAAGAGGTGCAGGCACACGATGCCGATGTTGCTGTCTAGGTGAGGCTCTCCAGGGAGCTGGGGAGATTTGCGTGTTTTAATCAGATTTAACAAATACCATGCGAATACAGAGAGCCGGGTGATGACTCGTAGCGTCTCCTGCCCTCTTCCTGAGATACGTGACAGCTGGCTCTTGACGGTAGGGTTTTTTGGAGGCTTCGGGCAACTCCCCTGCGCACCTCGCAGCCATGGCCCGCACCCCCAGGGGACTCACAAGCCAGGTGGCTCCTGGCGAATCGCTCGGGGTCGACCAGCTCTGCCACTGGCTCCCTGCTGCTGGAAAGGGTGGTTGCCCAGAGCGACCCTAAGATGGTCTCTGTGCCCGGGAAGGGCACCGAGGAGCGGTGTGCCGGGGGCCTGAGCTGATCCGGGGCTGGGGGTCAAATATTTTCAACTGGGAAAAGCAGTTTTCGGGAGGTGAGAGTGATACACCTCTTTTTTTCCTAAAAGAAACAATTTGTTTCTGAACTGCTAAACATGCAGTGCTGTTTTGTGTTTTCAGAATGAAAATTTTTGGTCTTTATTATGGGATGCAATGTTTTTCCATTGGAATGTGTGACCTAGGATAAAAAGGAGGGCAGAAGATGCAAAATAAAGGCAAATTGAGGGATGATGCAACATGCTCTGTTTTAGGTCAAAGGAAACATTTTGTGCAGAGATGAACTGACGTTTCCAGGAGATTTTGTTTCACTGAAAACCCTAGGAAATTATTGTCTGGGCTTGACGCAGACTTGGTTTTTCATTCATTTTTCTGGCAGTGCCACAAGACAGTGGTGTGGTTCTTCGCTCACCTCTCTGCGCAGCCAGGGCAGGGCTAGGGGACAGCTTGGCTAACCTCCTTTTCTCATCCTTTCCAGGACGCTCCTCGTGTGGCTCCGCTCCCCGTTAGCAGGACCCACCTCCGGCCGACAAGATGGCGGGAGCGTCCGTGAAGGTGGCGGTGAGAGTGCGGCCGTTCAACTCCCGGGAAATGAGCCGGGAATCCAAATGCATTATCCAGATGTCGGGAAGCACCACGAGTGAGTACCGGCCTTTGGGGACCACTGCAGCCCGGTGGAAGGGGAGGGGACTCAGTTATGCTGACTGTAAAGTGGGGCTGGCAGGCTGAGGGGATGTGAAACACTCTGGGCCTTGGCAGCAAACGATGCTGTCGAAGAGCGAAGGAGCGCGTGTGGTTCATCCGCTCGTGAAATGGCTGCGTGCTGCAGCTGTGACAGCAAGCAGTAGGCTGTTGGGACCTTCAGCATAGATGTTCATCATGCACAGTGTTGTCTGGAGGAGAGAATGAGGATGGTGGTGGTGGAGTATCAGCTTTTCCACGGGCAAATACAGTCTCGCCGGTGAAGTGGCAATATCCACGAGGCAGCTTTTGAGCCATCGGTTTGTGGCAGTACCAAAGAGGGCAGCCCTAGACAGCATCCCATGGCAAACGTGGGTGAGAGGAATACTTAAAATGCCTGAAAAAGCTAGTGTGCAGCTCTGGTCGTGGGCACTGAGCGTGACCGTGCCCAGGCTGCGTGCCTGAGTACGGCTTGAAAGCGTGCTTTTGCCAGCCAGAGGTAAGCGGCTCTGATGGGTGAGGCCGTGGGTGCGTGCCGCTACGCCTTGCCCCTGGGTACTGCGAGCCGTGGGGCAGCATTGCGATACGCTTCACCCCTTCTGCAAGGCTTAGAGTCGCAGCAGCGACGCGATGAAGGGGCTGGAGAAGGGCAGGAAGGGAAGCGCGGTTTTTATTTTTCCAGAGCGCAGTGCTGATCTGAGACTGTGCTGTGTGGTGTGTTGCTTCATGAGCCTTGGACACGGCATGGCTGCTCCAGGAGGACCAGACGCTCAAGCCCATGTTTCCTTGGGCCCAGCAGCTGCGGTGGGAAGAGCAGGACCAGTATGGAAGAGCTTAGGACCCAGTGGAGCTAGCTCTGCTGTGCAGCGTGCTTCCTTTGCTTGGCCTTGCCAGCCTGGTGAAGAACCTCCTCCTCCTTCCAGCCATCCTTTTGCTGCACCGCAGTGCTGAGTGGCCTTGCTGCACCAGAAGGACCAGGCCAACATTGACACGCTCCCATCTGCAGTGTACAGCATGGCCTGGACAACGGGAGCCCAAGCAGCTTCTAACGCAGGACTGAGGCTTGCTGAGGGACCAGTCTTTTTCAAGGTGGACATGGCTGAGGGTTTCGAGAGCAGACTTCCCGTGAGGGGCCTCTCCAGTGTTTGCCTCTCTCTAAGTAACGGGTGCTGGAAATACGTGGTGGAAAAGGCAGCTGAATCCCTCCCCTTTGGCTCTGAAAACCTCCAGATGGGGCAACGTTTAAAATAACTCCCTCCTTCCTGCCTGGCTGGAGCTTCCTACGTCACCGGCAGTGGGTGAAACACCGGCAAGAGCCGCCTCCACGGCGCACGCCACTGGGCTGCCATGACAACCCAGGAGGCAGGCTGCTGGCTAGGGGAGAGCAGCCCACCCAAGGGTGTCAGGGTGGCTCTGCAGTGCTGCTGAGCCCCTGCCTGCCAGGGACCTGCTGGGGAGCAGGGGGCAAATGGTTGAAAGGTCTCCGATGCTGCACAGAGCCTTGGAGCAGGGTCTGCGTGGCTGCATCAGGTCTCTGATGCCGGACTCTGACAGGTCTCTGCCTGGCCTCTTCATGCGGAGATGCTCCACCTGCCCGGGACATCCATCCCGGAGCTGCTCTCGCTCTCCTTGAGGAAGCTTTCCTGGGCCAACACTGCAGCTGAGGAGACAAGACGGGATTCAGACTGGACATCCCTTTTGGCACTGCTGGGAGGGGGCCTGGCTCCCCCTACCCAGGCCTGGTTAGGTGCATTGGCTTTCCTCCAACTCCAGAGTGGTCAGGTTTGCTCAGCGGTAGAAAGGTCCATCAGGTTCTTTTGCCTGGTGCAAGAGGGGACAGCTTCCAGGCATGGCGGCAGGGCATGTTTGAAGTGGGGCAAGCATTTGGACAGGCGCATCCAGCCTTTGTGTGCGCACCGTGAGCTGGTTCCTCCTCCCTCCTGCCCAGTCTGAGCTGAGGCTCAGGGATGGCAGGCTGCAGCTCCGGGCAGCAGGGCTGGCAGGGACAGTTTTCTCTGTGGGCAGCTGCAGCTCCCAGCAAGCCCTTTGCTGACAGCAAAGTTTTCTCGCCTGCACAACACAGCAGCCACTGAAACGTGAATCAACAAATCATCGGCTAATCCTCTCTGCTGGGAATGAAAGGGGTTTGTTTGCGGCTCCATGGGCCGCACCAGCTCAGCACTTGTGGCAGGCACAGCCAAGCGGTTTGTCTGGCCCAGAAAGGGAAGGAGGAGCTGGGAGCAGAGTGGAGGGGGCATGCAAAGTGACTCTGCTTGGGAGGAGAGGAAGGGAAAGGGGTGTTGGGAGTTGGATGAGAAAGAAACCTTGGATGTGGGGCTGAGAGGCCTCCAGGGTCTCCCTGAAGAAGAAACCTTGCCTAGGTTTCATGTATGCTGGCATTGAGGAAATGATCCTTGGGTTTTTTTTTTTTGCAGTGCTCATGCCTGGGGCCTGCATGGGGCCGGGATAGCCCTACCACAGGCTGCACGTCCCACCTATGCCTGCACTGGAACAGCCCCCTCCATGGGTGGTATCACCCGAGGCACAGTGGGGGGTCTCCATGCACTCATCTCCCTGTACAATTTGCTGATGAGGCATTGGGCCTGGGTTTTCTCCTTGCCCACGTAAGGGGCATCAGTGATGATCTTGTCTTTGGTTTCAGTGACTTCAGGTGTGAGGGACTGAGGTGGCTTGATACGTGCTGGGATATTTTTTCCCCAACACTCATCTGCAGTATCCTGCGAGCAGAGCTTTGGTCTTTTTCCACTCTCCATCCCACTCAGGTTACCCGGCAAATCCAAACCTTTCTTTGCCAGTAGAGAGAGCTTGCAAACATGAGGTCTTTCTCTTGGGTGCCTTCTCTCCACTTGAGAGCCTTGCCACTCACAAAGTTTCCTTCTTCTCCAATAGCAGCAAGACTCTGGTGTCCCTTTCTTGTGCCAGATGAGGGAAAGCTGAAGGATGTGCCAGCAGTGCCAGTGACACTCTTGACAGCTCAGCACCACCTGTGTCAGTTGCTGACTCTCCTTGCAGAAAGGGCAAAAAGAGGAGAAAGAAAGAAAGAAAGAAAAAAAAATAATTTTTGGGAGCTGAAGTTCCCCCTTTCCAGGATTATTTACAGAGACCATCACATGCCCTAGAGAGGGTCTTTTTCGTTCATAATCAGTTAAACACCACCGCGTGGCAGGCCTGGCAGGGGAAGTGGGGCAAGGAGGGAAGGACCCGGCCCTTCCCTGCGGTCATTTTTGTCCCCGAGTTTCCAGCCTGCGGCGCCGCCCCCTCGGCTCGCCTCGCCGCGGCCGGCCGGCCTGCCAACACTGCCGCTTTGTTCGTGGGGAACGTTCCCCCCGCGGGCTCCTGCTGACGCCGGCCTTCCCAGCGTTGCTGCGATGCGCCCTCGCATCAATAGCCCCGACCCGCTTTCTTGGCCGCCTCGCGTTGCGCCCGAGCTCTCACCCTTCGCCCTCCCCTGGAGGAACAGGGAGGAAAAGACCTCGGCTTTCTTCCCGCCAGGCTATTAATATTCTGCGGCCAAAGCCGTGGCTCTGAGGGCAAGCGCGGTGCTGAATGGCAGAGCCTTGGGAACCTGCTGCCCTTTGCTTTTGCATTTTCCTCCTGAGAGCTGGCTGCCTCCAGCTGCTGTTGCCCAAGCCGCGCTGAAAAAGATCCACCAGGCCACCTGCAAAGTCAGCTGAGGTGCGTTTCCAGCCTTCTCCCAAGGTTTAGTTTCCTCCTGGCAGCCTGGCAGAGCACCTCCAGTATTTTATTCTATCCTGAAGCCTTGTGATATTCTTTAGAAAAATGTATCTCGTGGTAAAACCCAGGACGTGTTGGTTTTCGTTTTTGTTTTGCTCAGTAGTTGCCTTTTCTCCACGTTCTTGCAGTGTTGATGGCTCTTTATGGTAAGGGAAACTGATATCTCCGGATGTTTTCCTCCTTGGTCTTTCGTCTGTTCGTCTCTCTCGTACCCTCTCTTGTTTGTTTTCCCCCTTTGGCCAGAGCACAGACTTTTCACAACAATTTCGGAAAAGCTCTGGGGCAACTGAAGACAGATGAACTTCAGAGCTGCCCCTCGATAGCTTCTCAGGCTTAGGGAGAGGTTTCTCCTGTGGCTGAAAGTAAAAAGGGAGGGAGAGAGAAGAACGAAAAAACACTAACGGAAAAGGGTGCGAGGAAAACCCTGGAGCAGTATTGAGGGGAGATCTTCAGGTTTTGGTGCAGATTCTCTTTCCCATTTGCAAGCCCACCGTCGAGGCTGGCGGTGGGCAAACCAAAACAGCGGGAGCCGTCTGTTTTCCCTGCTTTCTTGTGTGCCGGCTCAGCGGCTCCGGGGCTGGCTCCTCCCCAGGCGGGCCAGGCCAGCTGGGCGGCTGCAGCTGGAGCCGCCGGGCACCCAGCGCTGCTCGGTGCCGTCCCCGGCTCCCTGTCTGCCCCGTGCCCAGCGCAGGATTGCACCGGCGTGCAGAATAGCCTTGTTATGTGGGCGCCTTCCTGTCCTTCGACACATGCCCGTGTTGCCGCCTTTGCCTTGTTTTCGCAAGGGTAAAGCTTCCGTTAGCTCTGGTGGAGCTCCAGTTTTCCCATCTTCATCTCTGTAGCTGTGGAGTCAAGCAAACTAGGTACAGGGCAGCTCAGAGGACCAGCATCTGCACCCAGAGTCAGGCCCCACTGAGCTGCTTGTGCCATAGGGACCCAAACCACAGGCTGTGCTGGGGTGTGCAGAAATGCTCCCCTAATCCTGAACCCAGGCGTCTCGGGACAGGGCTGCTAAGGTCTGACTTTATGGGGTATGCGTTACATGCCAGCGCTCCGCGGGATGGGCTCTGCCACCCTGAACTGGCGAGACCTTACCGGCAGCCCTGCCTCTCCTGCACCCATCAGTGATGGTTGTTTGCCTTCCCCATCCCCTGACTTCGGGGAGGGTCACCATCAGGGCGTTTGCAGGCTGTCTAGGTTTCTTCAACACCTGCTTTTTCAGGGCACTGTCTGAAATCAGCAGGAAAGCTAGTTATGAGGCGTTTTCTGCGTGAATAAACAGGATAAGGAGTTTCACAGGCAGGTGGCTTTGGAAACTGCTAGAAGCAGCAGGCAGCCTGGAGAGAGTCAGGAGACTGGGTAATGTTCCTTTTTCCCCTTCTTTTTATCTCCTGGGAAATAACCTGCCAAATGTACAACAGATAAAAATATTTAAATCACAGCAGTGTTAGAAAGGGCAGACTGGACTGCAGCGATAATCTGAATGGTGGCCACTGGGCCAGTGGCAGAGGACTGACCTGTAATGCCGGTTGGACAGGTCGGGAGGAAGCAGGGACACGAGGTGCTGTGCTACTGGGCCAATGACCCGGCTGCGTGTGGGCAGTGCCTGCTTCAGGGGCACCCCTGTGAAGTGCTGGAGATGTGCTGTCCACCTAAGTCTTTGCATCTCCCGGCCAGAAGCCATCAGAGCTGCTCCATTGCATGACCATCGCAGACGCTTTTGTTTACGGCTGTCCAGCGTGAGGAGAGACCTGCTGAAGCAACCAGGGCTTGAACACGCGCTGTCTGCTTCAAATATGCAGCAGCCCAACTAGGCAGCCCTCCGGGTCGTAGCACGGAGCAAAGGCCCAGGCATGCGCGATGACTTTTTAGCGTGGATCTCACCGGGGATTTACGTGTTCATTGTTTGCGAGCCACGAGCCGGCTCGGCTCATGGGTGGCTGGAAGATGGGTAGTTGCTATGGAGATGGTATTTCTGACCCCTTCCTCCTGGGAGAGCGGCTCTGCCTTCGATAATTAGCTCTGATCTTCCCGGGATGCAGGAGGTATCCAGAGCATGAAGCAGGCTGCCTCCGGCAGGCAAAAGCGTGCCCTTGGCAAGACACGGGGGAGCCAACGCCTGGCCCCTGCCTCCCTTCGCCTCCGGGAGCAGAGCTAAGGTTCCCCGTATGCCCGGCGACTGCTCCCTGCCACCTGAACGCACTTCTCTGGGCAGGAGCACGTGCAGCCTCCCCTCCGCTTCCCACCGAGCTCCTGCTGGGGCTGAGCTCCCAGCAAAGGCAAGGCGTTTTGGGGGAGGGTTTGTTTGAGCTCATCTTCCTCTGTCCGTAGCCCTCTCTCTGTCGCATCTAGCCGTCCAACTCCTTAGCGGTGCAGTTGTAGCGGGACGGCTGCCAAGGCTGGGGAGAGCGGCGTTTGGACCCTCCCGCTCGAGCAGGGCTCCGGAAAGCAGCGTGAGAGGCGGGTTGGGGGAGATGGTCTCAGAGATGGTCTGCGCCTGCGGTTTCACAGTTCAGGTCTGTGCAGTGCTCCTGTGTCCTGACCCTCCTCCCCATCAGTTTGGCCTTTTCTTGTTGAATGGTTATTGACTGCATCAGTACAACCAGACGTCACCTTAAAGACTACTCCTTGCCTTTCTGCATCTCCTGGCAAGTCCAGGAGTTGGAAAGCATCTGGGAAACGCAGCAAAGTGTTGAAAAGGCTCTTCCTCTCCTGAAATCACCAACAGAGTGAAGGATGCGTCAGCCTGCCCAGCTGGCTGTGGGGGCTCTCTGACTCAGCGAGCAGAGAGTGATGGACACTGGAGATGGCCTAATTTGATCTGTCAGAGCCAGTGCTCTTCCTCGCTGAGCTGCTGGCAGCAACCATCAGTGCACACACGCGCAGGAGATGAATTTCCAGGAGTGTGAGCTGAGGATGTGCCCTGCCCCATCTTGATGGCTTTGTTTCTCCATCAGGACAGCGGTGAAGTCATCTTTTAAAGCAAGCGAGCAATGAAGCTGGTTTGCAAGAAGGCAAAGGGAGGAGGATATGTGCTGCTGCCCAGCACTGGGGCTTCCTGCAAGACAGAGGCCCTGTGTCGTGTCCTTGTCCCATCGCGCTGGCCCTTGCGCAGACACCTGGGGCTGATGCAGCAGCCTACGCAGAGGCAAGTTGCACAGCAGGGCAGACGCTTTGAAAGCTGATGCGGTGAAGGCCTGGCATGATACATCAGATCTGTGCTGGACTGAGGGACTGCAGGATGTGGGGACTGCTGAGGCATGATGCTTTTCCTTGAGTTCCCCTGCTTGGGTTTGCAGCCTGAAGCTGGACTAGACTCATGGCCTGTAAGAGGCGGAGGAAGACACCTTCCAGCAGGGCAGAGCCAGGAAACCGGGGCTGAGCACTGGGGAAAGGAGGAATAAAAAGCAGCTGGGAAAAAATATTCTTTAGGGGAGTGTGAGATCGAGTCTGGGTACTTCATGTGAGAGGCTCCTGCTTCTCTGCGGGGCTGTTTTTGTTCTGCTGCTGCATGAGGGGGAAGACTTTGGTGGCCACAGCCCCTGAAGAAATGTGTTTAGAGATCTTTAGCATGGAGATACTGTGCTTCCTAATCCTTCCCCAGCTGTTCCCCAGCATCCTTATGGAGTCAGGAAGATGAGAGCAGCTAGGATGCTTGTCTGGAGGCATGTGGCAGCTCACCCCTCTTCTCCAAACCTTTGGCCCTCTCTCTTCCTCTCTTTCCTTAACTTCTCGCCTTTGTCACCTTTGCTTTCAAGGACACGCTTGCCAATTTGATATTCCCAGGCCTGTTTCCTAGCAACCCCGGTGCTCGTGGGGAATCTTCATCATTAATTTAGGTCCCAGGATGTACGAACCACATGCAGAAGAGTCTTTACAGCCTTCTGTTTTGGTTTATGTTTTTCTTCCACCCCCACCGTGCGGAGCAAGAGCATGTTGTCACAGGATTGAGAAGTCCCCACCTTGAATCTTCAGTGTGTAAGCGCTCGACGAGAGCCAGCCCCGTGGCACGGCTGCCTTGCCTCTGCCAGGGAGAGAGACCCACAAACCTCATCCGTGTGAGGCCTTCCTCATTCTCCCTCTCTCCAGACCCACTAACAGCCAGCGTGCAGGCGGAGGCAGCTTCCGCACATGGCAGCAGCCATGGCGAGGAGCAGCCCTGGCTGACACTGTCGTTTCATCTTCTACGCTGTAATGCCGTCCGGCTCTTCCCTGGTGAACCGGCTGCCCCTCTCGTGCCCGTGTCCCTCAGCCCTCTGTTTCGCTGTTCTCTTTCGGCACTGGGAGCTGATCCGTAGCCTCTGTCCAAGTCTCTTGGCACGTGAGCTTTCTGCCTTCCCTGTTCTAGGTTGGCCACTCATCCTGGAAGGTCGTGTGAATGTCGCCTAAAATGGGTGATTGCTGGGTCTCGTGATTATCCTGCAGTTTTGAGGTTCTTCTGACGCATCTCTCTGAGCGCCTGTTATTTTAGAAAAAACATCATAAACACTCTTTGGGAGAAAAAAAAAGCAAGCGAGGAAGAGAAATGATGCAGTCTCCCATTTCCATGGCAACATCCTTTTCACTAGGGGATGGGAAAAAGCAGGCTCTTGTTTTCATTGGCAGTTTAACACAATGCATTAATCACCCTGCTGGTGCTGGGAGAAAAGCAGGTACTGAAAATAAAGCACAGAGCCGGATGCAAGCAGAGAAACAAGAGGCTTGAGCTGGAGGGAGCTTGAGGAGGTCCGAGGAGGCTGCAGGCTCTACTCACCATCCAGCAGCTCTAACACACTTCTGGGAGCTCCCTAGAAGATCATTTGGACTGAATTGGAAGGATGTGCCCAGTTTAGCAGAGGGCCTGGCCTGGCCCTGGCAGAATCCAGGAGGTGGCAAGCACTGTAAGGCTCTGTGCTGAGAGCCCGTGCTGGCGTTACTGGTGCTGAATCTTTGCCATCTAAGGCAGCAGTTTGGTTCCTACCTGCCAAAGGCCTTCTTGGCCCCTCTTGTGCCCACTTCCCAGCACATCCATGCCAGGTCTGCCAGAGCCGTGGGCATGTCCCAGCCTGTCTCTTCCTCCATTCAGGAGGGACAGCTTTGCCCTTTGGGGATGAAGAAGGAGATGTTGTACCTGTCCCTCTCCTCATCCCTCCCAGCAGTGAATTGTGATGATTGACCATAGGAACAGCAGCCACTGCAGTGAGGGTGGCATTGGCAGCCCAAAGGGCTGGAGATCACTGAGGTAGCCTGACCGTTGGCTGAAGGTTCAGGACAGCACAGGGAGAATACACTCCCTTGGGATTTGGTTGTGGCCGGCTGCTGCCCCTCAGCCGGCGGGCACCTGCAGGCGGTGATGGTGCCCATTTCCAAGCTGGGGGAAGCACAGCTAGGATGAGAGAGGCTGGAGTCCTCCCTCACGGCTGTGGCCAGCCAGCCTCAGTGGCCGGGTACCAACTAGTGTCCAATAGCAGCACAACCCTTGCCTGACATTAGCCATGTCTTCAAGGGAATATCACGTAGCTTCTGGGAACAGCAGTCCTGCTCTTAACTGAGGTCCACTATGGGCTTGTGAAAGCGATTCTGCCTAGGGGGGAAAGTGTGTGCTGGGAAGGGCCTGGGGTCTTTGCTGACGTATCTGGCCGGGGAGGTCGTGATGGGTTGTCTTTTGTGAGGGGGGAGCTGGTTGACCATCATGTACAAGCTGCAACGGCTGTAGAAAATGGGTTAAAGCAGCAGCCTGCGAGCAGCGAGTGCCTGCTGCTGTTTGTTGCTGTTTTGGTGAGGGTTTGGTTGCTAAGGAAAGGCTGAGGCCTTACTGTTTTCATCATGTTCCTATCTGTTTGCCCCTAGCTATCCTGAATCCAAAGCAGCCCAAAGAGACACCAAAAAGCTTCAGCTTTGACTATTCCTACTGGTCCCATACCACGGTAAGTGCAATGATGCCTGAGCCCTCCCTCGAGCTCTCAGATGGGGCTTAGGTGAGGTGGGAGGGCCCCAAAGCCAGGGGAGATAACGACCCAGGTATGACAGAGCTGTGTCCAAGGGGACTGCCCTGACAAGTGAACTGGCTTGGTCCTGGTTGGATCACGGGCTCTTGCCTCTGTACAGGACCACTGGGTGCTGACGAGGGAGATTTGCATAGCAGAGCTGTGGGAAATCCCTGCGGCTTTCACAGGTGGTTGTTGCAGGAGCACGGGGTGAGACATGCCCCACATTGGCTGTATAACGGTGTTCCCCTTGTGTCTGCGCACTTCTGGCACTTCCTCTGTACAGAGATTTTAGCAAAGGGGTCTCCAGGCACAGATATCCCCCAGAACAGCCTGAATTTGGGCTGCCCGTGGCAGCCTGAGGGTGAACTTGCGGGAGATGGGAAGTTAGCTGTGTGCAAAGTAGTGGCCTGTGAGAGTCACCGCAGCCAGTGCTCAGCCACCTGCAATCTGCTCCTGGACAGGAGCAGTTTTAAACTCCTGCGACTTTGCTGAGCTTCCCACTCTGTAACTGTTTTTTTTCAGTACCAACACATAGACTGTAAGAGTCTGCAAGGGCCACTGAGGTACCTGCTGGTGGGTCCTGACTAGGTACAACTGCTGTGAGCAAGCTGGCAGCCTTCCTCCATGCAAGGGAGGCCGGGTTGTGGAGCAGGAAAGTCTGTAGCGGCTGCTAAAGTCAGTCCTACATTTGAACCCGTGCTTATGTCCCCTCTGTTGTGATCCATGCCCAGGTACCCACCAGCAAGTCCCACTAAGGGACTGAATTCGCAGGTGGTCTCCATAGTCCAAACCCCAGTATCAGCTGCTCTGGCTTCCCAGCATGCTGCTGAGTGTCATGCCTTCTTGCCATCATTGGTAGATCTCCCAGCTCTCAGCTCGGGGCCCTCACAGGTTTAGTGGGGCAGAGACTAGCTTTTACTGTTCTCTAGGTGTCTTGGAGCACCTCCGGCCTGTTGCCTTCATTTCCCTGTGTCAGAAACTTGTAACCAAGGAATGAGGAACCAGAGCTGGGTGATACACCAGCAGCCTGGTAGCACCCAAATCTAAGATCTCCTTCCCAGGCCTGCAGCAACATCAGGACATCCTGTATGTGTCTTCTTGAAATACAAGTGACTTACAAGTGACTTCATGTGGCGAAGATTTGGGCTGTGAATCTCTTCTAATCTGTGTAATTTTGGTGAGGTGACAGGAATCCCCCAGTGAGTGTGGCAGAGGAATCAAGTCCATATTGTTCTTTTTCTCTGATCTTCGATTTAATTTCTCTTTTCTTCTCTCCCTCCTGACCTCCCTTTCCTTTCCGCAGCCCGCAGACATCAATTATGCTTCTCAGAAGCAAGTGTACCGTGACATTGGTGAGGAGATGTTGCAACATGCCTTTGAAGGCTATAATGTCTGCATCTTTGCCTATGGGCAGACAGGTGCTGGAAAATCCTACACCATGATGGGGAAACAAGAGAAGGACCAGCAAGGCATTATCCCACAGGTACCTCTTGGCTGGGCTGGTGAAAAGCTGCTAGTTCACCTAAGCTGTACGTGATACCCAAAGAGAAAGCACAGTGAGGAGAGAGTGGAAAGCAGGAACTGAGCTGAGGGAAGTGAGCTGCGGAGGTGTCCCTGGAAGAAAAAATGATTTATTCTCAGGGCTTCCATGGCTGTGCTTGCTGAGAGCTGCTCTATGCATAGATCAGTGCCACACAGAAGAGGCTTTGTGTCTGAATGCAGGGGCCCCTCAACATTAGCAGGGGCGTTTCTGCCAGCTCCTACAAGAGCTGTCTCTCTCACTGTGCTAGTCTGGTTTTGGGGGCAAGGAGGTAGGCAACATCAGAAATCCTTGCAGTCTGGGCACCCTCAGGCAAGGGAAATGAGCAGCCTGGCCTCTTTCTCTCTGCAGCTCTGCGAAGATCTCTTCTCCCGAATCAATGACACGACGAATGACAACATGTCCTATTCCGTGGAGGTATGGACCACACCCCCTGTGTAGGCTAGCACAAACCTCCCAGGAGCATGGCTGCTAGAGACCAAACATGACCTTCTGGCAGCTCCCATCGAGCTCTACAAGAGACATGCATCAAAGGAGTCCAGAATTACTCTCTTGAGTCTAAGAGAAGAGTAAACCCTGTTAATTCTCATTGAAACCTGTGCTTGGTTTCCTGCCCTGTCCCAGCAAGCTTTTGTTTAAGCTTGTCCACAGCCCATCCCATCACTGTATCACATGTGCACAGGAGAACTCTTTCCCTCCTTTCTCTTTGTTCCTTCCCCTTCCTCTCCTGTGCATATGCATGGATAAAACGGACCCCATTTATCTGGCTACATGACTGACACCAGCTGAGTGAATGACCTGCTTGGATAGTGCCCTCCATCAGCTCCGTGTTACTCAGGTCACCTGCTGAGCTGACAGGAGCCGTGTTGGTTTGCAGACAGGCCGCCTTGCTGGTGTGTGGCCATCTCGGGGATATCTCCTTCCTTGGGTGTGGGGTGCTGGGCAGCTTGTGCAGGGAGGTGAGCTGTTCTGAGGTTGGCTAAGGCTGACCACATCCTAGGTGGTGTTCAAGGCCCACCTGCTGCAAGCTGTCTCTGTCTCCTAGGTGAGCTATATGGAGATATACTGTGAACGTGTGAGGGATCTCCTGAACCCCAAGAACAAAGGGAACCTGCGGGTGAGGGAGCACCCCCTTATGGGCCCGTATGTTGAGGACCTCTCGAAGCTGGCTGTGACCTCCTACAATGACATCCAGGACCTCATGGACTCTGGGAATAAGGCCCGGTGAGTGGGGAAGTGGTATAGCAGTTCTTCAGGAGAGCCAGATTTCAAAGAGACGTTTCCAGAGAACCCTGCTTAACCTCCTTTCTCAGGTTGCCTGTCTTGGCTCTCTGAGAAACACTCTCTCTCTCTCTCCCCTGTCACACATCAGGCAGCAAAATGTTCCCCCTTTCCAGGTGCTGGCCTTCAAGCTGGAAAGATCTAGAAGGACTTCGTTCCTCCACGCCCAGGCCACACCATTGCCTCCTGCTTTTCCTCCTAGTCTGACTGCTCTAGAGATGGCAGTTCACTTGGGTCTAACATGTACAAGAGATGGGGACCTTGGCTTGTTTTCATGTTGTCTCCTTAGTGCTATCAAAGCATCCTGGAAGCAGATGGTGAAGGTCTGGGCATTTTGCATGTGGGCCAAAGCCTGCTGAAGTCAGTGGAAAGGTTTCTCTGGTATTGGGGATCTTGATACACGGTCTCTGTAAGAAGCTGGGAGCAGTAGAGGGTCAGTTCCCCTCTGTCCCACAAGAGAGGCAGGATGTGAGCTGCCTTGACTGATCACTCCTGGATACCAGAGTCCTCTTTTATCTACAGTGGCCACTAGATTTGCCTTCTGTGAAATAGACTGTCCTGATATTAGTCCAGGCCCCACTATCAGCTGCTCTGGCGTCCTGGCACGCTGCAGGGTGTCATGCCTTCTTGCCATCATCTCCCCACAGCACAGTGGCTGCCACCAACATGAATGAAACCAGCAGCCGCTCCCATGCCGTGTTCAACATAATCTTCACTCAGAAACGGCATGATGCCGAAACGGACATCACCACTGAGAAGGTGAGAGCAGAGCCACCCCTGCTTACCAGAACATTAACCTCGGTTCTGGCCAAATTGGGGCAGCAATAACCTTGCAAAGTCCACCTTTGCGTTCTGAGTAGCTTCATGCTACGTGATGTGTTTGTTCCCTCTTTTGAGTCCGTGACACAGCAGGCAGTGAAACGCCTGCCGCTCTGTGCGCTGGAGGTGCACTTTTTTGGGGGTGGGTTTCCCAAGTGCTCAGAGAGCAGGCTGGGTCTTGCTTCGTGCGCACGGCTAACAGCCTTGTCTCTCGTTACAGGTCAGCAAAATCAGCCTGGTAGATCTGGCAGGGAGTGAGCGAGCTGACTCCACTGGCGCAAAGGGCACAAGATTAAAGGTGAAAAAACAGCTCAGAGCTAGTGCAAGGGCACTTTCTGGGGGTGGGGACAGTGCATCTTGTCGCCTTGCTCTGAGGGGCATCATGTCCTTTCCTTACCTAATTCCCCACACACCGCAGAGCTGACTGTAAAAGTCCTCACTGGGGTTTGTTTGAGAGCTGGCTAGTGCCAGTTCCACCAGAGTCCATAAGCCTCAGTTAGGAGGTGCTGGATACCCAATAAGGCCTGTCACCGTTCCCCAACCCTGTACCAGGGCTTCCCCATCCTCCTGGCCTGTTGGGCTTTTGTGTTGCTCTGAAAAAGAGCCTGAGGATCTGAGCATTTCTTCTTTCCATCAGGAAGGAGCAAACATCAACAAGTCCTTGACCACACTGGGGAAAGTCATCTCTGCTCTGGCTGAAATGGTATGTTCTCTGAGCGAAGGGGGTTGGCGCAGGGGGAGAATTGCCTTGCATGAGTCTGCTCAGGTAGTGAGCACAACCTCTTGGCTGTGCTCTCAGCCAGGCCTCCACTCACAGTCACTCCTTGATAAAGCGCAGATGGAGAAGTGTGTGTTGTTGCCCTCTTCCTCCCGCTTGCATGTGTGTCTGTTTACCTTGCGTTTGCCTGGGTGCCTGGTGCTGGGCATCCTGGCTGTGAAGCATGGGCAGATATGTCCCATCCTGTCTCACACTGCCAGTGTCACCGGGGCTGGAGTGCACCCCTTTGATCAGACTGCTGTCCCTAGGGTCTTCTGCTTTGCTTTAGGAAAGGGGAGCTGTGCAGAGTGAAGGGGAGGGGAGCAGCTCACTGTTACCTACCTCCCCCTAGTGCCCTGTGCTTCCAACACAGCATAAACAGTCTCTTTGCTTTCTTTGCAGGATTCGGGGCCAAATAAGGTATGTGCTGTGAAAGGGCTCAGTGGGTTTGGCTTTTAGCAGAGATGGGTGGGGGTGGAGAGCAGGGAGGTTTGCAAAGTGCCTTTTACAGATGAAACTCCAACTGGATCCAAGTCATGCTTTCTTCTGAGGGCTGGACAGATCCAGTTCGTGTCCTCACCACTTTGTAGCTGTCCTGGCCCATTCTGCATGTCTGTGCACCCTACCGCATTACCCCGGCATCAAGCACTTCCCAGCCCATGCAGTGTGTTAGAGAGCTGAAATGAGTTGCCAAAGGTCGCTATGGCAGAGCAGGGCAGTCCTTCTTTGAGGGTATTCTGTCCTGATAAACAGAGCCATTTGCTGTTAGCCTGGTGTGGCTAGAGGCACCCCTGCCTCTGGGTTTGGCTCATACTGCTTGTGATCTTCCCTTTGAAGAGAGTAAGGAATCTTACAGCCTTTCCCTCCACACTCTCCTCTCCAGAACAAAAAGAAGAAGAAGACAGATTTCATCCCATACCGTGACTCTGTGCTGACCTGGCTGCTCCGGGAGAACCTGGGTGAGAAGCAGATGGGTGGTGCAGGGCTGTGGGGCTTGTCTGAGAGCCCAGCTGGGAAAGGGAGGATGATGACTGACTCAGGCACCAGCTTCTTCCTGAAACAGTTGTATCTCTCTGGGCAGGGGGCAACTCCAGGACTGCGATGGTTGCTGCTCTCAGTCCTGCCGATATCAACTATGATGAGACCCTCAGCACTTTAAGGTAGGCTCTGGGATGAAGATCTGCTCTCATGCCCTGAATGGATGAGAGCAGGGGATGTGTTGGAAAGCCAGGTGCTCCCATTCACTCTCCTCATTGCTTTATTCTCCCAGCATCCCTTCCCGTCGGTGGGGAGGGAGTAAGGAGGTCACACAGCCTTAAGCACTGTAGTTGGCACCTCATATAAGAGGACCAAAGAACTATCCTGGGGATGCTTGCCCAAACAGTAGCCACAGTAGCCACAGTTTTGCACCCTGCTGGTCCTGACTACATGCAGGAGTGTCCTGACTGGTTGGCTGCACCCCTGAAGGATCCCTTCACTGAAGCAGGGTCTGAGTTAGTCCTACATGCCCAGCAGCCGAGAGTTTGCATGCCCCGTTGGCCAGTCCTGCTGCGTTGTTCCTGGGCTCAGCCACGTGTGGCTCACGGGGAGCCTGCCCTCAGTTACTCAGTGGTTTGCCCTGGCTCTAGATACGCTGACCGTGCCAAGCAGATCCGATGCAACGCCGTCATCAATGAGGACCCGAACAATAAGCTCATCCGGGAACTGAAGGATGAGGTGGCACGCCTGCGTGACCTGCTGTATGCCCAGGGTCTCGGGGACATCATTGACAGTACGTACCACTCTGTGCTCTCTGGGAGCAGCTCTTGGCAAAGGTGGGCTGCTGTCTCCCTGCCCACCAGCCCCAAGAGGCCATACCTGGAGCTGTCCCACATCCTGCTCTGCGGTTCAACCATCTCACTGCCCACCCTACCATGAAATAATGTCACATCACTGAGGTATAGCCATTTCTCTGCACTGTCACTACATCAGCTGGGACACTCCCAGGTAACCGCATACGTGTGTTTGCAACTTGTCTGCTGCTCCCATAAGCCAGGGGACCTGCTTTACATCCAGCAGGCCTCCTCCCCTCCACCCTCATGTCCCACCTTCAGCTTCCCAATTAATGTGCCCCACAAAGGTACCAGGAATTCATCCCTGGGGCTGAGTTCACCCGTGGCCTCTCCTCCGTGTGCTTTTCAGACTGTGTTAAATTCTACAGAGATGAAACTACTCTTGTTCTGTTTTCTTTGTCTTTCTCCCTGCTCCCTGTCCCTCTCTCTCTTAGCCAACCCTGCTGCAGGAGGATCCAAATGTGTGTATTTCCCATCACTGGTATTCTGTGTTGCTTCATTGCTTTTGAGAGACATAGGCATAGCCAAGGAACATAAGTGCAGCATGGGAAAGGGCTCCAATAGCCAGCCCTGGCTATTGGAAATGTGCTTGCCTTCAGGGAGACGTGAGGCTGGCCTTCCTCAGAGAGCAGGGAAAGGGGCATCAGCAGAGCCTCCGTTAGTACCTTGCTCACAGCACCTGGGCTCAGAGGGATGCTCAGATGGACAGACCAGCACAGGAATGTTTCTGTGTTGGACCAGTGCCCCCCTGCCACTGCCCAGCAGCACCCTTTCTCAAGGGCAAGGCCCTACATTATTGCCTTAAATCTGCAAGTCAGTGTGCAGGGGTGTGAGAGGGCCGTCCAGCATCTCTCAGGGTTTGAGTTGCATGTGGGACGCACATGCCTCTCTTTCCTGCCAGCTCTGCCCCAGAGGAAACACAGCCCTGGATGGCAGCCCTAGGCTGGGGGAGTCCAGGGAAAAGCATCCTGTGCTCAGGCCTTAGCCAGGGTTTGCAGGCCATGCAGGTGAGAAGTTAACAGTATATTCACTGCCCTCCAACATGCAGAGGACCATACCTGATCCACACAAGGACTCTTTCCTCCATGCTGTAACTATGTTTCCTCTTGCTTCTGCTGCTCTTGCTGCTTCTGCTGGCACTGGGACTGGTCTCTGCTGCTGGTTCTGCTTGTGAAGGCACTGGCCATGCTCCTGGGTGAAAACAGAGCCAGGCATGCAAGATACAGTGCAGGCAGCATTAGACATCTCAGTGAGCCAGCACCAATCCTGCCAAGTGTTGCCCTGCGATCAGCAGAGGAACAGGGTAGATTTGTTTGTGGGGATACTTGACCAAGTGATTGGGTTTAGGTTCCGATGGTTGTTTGTGGAGCAGAGAGGGAATGGTGCAGCTGTCTGCGGACACAAAGGCAGGGCCGCAGAGTGGGCTGCAGGTGGTCCACAGAGTCAAATACTGCAGCTCTGTAGGCTGGGACAGTGTTCTCCGTTAAAAGTGGGCTGATGGAGAAGTGTGTGGTGACCCACCAAAATTGGTAAAGTGTGACCATGGCCCACAAATAAGGAATTCTGAGATGCCCGCACAGGAATCAGGCAGTGTGAAACCAGGCTGTGATGATCCTGGTAAGGAGATGGGGGACCCAGTCCATCTGACTCAGGCTAGAGCTCCCCGTGCTGCTCCAGGGGGCAGTGCGGAAGAGGACCCGGCTCTGGAGGGATGAGGGCCTGGGAAATCGAGGTGGGAACAGGAGGGAAAGACAGGACTGAAAATGGACTCAGGGTGAGCAAGAAAGAGTTTCTTGTCAGTGTGGTAAGCAGACAACATCGTAGGAGAAGGCAAAGCAAGGAATCTGCAGGCTTTGGGGCTACCTGCAGGGAGATGTTCAGGCTCAGCTCTGGGCTGCTAGGAAAACTGCCTGCAGGGCACAGTATGAAGAAGAGAAGTTGGTTCCCTGCTGCCACAGGCTGAGCTGTGCGTGTGCTAAAGTTCCCCCCTGCCCCGCGAGTGCCATGCTGTGGTCAGGACAGCAGGATTTGGTGTGTGGGGAGCCGGGGAAGGCACAGAGGTAGGGTTAAAGGCCTCATTCTGCTCAGTCACTCAGGCAGCCTGAGTAAGGCAGGAGGTGGGAAAAAAGGAGCAAACCATGTCGTGAATGTGCTGGGGTCTCCCTGTGACCTCAGGAACACAAGCGGGATGTAAGAGCGAGTGGTTCTGTGCCGGGGCTCCAGGGAGGAGCCTCCAGGCCTTTGTGCTGGCCGTTGATACGAGCCACGGTCCATCCACATGCCAGAGCTCCGCGAGAACCCCCTCAGCCCACCCTGCAGCCTGCCGTGACCCACTTTTTGGAGGCTCAGAGCACCACTGGGCTCAGGTCTTCTGGAAGTGGGAGCTTGGACTAACTGCCCACTTTTACACCAACTAACCTGAACCCTGCCTGCCTCCGGCATGACACACACAGCTGGGGACAAGCTCCTTTTTGGCACTGCAACTCCTCTGGGCCAGAGGAGCATCTCTGATACCGGGGCGAACGACAGGGCCAGCCCATGCCACAGCTGGGAGAGCCCATCTCCATGACCATCCCTCTATCTTCATGCCTGCTCCCCTGCCACGCCAGGCTGTGGCAGCAGCGCAAGGCAAATCACACAGGGCTCTGGTCTGCAGTCTAGAGCTCTTTCCACAGCTTAGATAAGCCCTTGGGACTCACCTGGGCCAGGACACATTGGCCACCTAGCTCTGTCCCTTTGCCATGTGTTTTGGTTGCAGCTGCCCCTGTCCCTGCTCAGGGCCCCGGCCCAAGTTGGAAGCACTGGCAGAAGAGTGTTGCTGCCTGTATCAGGCGTGCTGCTGTGCTTCCCTCACGTGACTCTGAACAGATCCGACTGCTGCAAGATCTACTTTTGAAAAAAGATCCCCAAGAGCTCCAAAGCTGCTCCCAGGCTGTTCCCATGCTGCTTCTGAAAACAGCCCACGTGTTCCTCAGGCTGCTGCCCTGCTCTCTGCCCTGAGCAGCCAGCTGTGAGCATGATGGGTGTGAATGTATGACCCTCTGGACGCTGCAGGTGCTGCCTGTTGGGCTGAATGCTTGGGCCGGTTGCCCGAGATTCGGTGTAGGCAGCCTGGCTGGGGTGGGGAAGGTGTGAGCGCTCCTCACCCTGCTGCTGGCCTGTGCCGCTGTGCCAATGTGTATGCATTTTTCTTTTAATTTCTGGCTTTCTTCTTGCCAAACCTGGCCACTTTTTTTTCCCAACAGCTTTTCTTTTCTCTGTCTTTTTCTTCTCTCTTTCTTCCTTCTTCCTATCCATGTGTCTTTCCCCCACTCCGTTCCTCTCCTTCCCTGCCCGTAGATGTGTCCGACTTTGAGAACAATAATGGTAACCCTAGAGTGGCTGAACTGAGTCAACGCCATGACAATCTCTCCACAGTGACCAATGCCATTGCCGGGATCAGCCCCTCTTCCTCCCTGTCAGCCCTGTCCAGCCGAGCTGCCTCCGTCGCCAGCCTCCACGAGCGCATCATGTTTGCTCCAGGCAGTGAAGAGGCTATCGAAAGGCTCAAGGTAAGGGCCCGGGAAGATGTAGTGCACTGCAGGGCAGTGGGCTGGGGAGAGGAAGAGCAAAACCTCAGAGATCAACTGCATACGCTCTTAGCACATTGGCATCAGAGTGGCAATGAACTGCATGATTCCCTTCCCAGTTCAGAGGGGAAACTTCTCCCTGGAAAAGGACCTCCTGAGCCTCCAGACATCTTCCTCTGGACTTCTTCCAGCTACTACAAAGCTCAGCAGCAATTATAATCCTAGGCCAAAATTTCCCAAGATGCTTTCGCAGGCTCAGCACTGAGTCCTTTGACTCTCATGCACTGAGATTTTCAGAGATGGGAGGCTTGGGGCTTCAGAGATTGTGGGCTTTTTTTTTCAGAAAGGCTATCTCCTTTAAGGCACTGCAGCTTAAAATTGGAGCTGTCCAGAGATAAAGCCCTTGGAAAATCCTCTCTTTGCTTATTCGATTTGCCTCTTCAGTACTGTGAAGCTAAAAAGATCCTGTTCTAAAGGATACTCATGGGAAGTGATGCTTGAACCTTTGGCGCTCTCTGGTGCTCTAGACTGGACAAACGTAGCGGCTGCATGGTGCTGTGGACATCGCTGCCGCTCCAGACTCATGGACAGGGAGAGAGTTTGGAGTGTTAGAGTCCTGCCCAGTCTGCAGGCCTCCCTGCAGGGTGACTGCTGAGCATCCTCTGCAGGATGAATGCTCCCAGCTCGGCCAAGCACAGGAGCAGGCTGACAAGAAGGTTTGGAGAGGTTGGTGTTTGTGCCTTGCTCTTTGAAAACAGCGATGAATGACAGAATTGGCTGAAATACTGCTACCATCCATTTAATCCAGACTGAAACCAGGGCCCTCAGTCTTCAGCCAGGAGCTACAGTCTGTTGTGGGTGCAGGGGGCCACAGTTCCCACAAAGGTTTGCAAAGCCTAGCAGAGCGGATGCAGGTCGACTGTCCATTCATGGTCTCTGCAAAATGCTAATTCATGTTCTGTGCTCACCAGGAAACAGAGAAGATCATTGCTGAGCTGAATGAGACTTGGGAGGAGAAGCTGCGGAGGACAGAAGCCATCCGGATGGAGAGGTGGGTGAGACAGGACTGAGTTTCTCTGCGGTCTCCCCTCTTCTCTGGCTTGCTTGGAGCAGTTCAGTTAGTGAAGTGGGGCTGAGTGCCTCCCAGGCACCCCAGCACCAGCCATATTAGCCTTTAGGGATGTAGTCTTCTCTGAGAGATCCTCTTGAGGCACATACAGAGCTGAAACAGGCCTTAAGTCTGTGTCCTCAGGAACAAAATAACCCAGGCCAGAGCATGGACCTATATGCTGTCTGATGCTCATCTAGCACAGTGCTATCCCAGGTTAACCAGCACTGTCCCAGGTGTGGTTTAGGACTTAGCACAGGCTGGGTGATGTGCATGAGGACACCCTACTTTGGGATGTAAGCGAGCACGGCCAAATGGCTGCAAGTTGAGTCAGGACTAGAAGATGGACCTCTACCAGTAGAGACATAGTCTGCTCTGAGGCCAACTTGCCGTTGGTATGTTGCATGTGCTCCTCTCTGCCCATTGGTATGTTACATGTGCCCAACTGGGCTGTTCTCCGAGGCAAAGGCTAGATCTCTTCTGGATTACAGTTGTGTGGCTAGTTCTGGGGGCTCATGTGGCTTTGACAGCCTCTTATTTCCATTGTTCCTGCAGGGAGGCTTTGCTGGCTGAAATGGGGGTGGCCATGAGGGAGGACGGAGGCACCTTGGGTGTTTTCTCTCCTAAAAAGGTAGGATAACCTCTTAACTTCTCTTCTTCACAGCAAATCAGGGACTGATTTCCATCCTCACAGCTCAGTGTATAACCCTTTAAATCTGCCCTGTCCTTGCTGGCCAGTCCCAGTCATTGTGTATTAGCTCTCAGAAGCGTGAACTGACCTTTTCTTGCGATGCTGAAACGTATAAGGGACACTCAATATCAAACCGATTTGGTATTTTTGTCACTGGTCATTCTGATAGAAACAAATGGCTAAATTTTCTGTTTTTCAGTCCCACATCAGCTACCACAGTGGACACTATCCGCATTCAGATGACCTTAGCGTGCTCCACTTATGGTTATTGTGTTGAGATTTCAACGTCAGCTGTTAAAACTCTGCACTCAGAGTATTTGGAATTTCTGTCTGCCACCCAGGTTGCCCCAGAAATCAAGGATTCTTGCTAAGAAATGTAGGTGCAGGGATAATAAATACTGTTACGGCTTGTAGTGTCCCAGAGAGTATCTTCTAAGCAGACACCGGCCACGCCCCAGATACCTTCTGTGCCAGTAAACGGTGAACTAGCCAAGTGCTAGTTACAGCCTGTTATTCTTGATAACGGCTGTACAATCACTGCAGTAATGACTTCCAGTTTATAGATTCAATGCTGTGAACCCTGCAGATTGACTTCACTTGCTACACAGGCTGCAGAGCTATTGGCATGTGTTCGTAGGACCTGGGTACGCTTGTATGGCTCTCCTACCTTGTTGTAATGGAGCACTGAAAGCGCTGAAGGTAAGGTGGAGAGCAGCCCCTCCTGATGCTGGTTGGCCTGGCTGGTACTTAGTCTGGCCAGACATCTTAATAGACGTTGCCTTTGCAGCCCTGCTGAGAGTGTACGGAGTCAAGGAGTGTAGGGTCTGCTCCCTGCCTCCACATGGACACCCAGTGGTGAACCTTTTGGGGTCTTCCTCACGCGTATCCCGGCATGGCTGTTACAACAGTTTTTACATCCTATCTTCTTTATTTTTCATTTCTGTCTCAGCCACTGCCCATTAGGTGCCCAGATGTTTATGTAGAAAGCGTGGGGGTTTATTCCCCTAAGCAGGTTGGTCTTGAAAGATGGTGTTGCTGTGGTGATCTGGGTGCCTACTTACTCTTCAGCTATCTAGTGGGTGGAAACTGCTCTGAATTCTCCAGCTGCTGGCAAGGAAGATTGGTGTTGAAAGCTTGCAAAACCCATTTTGATTGAGAGCAAAACACAGGGACATTGTTGCCCTGCTATATGTCATCGCTGGTGTAATTATTTCCCTAAGGAGCTCAGTAGAAGTGAAAATATTTGCCTTCTACTAGCAAACCTTGCAAATCCAGAGAAAAATTGCAAGCTAAAAGAGTTTCAGAGCTTCTCCCTTAGACCCAGGGACTACACGTCTGCTCAGAGAGGCCTGGCGTTAAGTGTTACGACCAGCTTTTTCCTTCCAGCTACTGTGGAGAACCTGTGCTTCCCTCTGATCTCCAGCTCTCCTGTACTGTTTGGAGTGGATCTCTTGGATGAGTCAGGGTGCAACACACTTTTCTGAAGGGGAAATCTCTGCATGCTTTGTGTGAACAGGCTGATAAGACATTTTTTACAGAATCGCTTCTTATTTCTGGGAAACTTAGAGCTTCTCCTGTTAGTGCCCACTTGACTTTGCCTGCTGACTGCAGCTGCAACCACAACATTTTGCAGTAGGATTAGATAAGCTAGCTCCAGTTGCAGAGGTCTGTGGTCAGGGGAGAAACGCTCCCGTCATCAAGAACAGGGTGGTTTGTGGCTCATGGAAAAGAAATCATTGGGAGGCAACTGATAAGTGGGAGGCCAGGAAGAAACTCAGCCTCAGGAAACAGGTTCAGATCTCCATTCTGCAATAGGCTTTGGATGAATATCCAAACTGGGACCTGTCCCTTCGAGTGCTTCGTCTGTCCTTGTATTATTAGTGGAGGAGAAACAGACACTTTTAGGTCACAGTTCCTTTCATCCTAAAAATTCTTCCTGCATAGGAAGTGTGTCTATCTCAGCTTCATCCTCTGAAATAAGGCTAAGGGGGTAGGATAATGTAAGGGGCTGCAGACACACACCACGAGCTAATAGGATCCCACCTGATCCTTGGCAGGAGGCCCAAGAGACACTAAGCCGTATCTGTTCAAGGACTCCTCCTGTGAAGTGTTTAACTCTGTATCGGGCATGTTTACAATCTGAATATGCATGTGTGCTAGTTTTCCAAAGCAGCCAGTGGTGGGCACCAGTGCCTGGGGAAAGTTGCCCAAAGAGTAGCCTTCTGAGGGAAAAAAACGAGGAGGCATGTGAAGATGTGGAGCTTGAAGTAAAGCCCTTGTTTTAGGAGCACTTCTCCGGAGACCCAGTGTACAAAGCAGCAACTCTCCACTTCCTCTTGCTGGATTAGGCCAGAAGCAGCAGCCACAGGGTTAGTTTGTCAGTGGCAGTGAGCAGTGGGAGTCCTGCTCTGGAGAGCTGAACCAGCACCATCGTTGCAGAGCCTGAGCTGTAGTGCTTGTCAGAGAGGCTTTGGGGTTGGTCTTCTCATGCTTGAAGAGCCCTTGTGCTAAGAGGCAGGGACCAAGGAATTACAAACCCAACTGAGGATTGTGTCAGTCTGAACTGCTGTGAGGCTGGGGATCTCTGCTTTCTACCATCCAAGCCTTGGCTCTTTAGGGGAGGAGGGGGGAAGGTGTGACCCTTAAACCTTGCATGGAAGAGTGTGTGGAGCCTCTCCCTGCCTGCTGATCATCCAGGCTGGGTGCAGGAGGTCTGCGGCAGGGCAGTCAGCAGCCAGGAGACTCTCCCAGCAGAGCGCTGTTGGCTGCCCAAGGCTGGTGGACCTGGTGGTTCTCCCTTGCCACGGGATGCAGCTCCACACTTGCTCAGGCAGCTCCCTGTGGAAAGCTCAACCCTGTTGGGGCCAGTGTCTGATTCTCTGCAATCACCTAGAAAAGTACCTGCCTGGGGCATTTCGTTGTTGAGCTACAGAGAAGTGGGAGAGCCTATTCCCTAGCTGGGAGGCAGCCTGAAGTGCAGCTGAGTGACACATCCCTCAGGAGTGTCCCTCAGCACCTGGGGTAGTCAGAGCGTACATGGGTGACTCTTTCTTTCTCTCTCCCAGACACCTCACTTGGTCAACCTGAATGAGGACCCGCTCATGTCTGAGTGCCTTCTCTACTATATCAAGGATGGGATAACAAGGTGAGGACCAATAGCCTGTATCTCAGGCCCTGGCTTGTCTTCCAGGAGCACCAGTGCATTCCTGCTCTGCATGCAGGGACCACTAGCCTATTCTGTTACCACCTATGTGCCCTAGGTGGCTGCAAGGATATGTGCAGGGATATCAGGCATACAGCTGGCCCTCTTGCCTCTGGGTTGGGCACAGAGTTCTCTGGGCATCACCAAAATGGCATAGCTGCATGGGAAAAAAATGTACAATTCCATGGCAATCTCATTAGGGACATTGGTCCCACTGTGTGCTGAGGACTGTTGAGGTTGGTCCAAAGGATGTTTGAGAGTGGAGCCCACCCAAAAGAGCTGATTTAAGGAAGAAGAGAGCTGGCTCAAGCTGTGTTTCCTTTGGCAGGGTTGGCCGGGAAGATGCAGAGAAGAGACAGGACATTGTTCTTAGCGGACACTTCATTAAGGAAGAACACTGCCTTTTCCGCAGCGACACAAAGACCGGCGGTGAAGGTACCCCCTGTACAAGGAAGCTCTACTCTCCTGGATTTCTTCCACATCCTAGTGCCTCTTGAGGGTCCCCAGTGTGTGTCAGTACCTGCCATGGGCTGTGCTGGTCCTAAACTGGGCTGGCGGGGGTCCTGCCATCCTCAGACCCTAGCGTAGCTTTCCTGCGTAAGCCATGGTCTCTCCAGGCCTGCTTCCCTCCTGGGCAAATTAGAACTGTTGCCTGGCTGGGAGGGAAACTTGTACAAAGCACAAGAAAAGTGCCATGTGCTGCTCGGTGAAGGGAGAGGGAAGATCACTGGCGGGAGGTCGGGGCAGGAGGAAGGAGTAGGTTGTACACAATTTCCCTGTCCAAGACACGGTGCAGAAGCTACCCCCACAAACCTGAGTGCTGGTAGGAACCTAGGGGAGAAAATCCCTTGTGAGACAAGTCTGGGAAGGCTGGAGCAGCAGGATATGGACTCTGATCCCCTTTCATGTCTAATTTCTAGCTGCTCTTAGTCCTTGGGCTGCTCTGACTAACATGAGACTGGCCGAGCTCTGTTGCGATCCTTGTTCATTGCCCAGGTTTGGGTGCTCCTTGTGGGTACCCCAGCGTCCCCACACTCCATGCCTGGGGCACTGTCCGGGGCAACCGTTCCTTTCCTAGGCCACAGAAACGTTGGTCTTCCCCCTGCTCCAGGAGACCCAGGATGTCCCTCTTCTTGTGTCTTATTTACACTCCCTTTCTCTCTCCTTCTTGCCGTCCCTGCAGTAATAGTGACCTTAGAGCCTTGTGAAGGCGCTGACACCTACGTGAATGGCAAAAAAGTGACGGAGCCCAGCATCCTGCGGTCAGGTAGGACCCGCACCTGAAGAGGGTTTACTTAAGCATGGGTACCTGGGGCCTGAACCAGCAAAGGGCTGGCATGAAAGAGCAGTTGCGGTAACCTACATCCCTCCATTAGGCCCCTGCAATTCAGTGGGTCTTCCTTGCATTCTGGACCTTGGTTAACTCTGAGCCTTTTTTTTTTCCCTCCCTGTGCACCTCCTCAGGAAACCGCATCATCATGGGGAAGAGCCATGTGTTCCGGTTCAATCATCCTGAACAGGCCCGACAAGAGCGGGAGCGGACCCCATGTGCAGAGACCCCCGCAGAGCCCGTGGACTGGGCCTTTGCACAAAGAGAGCTGCTGGAGAAACAGGGCATTGACATGAAGCAGGAGATGGAGCAGAGGTGAGGAGCTGTGCAGGAGATGGGGGACAGTAGTAGGAGGAGGCCGAGAGAGGGGACAGTCAGCAGGAGTGAGGTATCTATATTCAGGTTTATCATGCTGTCCTTCCCCATTTCTCCTAGGCTTCAGGAACTGGAGGACCAATACCGGAGGGAGAGGGAAGAGGCGAATTATCTTCTTGAGCAGCAGAGGCTGGTAGGTGGCCAGACCTGGCTCTTTCTCAGGTGCCTGAGCACTGCTAAGAGCTGGCTGGGCTGGAATCACCGAAGATGTTTGTGTGGGGTGGCTCTGTTTTTCCCAGAAAGCGAAGGTGGTCTGAAAACTTGATGTGTGAATTTATGATTCTTGGAGCTGTCCGTAATCACGAATCTAGGGGAGGGAAGAGGCTGGATTTCTTTAGGGAGGGAAGGAAGCAAGACGCAATATGGAAAGAAGGACGGTCAGGATCAAGGAAAATCATGCTTTGTGGGTTGCATCATTCTTCTTCCTACTTCCCCCAGGACTATGAGAGTAAACTGGAAGCTTTACAGAAGCAGATGGACTCTAGGTATTATACTGAGGCCAATGAGGAAGAAGAAGAACCTGAAGATGAAGGTAAGTGTTGAGTAAGAAAGGAGAGAACAAATATGGTGAGTTAGGTGGGAGAGGGCAAGTCCAGGTGTGTTGTGTTTTGAGAAATGGTATTATATATAGATGTATTTGAATGGAGAGGAGCGTGGGAGAGGAGGGAGCTGGTGTGTTCTCAACAGTCTGAACTTTATCTCAATCCTGTCAACTCTTCTGAGGAAGTGTTAATAAAACACAGCTTAAGAACATTTACAAGAAAGGATTTTAGAATAAAGACAAAAAAAAATCGACAGTGCAAGGTATGACTGCAGAACCCCTCTGAGGATTGACAGAAAATAACTGGGAGGATTTTTTGTGAACCATTTTCCCAGCTCTGTGAACTCTTTGTTCTGTTTCTCAAAGGGCAGCAGATCAGAAATTCACCCTTGAGGACAAACGCAAGCGTATTTTTTACAATAGCCCACAGTGATTCTGTTTGGCTCAGAAGCCCTGTTAAACCTCACTGGAATTGCTGAAGGACCATGAAGCTGACAAAAATTGCACTTATACCTTGAACAAAGTGACAAGATGGCCCCAGAAGTTTAAAATAGCTGTAGTAGTGTTGTGTTGAATAGCTGCACTCTATTCAGAAGATGTCTAACAGTTGGCAGTGTTATTTCACCCAGGTTAACCCATCCTGTTTCCTGCCTCCTCTGTCTTCTGACAGAAGTGTGGTTTGGGGGAGGTGTATGGGAAAAAGTGCTTTTGTGGTATTCTAGTGGCACCTTTTACTGTAGTAGGTCTTGATGCTTTTGTAGGAACTAAAGGGGCGAGAAGAGCAAACTGTAATCCCTTAGGTGCTTCTGAACCACCATCACACCTTCTCACCATGGCAGGTGGGGCTCGGTGTGTGTCTGGTGCCATGCAGCGAGTGACTGTCTCCTGTGTCTCTACAGTGCAGTGGACTGAGCGGGAATTTGAGCTAGCCCTTTGGGCCTTCAGGAAATGGAAGTGGTACCAGTTCACCTCCCTCCGTGACCTGCTCTGGGGCAATGCCATTTTCCTAAAAGAAGCCAATGCCATCAGTGTGGAGCTAAAGAAAAAAGTAAGTATCTGGTGTCACAGGCCAGAGTTTCTGGGTTTCACCACCAAGGTATTTCTCTGTGTGTTTGTCCCCCTTTTTTTGAGGAAATCTGGCATATCCACTTTCCTATGTGGACTGAGCAAGCAGGTCTAAGCACTCCCAGTGAGCTAATGGGACAGAACCTGTAGCAGGTCACTGACAGCGTGTCCCCATCATGAGTGTGGGTGTGTCCCCACACCAGTGAATCTTTGAGGGGAATTAAGGGTGCTGGATCATTCTCAAAGACTGGAAAACACAAGAGAAGAATGATCAGCCTGCATGAGAATAGGGGTTTGTTTGACCCAGTAGCTGAACCAAACAGAGGCCCAGAGAGGTGCCTGGGGGAGAGATGAGAATAGCACAGGCAGACTGTGACACTTCTCTGGTAAACTTCCCCAGTCTCCAGTGATTTGAGGCTCTGGGAATTCCTCACTCAGGCACACTATTTTTGTGTTTAACCTTTTGCGAACTGTTTTGTGTGAATTTATGCACCTGGCTTTTGAAAGTGTCTAAATTTTTGGTATATGTTATATAGCTGGGCAAGATTACCTCTTTAGTGGACTGCAAAACATCTCCTTGTGCTTGTTTACAGCCACTTGAGGGTCATTTTTAGTTCTGCTGTTATGAGAAATGCTGCCTAATCTTTCCCTATTAGCTGTAAGCCGGTTCTTAGAGCTTCTGTATGACGCCTGCCGCAAAGGACACAAGACAGACCGAGTGTGTGTGGTCAGGTGTTGCTTGGGGAAATGAGTGCCCCTTCTTGCTGAGGAGAGCGTTGCTGCCTGTGTTCACAGTCCAGGAGGTTCACAAAGTGCACAAGGCTCATCTCCCAGGCTGAAGGTACTGCGTGGAGCCCGTTGTCCTCTGATCTCTCACGAGTGGATTGCTGTCCTTGTGTGCCCCTTTCCAGGTCCAGTTCCAGTTTGTGCTCCTCACAGACACACTCTATTCACCTCTCCCTCCTGACCTCCTGCCTCCTGATGCTGCCAAGGACCGGGAGAAGCGGCCGTTCCCCCGTACCATTGTGGCTGTAGAGGTGCAGGACCAGAAGAATGGAGCAACACATTACTGGACCCTGGAAAAGCTCAGGTAGGATGAGGGATGCCTATACTGGGCCAGTTTGCTCCATGAGGGCTGAAGCTGGCCATTTTCTTATAATTGTCCGCCATGCTCCTCTATGCCTGCAGACAGCGCCTGGACCTGATGCGTGAAATGTATGACCGCGCAGCAGAAGTGCCTTCAAGCGTCATCGAGGACTGTGACAATGTGGTGACTGGCGGAGATCCTTTCTACGACCGCTTCCCGTGGTTCAGGCTGGTTGGCAGGTGAGTGCTTTGGCTCCTTCTAAATGCATCTTGGATCCAAACACGCCTGTGCAAGAGGAAACGCAACTGGCTTCACGGTGCAGAGGATGTTCTTTTCCCTGGGGCAGCACTGTGAGTTAGCAGCTGCTAAGGGAGAATGCATTAACCCCCTGCACCAGTGAGTCCATGGTGCAGAGCCCCTCTTGCGAGAAATGACTCTCCTCTGTATCCACTGCTGGGGCCCTGATGGGACCACGAGCCACTGGTAATCTTCCTGTTGCCTTCTGTAAAGCTATGCCACAAGGCACGGGCTCTCAACCTGCCCCTGGCGGGAGGTGGGGGGCCCCAGCTGTCCTACCCTTCCCCTAGCTGCGATACAGGAGAGGGGAAGGACTGCTGCTGGGGGCATGGCCCCAGGGTGACTGCGGAGGGGCTGCCGGTGGGGGGCAGGTTGAGAACCCTTGCTGTCGTGACCTCCACATCCGCGGACGTGTGTTTGTGTGTGCGCACACGTAGGCGTTCTTGTCTCAGCATCTGTTTGTATACTGTATGGTACATGCCATGCGTCTCCATGTGCTTCCCACACACCGGTTGGAAGGGTGCGGTGCCAGCGGCTAGGGAAGGCAGGCCCAAAGAGGGCTCTGCCCAGACGGGCAGGGGGAGCAGGGCACTGACCCGCAGAACCCGACCAAACGTGTGTGTCGTGGAGGCGTCACCCTGTGCCACGCAGCACCAGTGGAGAGATTCCCTTCGATGCTGGGGACGTCACCAAGCCTTGTGTCTAACGCTCTGTCCCTGCTTTGCTGGGTTCTCTGCAAAGCTGGCGTTGGGAATCCCCACCGTTCGCACCAGTTTGTTTGGTTGTTCTTTTTTCCATGCTTTATAGCTGACGGCCATTGGTGGCTTCCTTTTAAGACTCACTGGATGGGCAGGTCTTTATTTCCCGACGTCCCTTGGTTTAAGCGGAGAAAAAAAAAAGGAAAAGAAAGAAAGAAAAAAAAAGCAAAGCAAAATTCCTATTCTTGCTCTCTCTGTTTGGAACAGCTGGTGTTAACCTGTCTTCTATCTTGTTGTACTAACCTTAGTTCAGATATCTCTGGCTGCAACAGCTCTCCTCTTTTCAACACATGCATGAGCGAGCGCATGGCTGATCTCACCCCCTCCCCCACCTTCTCGAACCCCGACTCCGACATCACCGAGCCTGCTGACGAGCAGCACGAGGGGCAGGAGGAGGAGGAGGAGGCGGAGGACCTGGAGGAAGACATCTTTCCGGAGTGCCCGCTGTGTGATGGCCGGGATCCATTTTACGACCGCTCCCCCCTGTTCAGTTTAGTAGGAAGGTTGGTGAGGTTTTAGGAGAGCATGCTGGGAAGGAACTAGCTCTTTCGCATGAGGGAACTGCTTTCTGACACGACTCCCACGTCGAGGGCGTGCGTCCCGTAGGCGCAGGGGGTGGCCAACCTTCCAGGAGAGCCTCGGAGACGAGGGCGACATGAGGGGCTGCGAGGAGATGGCCACCGAGGTAGGGCTGTGACAAGCATGGTGGTGAGGGAAGCGGCCGTAGGGGGACTACGAAGGAAGGGAGGTCATGCAAACCCAGCAAGGTCTGCAGAAGGCCCTTTAGACAGATCCCACAGCCTCCGGGGCATTGGGAGCGCAGCCCATAGCGAGCAGGTTGGCCCTTCAAAGACAGGAGGCATCCCATGGCCTTGGCATCCGATGAGCTGGAGAAGTCCCCTGGCTTCAGGACATGCATTAGGGTCTCAGTTCAGGAGACTTCTGAAGAAATATCCATCCGAATAACGATGACCTCCTACCAGCCCGTGTATGGACTGGGAGTACAGACATTCACATATTTGTCATGGTGGTAGCGTCACAAGATGGGGGGGGATGCACATGCATCCAGGTGAGGGACTTTCTGCTGGGGGGCACTTGCAGACAGCACATCTCGCTGACATGGTGGAGGTTGACATGGGGAGGCTGTCCAAGCGCAGTGAGGAGCGGCGTTAGGCAGTGCAGAGAGCAGTGGTGTGCGAGGAAGGGAGAGACCCATTCTGGGGAGGGAAAGGATCTGAAACTGGGCTACATCAGTTAGCCGGTGCAAGCCTCCTGGGATGAGAAGGGCAAGGTTTTCTCCAGGTGGCTCAGGGAAAAGCTGTGAGATGCAAATGAAGATCTGGGGCTCTGGAGGGAGAGGAGGACTCCTTATAAAGGTGTATTTTCTTTTGCTGCTGATGTCTAGCATTTGGACAGGAACAGTTTCCCTATGGTCTTGTAGCAGCCAGCACAGGAGCCCTTAAGGGAATTTATATGGGGAGACCCAAGCTGCAGGACTCCAACTTCTCCTCACCACTAGAGAAGGAAAAGAGCTTTTCTTTCTCTTCCCTTTTGTTAGGAAACTGCCAGACTAGTTCAGTCTTGGCTTGGAGAAACCCTCCAGACATCACAACACCAGCTGCACCTTGAAAATGTCAGTCACAATCTGCCCTTTCCAAAATGGCCCTCCTGAAACAGCCAGGGGTGATGCTGGTTCCCTTAGCTTTGCTTCGGATATTTTCCTGACGGAAGACGAGACCTGTGCCCAGGGCAGGTCTAGGAGCCTCCACCCCAGAGGCCAAAGACGTTCATATATGGGCCGCTGTGAAGCAGACCCTCCATACCAAAGTGAAAAGCTCTGTGTCCCCCGACGTGGTGAAGCTGAGGCTCTTCTTCAGTATGTTAAACCCAGGCTCTTCCTTCCTCCTCTGACAACTAGGAGCTGGGTAGTGGGAGCGAGATGGGGAGCAGAAGGGAACAACATAGGGAGAGAGGGAGATGGGATAAGAGTCTTGCAGCCTCAGACCGAAAGAGCTGGGTTCTTCCACCTTTTTTTTCTTTCTCTTTTTTCTTTTTTTTTTTTCCACTTGGGGGCATCTTAAAAACAAACAAACCAAACTGCCAAACAAGCCTCTGACGCAGTGGACCCCCCTCCCTGCTGGGGGGATATTCCCAGGAGGTCCCTTTGGAGTCTTCCGAATTCTTTTGAGTCTGACCTGGATTTGGCTCCCCGCGCAGCAGCTGTGCTGATCACATTTCTTGTGAAGTGTGCTTTGATTGGTTTATGATTGGATCCTTGTCTTTGATTTTTTTTCTTTATTTATTTCTTTTTATTATTATTATTTTTTAAGTTTTTTTAGCTGCTGGCTCTCTCTCTCCAAAGCTTTAGCGAAAATTGGGGTTATTTCACTTTTGTCTTCCTTTGGAAAGGCTTTTCTTTGGTCTGAGCATGCCATCTTTGCACCTCACCAATCTTGTGGTTAGTGTCCCTGCCCTCCTTCCTTTAGTGACACACTTGTCCCTCTCCTCCCTTTCCTCCTCTGTCTCTCCTTTTCCGTTTTTCCTCCCTCCTTGACCTTCCTGGTCTCAGTCTGCTTCAGGTTGAGCTGCCCCATGATTTCACACCGCGACGAAGGAAACTTTTAACAGGCAGGTGTTCCCGAATCCTCTCACTTGGGAGAAATCCCCTGCCAGGTTCTTGCAGGTCTATGTACGCTCATGCTGCCTTTCTCAGCCAAGCACCCCATGGGATGGTCCAGACCATTTCCCGCTGGTGGCCTTTGAGCAGAAACAAGGCGATGCAGGATGCCTGAAAGCTCCACCTGCCTCCTCCTGAGCAGGGCCAGAGCTGACGCCCATGCCTTGATTTTGCCCATGGGGAAATAGGAAGCGTTCACTTGACCACCAGCACCGGCAAATGTTGGGCTGCCTTGGGGCTGGCGTGGGATTGCGTTCCCTGCCTGGAGGGGAGGCTGCCTTGGGCCTCCCAGGACAATCCTGGCAGGACTGTCCTGCATGAGATAATTGTTAGGGGATTACGTTTGCTTCAATGACTTGATTCCTCTGAAATTGCTTTAGGTGGAAAAAACCTCAAACTACTGTTTGAGGTCAATCTAAGTTATAAGAGTAGGGAGAGCCTTTGGGTTTCGAGGCTGAGGTCGGTGGTCACGCTTGACTCTTCGGAGCGTGCAGGGTTATGTCCTTCCTGTAAAAGCCTCCTGGGCTTTTGCATGCCGTTCCATCACAGTGCTGCCCAGCTCTGCCATTCGGATATCTCCAAGGATGTCTGCAAGGTTAGGAAGTTGGGAGCAACGAAGCCAGCCATTTAGAGGTGCTCTTTGCCCTCTTGGAAGCCTCCCAAACTAGGCATGTCCTAGCAGTTCCCAGCGTGATCCCAACTCATAAAATACAAGGGCACTATGTGTCAAGATTGTTCTGGACGCCTGTAGATGTGTGCTCCTGTCCTGCACGTGGGGCTCCCCTCATCCTTTTGTTCAGGCAGCAGAACTGTGGAGAACAGTTTCTCAGCTGGCTTCCTCGGCAGTGCAGAGGTGCGGGCAATGGCACTTCCCACATCTCTGCATGGAGTTTGCTGCCGAAGACGTTGGGTGGTGACTGGTCACCGCTTAGGCCATGGCACGTCGTGATCACCACGGCATGGAAAGGAGCTTTGAATGCTGCTTCTCAGGCAGAGAGGACAGAAATGTTCTCCAACTTCCAGAGTGAGCCTGGCAGTGGGAGAGAGACCTGCTGACCCAGGCTTGCTGTGACCCTGAGGAAGGCAGCAAGAGGAGGCAATGTGCCTCAGAAATGCACACTGTGACCTTGTGAGTCCATCTGCACCTTACTGAATGTGCCAGTACAGACAGAACAGCAGCTGTGGCCGCACTTGTCACCATCCAGCTTTAGGTAGCCTTGTGGGCAGCAGCTGTGGTTTCCGCATCCCACGGCTGCATATCTGACTGCAGTCTGGACTCCTTGGCAAGATCCCAGAGAGTTGCAGCCCACTCTGAGCCCGCTGGCCCTTTCATACCAGTAGGTGCATGGTTTGCGCTTCGATCTCCCTTTGCGGCAATCTGGACACAGCCCCCTTGCGCTATAGCGAAGGCTGGGGCTGCTGGGGGGCTGCAGGGAGGCCCTGAGCTGCCAACGGCAGTCGCTGAGCTGGGGGTTTGTGTAGCCCCTTCACTGCCCAAGCAGAGAAACCGGCATGCTGGTTTGATGATGCCCCATCAGGCAATCTGAGGCCCCAAGGTCATGCGTGTGGAGGGACAAGGGGATCGTGTGTGCTTCCCATGCCACTAACGATGTAACCCAGCATCTCTTCCATGCAGGGTGAGAGTTATCTCCTCACTGCTGCTCCGTGAGTGTTGTATGGCATGGTAATGCTCTGCAGAGCTGGCAGGGTGGCAGCCTGCTCCTCCACCCCTGTTGCCTCTTAGGAGCTGTGTCTTGGGCAGGTCCTGTGCTGCTAACAGTGACGGGGAAATGTATTTGCCCCAGGGACCGCTCAAGCCTAGGGAATACCCCTCATGAGAATTGAGGCTGATGTGAGGCTGTTGCAGGGAGCTGTGGCACAAGCTCCATAAACCTACTGGTGGTGCAGCCCTTGCTGAGTGACATCAGGCTGTGCCGTGGCCTCTGTGCAGCCCAGTGGGGCCCCAGACATGGTATGGGCAAAGTGGCATGCGGTCAGCCCAAACCTCCTCTTGGAGGCTTGCTAGGGTTGTAATTGGCAGCCCACAGCTCTGCCAGCCGGTGCCCGGAGCCTGGCTGCAGGCAGACCTGCAGCTTGGGGCATGGAGCCCCGGCAGGGTGTCTCCCCAGAGGCAGGTCCCTGCGTGCTGCAGCGGACAGCCGGGAGGTTGGGCCCTTCCGGGCTCCAGCCTGGCCCTCCCCTTTCCTCTCCCTTCTGTTCTGTCTGTCTCCTCTTCGCTCCCACTGGCCTCTCCCTCCTTCCGTCGTCCACCTTCCCTGCCTCCACCCTCGTTGGTCTTGCCTTGCCCATCCCCTTTCTCCCCCCACACTTTGACTCCGCAGCAGACCCCAAGTTGTTTCACAGCACCTTCTGTACTAGTCCTCCAGCTCTTCACTGCAAAGAAGGTCCTCTTCCTAGCTTCCATGTGGCACCAGCACAGTCCCCGTCCCCCTCCCCTCCCCACGACGCTGTCCCACCCACGGGAGAGATGACAGACTAAGAGGTATGCTAGCCCTCATGCCGCGCTGCCACGTTTGCTTCATCGTGAAAAGCACAGAAGCCTGACTTTGTCGTAGTGCTGCTTTCCCATCAGCCCGCTCTCGGCACGCTGAGTCTCCCCGCTCCCTGCCCCTCTCCGGCTGGCCCTGGCTGCCTCTCTTTAGTTTTGCTTTGCAGCACCATGTTGTGATGTGAGCGGTGACCTGTGATCCCGGCTGCCGGTGGCCTGCCACATGTGTCTGGGAACCCCGGGGTGGGGAGCAGTGACCGCTCTCTTGTGTTGCTTCCATCCGACAGGGCCTTCGTGTACCTCAGCAACCTGCTCTACCCTGTGCCCCTGGTCCACCGCGTCGCCATCGTCAGCGAGAAGGGCGAAGTGAAAGGCTTCCTGCGTGTGGCAGTCCAGGCCATTTCAGGTAGGAGCAGGCATGCACACTGCCTCAGCCCACGTGCCCTGACAAGAGGGGCGTTCCAGCCTTCCTGGTAATGTCTCGTTGTCTGTCTTTCCCTAGCGGATGAAGAAGCCCCAGATTATGGCTCAGGAGTGCGGCAGTCAGGGACAGCAAAAATATCCTTTGATGACCAGCACTTTGAGAAGGTATGGTTGAGATGCCCATCCAGGGAACATCGCTTTCTGTGCATGTCCAGAGAGTATGGGACACTTTGACTGCAGGCCCCTGCAGTTCCCCAGCTGATCATGATGCTCTCAACCAGTGGATGTGATCCATCTGGAGAGGTGCATCAGCTGTGGGATTGTGCTCCTGATCTACCTTTTCCTGCTACAGTCATGCCCTATGCAGCCCCAACCCTGTTTTCAACGTCCACCATCCGTGCTGATGTTTGTGGCCCTGTTCCCTGCTGATGTAGGGTTGTTCCTCCCTTTGGGGAAGGATGGAGGCTGATGCTCAGTTCACCCTGCTTTCTGGTGACTTCCAGCAAGTACAGACCTAGTTGTGATACAGTGTTGACCAAGGCGCTGTTTCACGTAGGGGCTGCTCTGAGTCAGGAGAGAAGAACTGGGGCTGTTACTGCAGGCTGTGCCTCTGCTCAAGTACTTGTGCTGGCGGCAGGGAGCCGCTAATCAGCACAGACCCAGCAGGGCCACCTTTGAGACCATCATTGTCTCTAAATCTCATTTCTCTCTGGACATATTGCAGTTTCAGTCCGAGTCCTGCCCCCCAGTAGGAATGTCTCGCTCGGGGACCTCCCAGGAGGAGCTGCGAATTGTCGAAGGACAGGGGCAGATCAGTGACATAGGCCCCTCTGCAGATGAAGTCAACAACAACACGTGTGCAGGTGAGCAGGCATCAGCTGCCAAGAGGGGAGATGGGGTGATGCTGAGCATGCAGTGAGCAGTGCAGGACCCAGCAGCATGCCCATAATGCTCCCCAGATCTTTATCATCTAAGTGCTACAAGCCCAGCGTCTCCACTAGCCTGTGTCCAGCAGGTTTGGAGGGGGCTGTTTGCAGATGTCAGGAGGACCATCTCTTCCACTGACAACTCTCTTCTCCCTACAGTGACTCCAGAGGACCTTCTCTTGGATAGCCCAGAGAAGTCTACAGTGGATGGGCCTCTGGAAGCAGCTCTGGATCACCTGAAACTGGGCAGCATTTTTACTTTCAGAGTCACTGTCCTCCAAGCCTCCAGCATTTCAGCAGAATACGCGGATATCTTTTGCCAGTTCAAGTAAGACTACAGTGCCTGCCTCAGCCCTTGCTCTTCCTCCATGCTCAGGCCTTTACCTCATCTGATTGCCCCAGGAGGAGGCACAGACAGATGTCAGTGAGTCCCAGCCACTCTGCTCCTGGCCATGTTTGTGAATCCCTGGGCAGGCTCAGCCAGGATAGAGCTGACAGCATACATCTCATTATCTCTGCTCTTATCCTTAATTCTGGTCCAAGGCTGTCCAGGAGGGAACACAAAACTGAGAGGTATAAGACAGGCTTCTTTGTCTGAATGGGGCCTTGTTCAGTCACTGGTGAAACATCTGTTGGTGGGCTACAGATCAGTGTGTGGTGGTTTTCCATAGCAATCTAGCCCAGGTTACAAAATCCAGCCCCAAGAGGGAATGGCCCATTCTCATGGTTCCTGTCTTCTCTCCGTTCCTTGTTTCATTACATCCAACCTCTGCTCTCCTGCCACTTAACAATTTTCCTTTCCTTTACAGCTTCATCCATCGCCATGACGAGGCCTTTTCAACAGAACCCTTGAAGAACACAGGGCGAGGGCCGCCTCTGGGTTTCTACCATGTCCAGAACGTTAGTATCACTCCCTGCTTGGCATTTCCTCTACTTCACGATAGTTGGGGTCTTTGCAGAGCCTTAAATCCAGCTCTGGAGCTGCTAGCTTGGAAGCTCCCCCTCTCAGCTATATGGGAGATGTTGTCCTTGCTGTGCTATCAAGAAAAATGTGTTGGGGAAAGTGCCAGGTGATACCAGAATGTGGTTTGATGGGTCATCGCTTCTGTCACAGTTGAACAAATTACCAGCAAGAGCTGAAGGCTGGTGATTTTAGCAGAGGTGGCAGAACAAGCTGTTCTCCCTGTGTATTGCAGCCCATTCTGCCTTGCACAGACAGAGTCTTCTGGGATCTTCTCTCCAGAGGACATATTTCCTTCCAGCTTGTCTCCTTGATGCCTGCTTTCTGCATGTAGCAACCATTTTGTCCCAGTCAGCTCAGAAATCCCAGCCTTAAACAAGGCAGCTGCAGTGCGAAAGATCAAAAGTCACTAATTTGTCCCCAAGATGCAGATTTGACTCCAATTCCTGATTGATTCCTGTTGATTTCTGTGTCAAAAATCCCCCTTTTCAAAGGGAAGGCTTTAAACTTTGCTTTCTTAGTGCCTGGCTCGCTCAGGCTTTCTTCTAGGGATGCCTCACAAAATGGTTCCTTGCTTCAGTAGATGCTCGCTGCCTCTGGAAGGAGCTGCTAGCTCAGATTACTTGTTCTGCTCCAGAGACTCCTTGACCTTGTATCCAAGCGTGCAAACACTTCATCCTCCAACCAAAAAGGCCACGGAGTTGTGAGGGGGGAAAAAGCCCTCCCATGAGCTGTTGCTATGAGACTTCATGGACATGCAGCCTTACAACAGCACCCTGCAGCTAGGGTTCCCTGACGGTGGTCTTGGTGGAGAGAGCTTCATAACCCAGGGGACATGGGAGAAGGAAGTCAGTGGACAGTGCAAGGAACAGAGCAGTCTTTGATCCTCCTGCCTTCATATTATTGCGTGGCTGCTGCTCTTTCCAGACTAAACAGCTCTGTTGCATGCTTTCTCTCTCCCTCTCAGATTGCCGTAGAGGTGACCAAGTCTTTCATTGAATACATCAAGAGCCAACCAATTGTATTTGAAGTCTTTGGACACTATCAGCAGCATCCCTTCCCACCTCTCTGCAAGGATGTCCTGAGGTGAGTATCCTGGGGTGTACATGGGCCGCCTTCTCCTCTCTGTAGGTAGTGCCTCTAAAGCCCTGGGCAAAGACCTGTGGCTGGAACCTATCACAGCCTGAGGGCTCTGTGGGCCCTGAGTGAGACACCAACCTGAGATGCCTCTGGGTTCTTGGGGCTGAGAAAGTGGATATAGCTAGAGGGACGGGGTGGCCCCAAGATGTAGGTTCAGCTGGCTGAATTTGGGCATCCTTTGACTTTTTTTTTGTGTGGATCATCTTATCCAAGCCTATTCTCTCTGCAGCCCATTGAGGCCATCCCGGCGCCATTTCCCCCGCGTCATGCCGCTGTCCAAACCAGGTAGGGATTTGCTTCCTACCCTTTCTACGGTGTCCAGGGCCTGGGTTGGAGCTTGGAAACAGCTAGGGGTGGGAGAGAAGAGGTCTCAGTACTCAGCAGTACCTGCCTGTGCATTTCTGTGCAGGGGGCAGATTGTGAGCACTACATATCACTAGTGTGGCCAAGCACTGTGTCAGGAGTATTTATTCTGGTCGCTCAGAAATTCCTGTGCTGATAAGCGAGTCTTCACCTGAGAGCTGTGCACCAAGTCATCTGACTGTGCATGGTTTCTGCTTGCAAGACCCTTCCCATTCCCAGTGGCTTCTGCCTTGCATTTGCAGGGCAGGCAGGATGGTGGCAAGGGTTCAGCAGGTGCTGGCGCTTTCTCACTGCCACATCGCAGCACAGAACAGGACCTTGTGGACATCACAAAACGTGTTTTCCACCGGAGCAACTGTGAAGGCGCGAGGGCCCTTCAGCATCCCTTCCCTCAGTGTTTCAGCTAACGCAAACCATCCCTTCTCAGTCCTTACTGCTCTATGGCAACAACCTTTTTCCTCTATACGTTGTGCCCAAAGCAGCCCACATTTGCTATGCTGTCCCTCGCTATTGCTAAGTATCTGTGCCTAACTGCTTTGCTTTGTGTTGGGTTTTCTATTTGTTTCCCTTCCTCCCCGGAAGAGCAAGCGAAACCCCTCCAGCTCATTAGACACTTGGTGCCTGCCGTGCTGGCTGGCTCGCTCCTGGACACACTCTCCGGGCACGCGCTGTGTGCAGCCAGCGCAGCCACCTCGTTCCTGCTGAGCGACGGCGAGGAGGCTGCTCGCCTGCCTGCCCTGCCTGTCATGAATGGTGCTGTGAGGAAGGCTCAGAAGCCCGGTTCGTTCCTGCACAGAGCTGTGGGAGAACCAGCTGCTCCTCGGGTTTCCTGCTACAGCCATTCCCTGGGTGGACATGCTTGGGGGACGCAGAGAGGACAGCGTGGCTTTGCCACCTGGCCCTGTGTTCCCAAACAGCTTTTGTACAGGCTGTACAAATCCATGCTGCGTTTCAGCCCTTTGAGACCCGAGTCATTCTGGTTTTCCATTCAGCTGAGTGCCATGGTTTGCCGTGAACTCTGTATTTCCTCACTCAGGCAGGCTGTGATGTGTCTGCCTACCTTCAATCCAGCACCAGAGGGCTGCACTTCCATCTAGCTGCTCCTCAGCTGCCTAGCTGGTGCTGGAGCACCCCACTGCAATGAGTGATTTGAGATCTGTCCATGCTGGGGTTGTGAGTTTGGTGTGCGTGTGTCTCTGGGATAAGCCAGGCCCCATCCTGAAATCCTTGCTCCTCTGCTTTGGTTCCACGGTGTGAAGCAGCACCTTGATGGGAAAGAAGGTCCTCAGGATGGGGTTGTGTCTCTGTTACACATACATGCTCCATCCTGTTGTGGTCTTGCTGCCACCCTTGTTTTGGGGCTCTGTGTGTCTTCTAGCCCCTGGGGTCACTGCCTGCTCTGCCTTGTCCTGTGTGCTGCCATGTGCCTTATTGCGTACTTCAGCAGCAACCTTGCCCTTTTCTGCCTCATTTTTAAGTTGTCTTTTTAACCCACTGCAGTGCCTGCAACAAAACTGAGCACTATGACCCGTCCCAGTGCTGGGCCTTGCCAGTGCAAGTATGATCTGATGGTCTTCTTTGAGATCTGTGAGCTGGAGGCCAATGGCGAGTAAGTCCTGTTCCTTAGCAAGGCCTGGTTGGGGTATGGGGAGCTGGAGAAGGGGACTGTCAGTGCTGGGATTTCACCTGTGGTTGCTTGTGCCACACTGTAACATCCACATGCAGGAAGGTCCTTGCAGAATGAAGCCTACTGTAATCCAAGATCAGTGAGGATTCCTCCTTGGGATCTGTTGGAAATGAAATGGCACACTGAAAGTTAGGGGACATGAAGCAGCAGCCAGACTCTTGGCACTGTCCCTGACTAAAAATCACAGCCTGTTTTCAGCTGCTTTGCAAAGGGGAGAGAAAAAAGGGGAGAGAGGCAGTGCGGTTCAGCTGTAAATTCGCCTGATGACTTGTCTGGTGGTTGGAGCCTATGGGAAGTCTGATGGGCTTCACAGCATGATCAGAACTAAGCCTCCTACCACAATCCTCTCTTCTAGCTACATCCCTGCTGTTGTGGACCACCGTGGAGGCATGCCATGCCATGGGACCTTCCTCCTCCACCAGGTATTCCCAATCTGACATCCTGTCCATGCTCTGCCTGGCTCCTGTCCTTCTGTCCACAAGCCATATTAACCACTGCCTTTTTCTCTCTGACCTTGTGGGTCTCAGGGTATTCAGAGGAGAATCACTGTCACCTTGGTGCATGAAACAGGCAGCCTTATCCGCTGGAAGGAAGTGCGAGAGCTAGTTGTGGGTAAGTAGAGCTGGGCTTGGGTGGGACCTGAACCCAGCCTGTCTAGCTCCCTCAAACCTTTCCTCCCAGGCCCCGTTGCTCTCCCATATTCCTAGAGCTTTACACTGTCTTCCACTTTTCTCCTGTTATCCTACCTGCAGTGGAGTAGAGGTGATTGCTCTGCAGGCGAGACCATGGAGAACAGTGCTGCGTGGTGGAGCAGCCTGATCCTGGACATCCCGTCAGAAACAACGGCCAAAGCCACCATGGCAGTGTAGCTTAGCAGCTTCTGGGCCGATGTATTCCTGCCAAGGCTTGGGCTCTGAGTAGTCCTGCTGGTACAGCACTGGGCTGCTGTGCAGGGAGGCTGCTGGTCCGCACAGAGGAGGGCAAGGTCGTCCCTGGGCTGAGCTGCCCAGGACACGCTTTACTAAGAGATCTCAGGAGTTGCTCTGTCTGTTAGTACCCTGAGGGACCAGAGAGCCTGGGAAGGGAGGGACAGCTTGCCTGGCACCAGCCACGTTGTCAGGGTAGGCAGGAGACTGGGGAGGTACTGGGCATTATGTGCTTTTCTGCTAAAGAAAGGAAGGATCTAGGAACAGGCCCATGCTGCTGAGAGTGGATACACTGGGAAAATATCCTTACTGCTTTTAAGCCTTCATTACTATTGGGAAGTAACCCCAGTGAGAAACGTGTTCTTCCCTGATCCTACATGTCATGAAAGACCTTGCAGGGATGCCTCTCGCCTGAGCAGAACATCTCTGTGCTGTGTTTGCAGGTCGGATCCGGAACACTCCAGAAGCAGATGAGTCTCTCATTGACCCTAACATCCTGTCCCTGAACATCCTGTCATCTGGGTACATCCGACCCTCACAGGACGACCGGTGCGTGTGGCTTCTTCCTGTGTTCCTCTTTCAAGCATAGTGCCATTGGGGCTGTCCAGAGACAGGGGAGATATGGGGAGCCTCTGCTTTCCCTTGGATGCTCTTTGCCCCTTAGCAGGGTCCTGCAGGCATTTGCTGTTTCAATCAAGTGTTCTTCTGGAGCTGCACCATAGAGGGTCTTGGGATACAGGACAGGAGTCACTATGAGGGCACCAAAGCCTTGGGATGCCAGCTCCTTCCTGCATCTTCTCCACCACTGGTGTTCAGGGCCTTTCCAGGCTGGGGTTTAGCAATACAGTGAATTGGAGACAGAGCTCCTGCTACAGCTGGCAAACATGGCCACCTGACACAAAGAGCTGTTTGGGTTAAATGCACTCTGTTCCTCCAGAACCGTTCCCAGAGCAGCGTCGGAGGAGCTCATACTGACCAGCTGGCTCCTGCAGCCAGTCATCCGGTGTCCTGGCTAACTCACCAGAAATGTCATTTTGTGCCTATGAATGATCCTTGTGTGGCCTGAGTGGTCCAGGAGAACCATCCCTGATCACTGCAGGCACTGGCAGATTATTTTGGGGACTCTGGGGTCTCATTCTTCATGCTCGGATCCAGCCTGTCCAGGGCATGCGCCAAGGGGGTTCTACTCCCATGGTGGCTTTGTCTTAGGTGTTGAGGCAGGAGGATTGGAGGCTTTACATCATCAAGATTTCTTTGATTGCCAGGGAATGGCTCTGGCTCAGTGTCCCCTTGGCCTTGGCCCTGCAGCACCAGTGCACTAGATTGAAAGGAGAACCCCAGGGAAGTGCCCTGCCTTGAGCTCCTGGGACCCGTGTCAGAGTCCTGCAAGTCCACAGCAGCTGCAAGTTAGGTCTCTGGGAGTCTCGAGGCCCTCTTCTAATGTGATTTGAAGTCCCTTTGGCTGAGACCCCAGGCAGCAGCAAGCTCTGAAGACCTGTGGCTGGGTCCAACTGCTGATGGGAGAGTGGTGGCCACAGAGGGCAGAGCTCTCCTCTAGGAAAAGGCTGCTGGCCCAGGGTGTGGGGGGACACCTCCCAGGCAGAGCAAACCTCCTAGGGCTGGTGACGGGTGCACACTGAGCTGTTGGAAGGAACGGTTTGAATGCGTGTGTGTGGGGAGCCGCAGGCTTGGGAGGGTGACGTGTGTGAACGAGAACGAGGCCAGTTGTTATGGGCACCAGGAACACCAGGATGGGTTTGGGGCACTTGTGAGAACTGTGGGAGCATAGTGGAATGGGAGTTGGACCGTCTTTTCTTCCCTTTTCTTTGGGACCGCTGGGTTGCTCCTCCACTGAGGTGGCCTGTCCCAAGGCTGGCTATTTCACTGGGGAATTACAAAGCTCTGACTGTGAGATGGTACCCTGCAGTGCTCCCGGGGCAGCTGCTAGGCGAGGTGCAGCCCGCTGTCTCAGTGGAGTGGTGGGGCAGTGAGTATCTGGGCAGAGTAGCCAGGGTAGCATACAGATGTGAATGTCAAACCAGGAGATTATGTCACAGCCATGGGGACAACAAAATAAGGCCAAACAAGAGGCTGATGGCCTGGAAGCAGGAATGGTGAGGTGAGAAGAGCTCAGACTAGCAGAGCTGCTGTGCTTTTTGATGAGAAGTACGGGTGCTGTGAGTTAAATGGCTGAGATACATTGGCAAGCTCGTTCTTGGGAGTACTTTGATTTACATCAGCTGGCAATTTGGCCTGTTGGTCTTAGGTGCAGTCAGGTACTGACCTTCAGCATCTCTAGGGCATCTTGGCATGGAGAAACGTGCCTCTTGCTCTTCCCTTCCCATGTGAGACCATCAGAGTGGCAGGCACAGCTCTGGGGTGGCAAGAATATTCAGGGAAAAGGGAAGAGAAAGAAGTGGGAAGATGAGTGCTGTTTTTGCAAGTGCTTGTATCACCTGCATGCTCAGGAGGACTGTGTCTCAGGGCAACCCCAAAACTAAGCTGAGGGGCCGATACGTGCCATCTCTCTTCATCTCACTTGTGGTATTGTAGATGCTGCAGCAGGCTGGGCAGGGGCCTAGGACAGGGAGGAGGGTGGGAGGCTTCCAGCAGGACAAATGAAGGGCAATCCCCAAAGCCCTGTGCTTTGACCCTGCTAGGACTCTTGCACACTTTCGTTCCCAGCAGCCTCTAAGGACGTGAGATCCTGGACAGAGTGAGGGAGCTGGTGAAGCAGGGCCCATCTCACCCTCTTCCTGGGCTGCTTGTGCTCCCTGCTTTGCTACCCTACATCATTCAGCCTCCATTACCAAGAGCAGCCCTGGCTCTACCCTTCTTCTGAGTCTATGAAGCCTCCTAGATCCTCCAGAGCTGCTCTGGAGGAGAGTTGGGAAAGCCCCCAGCATTGCTGAAGGAGAAGTATTGCTGTGTGTGCATTAAGCCTGGTGCGTGATGCAGCCCAGGCTGTGGCTCTGCTTTCGCGCGCCACCTTCTGACCTGCTCCCAGACAGGATCAGCACCCTGCACGCTTACTGGAGGCAGTTGAGCAGGTCTTAACCCCAAAGGCAAGCTGCCAGGTGGGCTCAGCTCTCTTGCTTTGCCCCTAAAAACAAGGTGAAGACAAACTTCCAGGTCTAAGAGTCCCCCTCACCTTCTCCTCTGAAACTCAGCACGCTGTCTGCACTGTGCATCCATGCGGGAGCTCTCTGCATCCACGAGGCTTTGCTGTCGTGGCATGGCCGAGCGTCCGGGGAGGAGCTGAAGGGGTACAAGGGGCAAGTGCCCTAGGCCCTGGCTTCCTTGCTTCTCTCTGAAACCGCTGCTGCCGCTGCTGCCGCCCATTCAAGCCCACACTAACCATGTGATTGTTTTGTGTTTTTGCAGGCAGTTTCTTGATTCGGATATGCCTAGGTATTATTTGTTTCCATTGATTTTTTTTCCACTCCTCCTCTCTCCCCTCTCTCTTCCCCTCACCTCAGCACTTTCACTCCCTCCAAAGACAGCACTTTGATTTCTGGCTCTTCTGGCTCTCCATTCACCTCTTCCCTTTTCCCTCCCGCATCCCCAGGCACCTCTCTTTCACTCTGTCCCTTTTCCTTGGGTTTTGCTGTTTGACTGGATCGCGCGCTCTCTCTCTTGCTCTCTCTCTCTCTTGTTGGCCTGTGTCCCATTGCCTGGTTTTGGTTTTGTTCTTTCATTTGGACTTTGCTGCTCTCCTATCTTTCTGACATCCAGCAAAGAACATGCTGCCCCCATCGCCTCCTGCCCCTTCCTCAGCTCTGGCCCAGGAGCGCTTTGAGTAGCTGCAGGCTGGTACAGACCACATGGGTGGCAGGCAGGGGTTGGGGCGCTTTGGGAGGGATGGCTGTGATCTGGGAGCTGCAGAAAGGACCTGGGAACATCCTGGCCCTTCTGCATTCTTCTCCCCTTGCCCCTGCTTCAGGCGATTTGCTGGTGCCATGTCAGGTCATGTGGCTGCAGCTAGGGGCTTGGCTGCCACCACTTCCCTGTGCCCTGGTGCGCCCATGGAGAGCTGCTGGGCACCGCTGCACAGGCAGGAAGCTGGCTCTTGCTCACGCCTCGTTCACCAGCTGGGATGATTTGCATGGGGGCTTCCAAACTCAGAGGTGGTCCACTGCATGCTCTGAAGGTCTCCAGGCCGCTGAGGTCTTCCTGGGGGTCACCCTCAATCAGAGACTTTTCAGAACTGAACAAGTTCATGATGTATGCATCATCTGAAGGGCATGTTCAACCCTCACTCGGGCGCCCCTTGCCTCTTGAAGGTTTTGCTGGGCATCCGGGCCATCCCCTGCTGCGGAAGGGGCAATTTCCTCCCAGCTATGGCCACCTGGTGGCTCTTAGAAGAGATGGTGGCCAGCATCTTGCAGGAGAGGGCTGGAGGGGAGGCTGTGTGTGTATTGCTCTGTGTAGAAACTGTGCAGAGGCATGTGCGTGTGTGTGTGTGTGCATCTGTTGTGCGCACATCCCATGACAGGTGTAGGGGTTGTGTATACATATTGCTGTATATAAATGATTTATGTATGTAGGTTCAATATATACGTGATGTGTGTGCGTACACAAGTACGTGTAAAGACCACACCTACATTTGGGTAGCTAGTGGTACCATGGCAGAGCAGGGCGGTAGATGTCTGGGGAAGGGGATGTGTTGACTTAGCTGTGACCACAGTGGTGAGCCTGGTGTGCGGCTCGTGGGCAAGAGCCACCAGACCCAAATGCTGCTCCCAGCCTCCAAACGGCAGTGTCACTGGGACTTAGGGAAAGAGGGGGCTCCCACAGCCATCCCTCCTCGTGTGTATCCTGGTGGGGGGAGGGGAAGGATGTGGCAGCACATCTTCCCTGTCAGTTGCTACACTGCTGGGAACCAAATGTAGGAGAAGGGTAGAGAAACTGAAGCCAGGAAGATGGCTGTGGGCATGTTACAGGTGGTGGGAATCCAAGTGGCCAAGTAAGGCTGCTGCCAGATAGTGCCAGGGAAGACTGCTGGTGAGCTGGGTGAAACAGCATGGGAAGGAGCTGCACTGCAGTTCCCAGCTGCCGGGGTTGTGGTTTCACAGCGTACCCGGCAAGTACTGATGGCAGAGATGGGGTCTCATGAGTCCCACCAGGCTCTGTAGCTTTTTGATGCAGGAGACCATCCCCCCCTGCAGCATCTGGGGACTGTTTCAGGCTCCGGGCTGCACCAGGAGCCCCTGCAATTCCTAATGGAGTGACTGGGGAAGCTCGTGGCAGTGTCCCCATGCTGAGCAGGGATTAAGATGCTCAGCATCCCACCAGGGCAATGTGGCATGTGCCATCTCCTTGCGAGGCAGTGCTGCTGCCTGGGGCTCTTGAGCAATATGGATGTCCCAGGCACCTTTATTCACCCCCAGGCCTCTCCTCTGATGGGAAGAGATGCCTGAGGGCAGGGCTGAGCCTCCAGCGGGAGGTTGTGTCCTGCCAGGGCGCAGGAGGGAGCACAGACCGAGTCCCCGCAGCCCCACCGCAGCGGCGGCTCAGATGCACTCGGCTCGGGTTGAGGCAGGAGCGCATGGGCTCACCCTGGCGTTGCCTGCGGGCGAGGGACGGCGTGTAGAGCCAGCCGCACCGTGACTGCCAGTGAGCCCGCTTTCGCCGGCCTGACTTCCCCGGGGAATGCTGCTGAGATTCGGAGCTTCGAGCCGCCCGAAGTGAGGGCTGTGCCGAGCTGCTTGCCATGGTGGGGCCAGCGAGACAGGTTGGCAGAGCTGCTGGGCGCTTGCGTCGGAGGGCTGCCGGCCCCTTGGAGGGCTGGTTATTCAGCTAGCTTGGGGGCTACATTGGTGGAAGGCTGAGCTGGCCAGCTGATTCCCACCAAACCTATCCTGAAGACAGCCGCCCTTGTGGGGAGGATTTCATTGTCCTGGAAAAGGAAGAAGTCTGCTCTGGTAGTTGCCACCGCTGGAGGGGTCCCGTAGAAAGGGCAGAGTTAAGGTTATTGGGAGCACCTGAATCTGCAGCCTGGGTGCAGTTTGTGTTCAGGAGGAAACTGAGTCCCTGCTGCTTCGGGCAGCAGTCTTTGGCCATAAGGATGTGCTGTAAAATGAGGCTTTCAACTTCTCTAGCGTTAGCCTTAAATTTGCTCCCTCTTAGCTGTCAGGTGTACCGTGAGGAAGGGTCTGAGGCAGGGAGTTGCAGAGGATTTTCAGACAGCTGTGAAGCAGAAAAGGGGTATATCTTGGTATTGCTTTGCTGACCTTTCTAGTCTCTGGCGTGGGGGTCCAAAGCACCCATTTAGGCAGGAACAGCCTGGGGAAGAGAAAGCAAGTGATGTTGTAGGGCTTGATAGCTGGGTGGCAGGAGAAATACCCGCCTGCCTGGCCCTGCTGAGGAATTTCCCTCATTAATATCTCCTTCCCGTGAAGTCACCCACAACATGTTGCATTGAGCCATGAAATCACTGCTCCGCATTGACCATCTGATCTCTCTTGGTCCCTTTAATCAGCCCCACTCTGATAGTGCAGTGAAGTGGGGTTTGAGGTTGGGTTTGCGTCTCTCTGATGAATTTGGCCCTAAAGGGAAGGGAAGATGTGGGTTGTGAAGAAGGTGCATTATTTCCGCCTTCTCAGATTTAGATTCAGGCTTCGGTTTTCTTGCTGCTCTGCGAAACCGGCACTGCTGGTATTACGCAGATCTCCGTAATTCACTTGGCGTATTTGGGCCTGGGGGTATTTCCTTTTGTTTCCAAAATGTAGGCCCGGTGGAGATCACAGGGTCACGGCGGCTGTGCGGTTTGCCCGCGATGTGCCTTTCTGCTCCCAAGAGTTACTCAGGCGGCAGCTCTGACCTCCTGCGCGTTGCGCGGGGAGATGCGAACCTCCCCGGCTGCCAAACCCTGCCCTCGCTGCCGCCTCCGTTAGCCTCGTTAGCTCCTCGGGTTTTACGGCTTTTTCTGTGCCGTTTGGTTTCCAAGGTGCTGGTCACTCGCCTCCTGGTATCGGGAGGTGCGTGCGTGCCCCCCCCCCGGTGCGCAAGCCCCCGCGCGGCCGCCCTCCCTCGCAGCTGGGTGCCGTGCTGCCGCGGGGACGACGAAGCCGGGGACGGACGCAGGGGAGACGGGCTCCCGTGCCTGGTCCCGTCTCCGTGGCCCCGCTGCTCTCGGAGCGCTGTAGGGAGCGTCGCAGCAAGGCCCCGGATGGACAACGCTTTCTGACGTTTAATTTTTCTGTGTGTGTACGTGTGTGTGTTTGTCCTGGGTTGCCTTCCACTTATAGCATTTCATTCGGAAATGACACTAGGTATTTCTCGCGCACTTGCTCGGTCTGGTCCCTCCTGCTTTTCTCTCTTTCTCCTTTGCCTCGTTCCTTTGCTTTTTGCTCTTCCTCCCCCTACCCCTTATGCTCCTCGTTTCCTTCTCTTCTATCTTCCCTTTGGAGCTCTTTCTTCTCTAGTGGTCTGTGTCTTACAAGTGATCCTCTGTCTACTCCTTCTCATGTGGTTTTTGTGTATGCAACATGTTCTGAACCCGTGACTCTCTGTTCTTCAAACGCGGTGTCTCGAGTAGGGACGATCGCAGCTTATCAACAAGTGCAGTCAAACCTCCTTTGCCAAGAGCCTCCCCCTGCTCCCAGGCGTCACCCGACTCTGGAGCAGTCCCGGCTCTCACTAAAGAGCTGCTTGACCTTGTTGATGCTGCGTATCGGCGAGCTGTGGTGACGTGTCTGTGTTGAGATGTCGCTGAGCCATGGCTTTTTGAGGATGCTCACACGGGAGCTGGGGGAGGCCCGAGGAGGGCAGCTCTGGTTGCTTTTTGAGCATGGTTTTCCACAGTCCCTAGCTGAGACTTCAGGAGAGCTTCCGCAGGCTGGTTCAGGAGAAACCTCGGCAGCGGGAAGGGGAGCGAAGCCAGGGCTCAGGGAGGACTCCCGCGTGCTGGAACTGGAGCTGCCTCCTGCTCTCTCCAGCCTGTATTTCTTGCCCCCGAAAAGCAGAGTTGCTGCACTGCTCTGCGTGGCTGCGCCGTCCTTTATGGGACCCTGCAGACCCGAGCTCGTGCACAGCTCACCCCCCTCTTGCTGGCTGAGTGGGGCCAGGTCTCCTCGCCCCATCGCCCCTCCAGAAGTGGATGCAGAGGTGCTGCCCTCCTTGGCCAGGCCTGGGAGAGATGGAAGGGGCAGTCAGGAGAGTGAGCTCCCTTGGTTGGGACGGTGGTGGCCAGGGTGGCCGGGGCAGAGCAGGTAGGCTTGGGTCAGTGCCTAGGAAGACCCCTTAGGCTTGGCTGCCAAATTGCTCAGCTTAGGGTGGTTCCCGGGCCCTGCGCCCACCCACTGGGGCTCCTACACGACGGTGTCGGAGGGGGTGAGCTGAGGAGAACGATGCCTCGCTCGCCGGGGGGATGTTGACGGCGCTGGCCGCTGCGAGGAAGGGTCCCCCAGCGCTGCTCTCCCGGGGCTGGGCTGACAGCAGCCGCCCGTGCTGAGCATCCTCCCTCCTTTCTGTTCTGGCCATCGTCATCCGAATGGCGACAGCCACTCCTCGGGGGCCAGGAGGCACGTTGTGCTGTGGTCTGGGAGTGCTGGAGGGGTGGCAGCTAGCAACACCGCCACTGCAAGCTCCAGGAACACGCTCCCTCCTCTGCCCCACGGGATTTTGCTCCCTCTCTCCCGGCTTTCCGCTGTCTTGTCCTGCACCTCAACTGAGTACCCCTCTGCCAAATCTTCTCGACTCCTCTGCTCCCCGTGCAGTCCCTCCTCCTTTATCCCTCGAGCCGAGTCCCCAGTCGGTTGGCCATCTCGATGCCAGGCTTTGATCCTGGAGGACGCCGCATCCCCGCCCTGCTGCGCCTGTCCCAGGTTGGCTTTGCCTTGAGCCTGAGTCCTCGGGAGTGGCTGTCCCCATCTGTCCCCATGCGTGTGCATGTCCGTGTGTCCCTGCAGGCCTGCCGCAGTGCTGATGGGCGGGGGGGGGTAGGGGAGGTGGCATCTCCTTGTTCGCTTGCCTGGGTTGTGGGAGTTGTTTTAGCAGCTTTCTGCTTTTTCTTTGCAGGACTTTTTACCAGTTTGAAGCAGCGTGGGACAGCTCCATGCACAACTCTTTGCTACTCAACCGTGTCACTCCGTACCGAGAGAAAATCTACATCACTCTTTCCGCGTACATCGAGGCAAGGACCTCTGTGATTATAAGTCAGATGGGAGCTGGTATCACCCCTACAGTCAGGGGTGCAGCCAGGACGGGCACTGGTGTCAGTGGGGTGCAGTATTAGGCCTGCCAGCCTTGGAGTGCCTGCTCCTGGCTCCAGTCCCTTGGGGGGAACTGCAGAACCTGAACTCTGGTGGGTGCTGGGCTGAAGATGTATCTTGTAATCTGAAATTGGGGGGGGGGGTGTTTCCGATTCCAGCCCTGGAGCCACAGGGCTTTGAACAGCTGTCTCAAAAGATGTTTTTCTGGCAGCTCCCCTCTCCCTGAGGCCTCTCCCAGCTTGTTCTGCATCATGGCAGTGATCCCCGCAAGGCTTTCGTGTGGATCCAGATGCTACGTTGTGGTGCAGTAGTCGCTAGGGAAGGCCAAGCTGCCCTCACTCCCCTAGCAGTGGGTCTGGTTTGGCTTGGAGCAGATCCTTCCAGGCTGGTGGGATGTGCTATGCACGGAGCCCAGCACCAGGACAGAAACAGGAAGGTTTTATGCTGTATCACATGTGGTTGAGGCTCCAGTTCAGCTCCAGGCAGCCTTGGGAGTGGAAACTGCTGGGGACTGGATGAGGGGTCCCAGAAGAGAGAGGGCAGAATGGCAGGGTTTCCAAGCCCATGCATGCAACGAGGAGAAAGAGTTGGTTGTAGTCCATGGCAGAGGAGAGCCCTGGGTGTTGTTTAGTATTCAGTGAGCATCACCTCAAAGAGTCAGCGTGCATTTGAGAAAATGTCACTGCAGGTTGTTTTTGTCCCAATTCTGCTCTCAGCCATTAAAATGGTGAGGAGGGAGGCTTCCTCTGGGCCAGTTCTCTGGGCAGAATGATAGCTTGGCATGGCCCAGGAAAACGTTAAGTGAATGTTTTGTGCAGTGCCTGGCTTGCCTTTTGCTGATTCTACTTGTTAAGGAGGAAAGAAAGGCTTCTGCAGTTCTTTCTCATGCTGTCTGCCCACAGTCTAAACCCAGGCCCTGGGACCGAGGTACAGCTTTTCCCACGGATGTTTGGGTGCAGTGGACAGCCCATGGGGACAGTGGGTAGGGGAGGACATGACCGTAGCCGCCTTCGAACTGTCGCTGCCATTCTCCTTTCTCTCCACCCCACTGCAGATGGAGAACTGCACCCAGCCTGCGGTGATCACCAAAGATTTCTGCATGGTTTTCTACTCCCGAGATGCCAAGCTCCCTGCATCCCGCTCCATCCGCAACCTCTTTGGCAGCGGGAGCCTGCGGGCCTCAGAGAGGTACTGTGATCGTCCTGCCTTTTTGTAGAGGAGAAGGAAAAAGAGGTGCTGTGAGCATCCAGGGGGACCAGAGTTGTCCCTAGGGCTTCTCAGCAGTGTGAGCAAAATAGACTGGGGCCTGGGGAAGGGGCCAAGCCGGGCTCGCCCCTCCTGCTGCTTTCACCAGCTGGACACATGCTTTCTCCTGGAGGCTGAAGGCCAGCTGAAGTGTTTAGCTGTTTGAACTCTCCAGAATTCCCCTGCATCCTCAGTTTAGAGTTTCTTGTCACTTAGTAAAGGGAGCTGGACAGGTCCCCAGCACAAGAGCTGCTGTGTAACAGCCAGAGCTGGCTGGGAAGGCTTCCCTTCGCACAAAAAAGAGGCTAAAGAGTGCCTTCTGGTGAAAAGGGCGTGGGTCTTTTCTCTCTTTTGATGATTTCTTATTGTAATAATTTCAAAAAGGAAAGTGAAGTTTCCTTTTAAACTCAAAAAGGCATGGGAGTATGTGTGGGGTTTTTTTTTTTCTTCTGTTTGCGCAAAACTCTGGAGATTTGCAACAAAAAGAGACTCTTCTCTTTTGGCACAAACATCTTTTTGCCTCCAAAGCCCAAGGAAGAAGAAGGAAAGGAGGTGCATTTCAAGGGGTTTTTCTCTTGCTCATGGGGAGTTCAGGGGTGCATTCCTGGCTCCTGGGAAGCCCGGCTGGGCCCCACCATGGGGCTGGCTCCCTTCCTTGTACATCTGGGAGAGGAAAGGCATCTTGCTCCGGTCTAGCTCCAAGGCCCTGCAGAGCCATTCCCCTGCATGTGTAACATCTTGTCCCCTTTTGCTTGCAGCAATCGCGTGACGGGAGTCTATGAGCTGAGCCTCTGCCGCGTGGCCGATGCAGGCAGTCCAGGTGGGTGCTGTGTTTCTGCCCTCATGTTTGCTGTGGGGACCCGAGGCTCACGATGGGAGCTGCCCCTCGAGGAGCAGTGCCCGAGTTGAAGGCTCTCTCTCTCCAGCTGTGCTTCTCTCTTGTCAGGCATGCAGAGACGGCGCCGGCGCGTGCTGGACACCTCTGTGGCTTATGTGCGGGGAGAGGAGAACCTGGCTGGCTGGCGGCCACGCAGTGACAGCCTCATCCTTGACCATCAGTGGGAACTGGAGAAACTCAGCCTCCTGCAAGAAGTAAGAGTCTGGCCTAGAAATGCCCTTAGGGACATTTCTAGAATGCAGTCCAAAAGTGCAGTTCCTAGGCTGAGACAGTGTAATCTGCAGCTCACCCCTTGCCCTGTGGATGCCAAGTGAGCACATGAGATTCCCCACCTGGGTGTCTCAGCCCTTCCTGTTTTAAGATTGTAGCAGGAGATGAGAGCAGGACTATGCTGTCCCTCTTGCTCTCCTGTGCAGTGGTGTTAGCTGGGCCCCAGCAGGCTTGAAGTTAATGAGCAGCCAAGTTAATGGAGCTTGAGAAGCATGTTCCCCAAAAGGATGCCCTGACACTGGGCTGAAGGAGCCTGTGGGAGGATGGGACTGTCGCTGAGTGAGGCTGTCTGCATCCAGGTGGAGAAGACAAGGCACTACCTGCTCCTGCGTGAGAAGCTAGAGACAACCCAGCGGCTGGGCCTGGAGAGCCTGTCCCCGTGCTCTAGCGAGGACTCAGAGTCCCGCAGCACCTCCTGCGTCTCCTCGCCGCTCTCAGCCGATGGGGCCCCGGAGAGCAGGACCTCTCCCCCCGAAACCCCCAGCGAGAGGCAGAAGGAACTGGCCGTGAAGGTAATTTCTCACAGCAGAGCCCACAGAGAGGCTGGCAGCCTTAGGGTGTGCGGGGCAAAGCCAAGCGGAGGTTCCCAGGAGGGCTGGGAAGCAGCAGGGGATTGTGGCAGGAGAAAGCCCAGGGGAAGCGGGAAATGGGTTGGCTGAGCGCTGCCTGGACCTGGACGACTCAGCGACGGTGACGTGGCAGCGAAGGCCGAGGGACAGAAGGAGGTGTGTGCCTGACCCTTTGGCCTCCTCTTCTCTTCACAGTGCTTGCGTCTGCTCACGCACACTTTCAACAGAGAGTACAGCCACAGCCACGTCTGCATCAGTGCCAGCGAGAGCAAGGTACAGCTGGTGTGGCGTGGCCACCTTCCCTGGGGCCAGTAAGGGCTGCGAGCGTGCTGTTCTTTGGGATCTGCAGGGGCTGGGAGGGATGCCTGGGCCCATCGGGGGACAGCGGTTGTGCGTAGACTGGGAGGGCGCTGCAGCACAAGCGTGGCAGAGGGCACAGTGTGGGGCTGCCCTGCACAGCCAGCATGTGGGATGGGAGCTGTCCCTGCTCCTGTGTGGTGGCACTGTGGATGGTGGAGCTGTCACCCTCCACTTGCTCTGATATTCCTAGAGCTCAGGACCATGCCAAGAGAGCACTGCACGGCTCTCCAGATCGTGGGTTAGAGGGAGGTCTCATCCCTCCCAGTACAAGCAGGTGCTTGTTCATTTTCCTGCCCCAGCCTGAGCAGTGCCTGGGCAGAGAGACTCCAGTCTGCACATCTGCTCCTCCACAGCTGTCCGAAATGTCTGTGACCCTCATGAGAGACCCTTCCATGCCAGCCCTTGGTGTCACCACCCTCACCCCCTCCTCTACCTGCCCATCATTGGTGGAAGGACGCTACAATGCCATGGAGGTCAGGTAAGAAGGTGGCCAGGAGGTTGGGTTGATTGGGTTGACTCTTGGAAGTCTACCGAGCAGGGCAGCTATATGGCTCGGACATGGTCCTGGCTGATGGGTGCCCCCCCACCGGCCTTCCCTCTTCCTACAATGCCCAGCCTCTCCTTTCCTCCCAGAACTCCGCAGGTCTCCTCCAGGGCAGAGAGTCCTGAACTAGAGCCTCCAGTGGAAGGGGAGCAGAAGAAATCCCCAGCCTGCCGACCTGAGGAAGAGAAGGAGCCCCAGCGTCTGTTGGTGCCTGACATTCAGGAGATCCGTGTCAGGTAGGAATTGCTGGGGCAGCCAGATCGAGTGTTGGCTGAGGAGGGGCAAGGCAGCAGCATCTGGCAGGGGACGAGGAGAAGCGCCCTACCGTTGCTGCATCCTTGCGGTACTCGCTCCAGCTGGAGCATCCGAGTCCCACCCTGAGCATGGCCCCTCTCCCCCTTTGCAGTCCCATTGTCTCCAAGAAGGGCTACTTGCACTTCCTGGAACCCCACACCAATGGCTGGGTGAAGCGCTTTGTGGTGGTGAGGCGCCCTTACGTCTACATCTACAACTCGGACAAGGACTCTGTTGAGAGGGCCATCCTCAACCTGTCCAAGGCACAAGTGGAATACAGTGAGGACCAGCAGGCCATGCTCAAGGTAGGCACAGGGTGCCTGCTCTGAGCACAGGGAGCAAACCCTGCCCCAGCATCTCCCTGGGCAAGGGACTCATCCCAGGCTTTCCCCCTGCAGACCCCGAACACATTTGCAGTGTGCACGGAGCACCGAGGCATCCTGCTGCAGGCGAGCAGCGACAAGGACATGCACGACTGGCTCTATGCGTTCAACCCTCTCCTGGCTGGATCCATAAGGTGACGAGGACGGATGGGGGGAAAGGGGTGCACGGCAATCGTTTACACGAGAGCTAGGCTGGCCTTGGGGCAGAGGTGTTTGCAGCTGCTGTAGCCAGGGCTCTGCAGCCCAGCCCTTGCCCCTTGAGGGATCCTTCTCATACATCAGGCTCTTCAATGGGTAGAAACAAGACTGGACAATGAGCAGAAAATATATGTGCCCAGCTGTCCATACCACAGTATCTGTTGATGTTAGGGCTCTCAACTTAGTGGTTTTCTGATAAGATGTCCTGTTCCCAGTCCCTTTCCCAGCCTAGAGGCTCGAGGCTGTGCTCACTCACCTGTGTTAGTATCCTTAGCCAAGCCTTGAGCAGCACTGAAGAGGGGAAGGCCCATCCTTGAGCCCTCGGGGGTGTGTCGAGCCTGGGTTTAGCAGCACTGGGCTGGAGAGAGTTGAAATCATCACTTGAGTTGAATGTGTGGTCTACAGGAAGTATCTGTGCTGCTGCAGCATTCTGCAGGAGCCCAGGAAAACGGTGGCCTCGCATTCTCCCTGCCCTTGGTCCCTGGCGCAGTCCCCTTGAGGACTGCTGTCTTTCACAGCCAGGCAGAGGAAAGCACCTCCAAGCACAGCTGTGCTCTCAGCAGACAAAGTCTGGACTGCTTTAATTTTGGTTTTAGTTCTGCCTCCTTACGTTACAGGGGATCATTCCTCCTCGCTTAAACACTTGAATTTAGAGCCAGGTCATGCCTGATACAGTGCTGTGCTGAGCTCGAAGAGACATCTGTTTGTAGCAGCAGGGACACTGATCCATGATTGGTTTTGCACATCATCTTTGCAACAGCAGGATTAGGGGCAGAGAAATAAATGCATAGAAACATTTAGGCCCTGGGTAAAGAAACCCATTAACCCACCATCCCTCTAGCTCTGGCTGGATTCAAGCATCAGCCTCCATCCAGGACGATAATCTCTGGAGGACCTCAGAGCTCCCTTTCTTTATCTCTGACTACCTTTGTCTCTTGGTTTCCAAATCAGATCCAAGCTGTCCAGAAGGAGAACAGCCCAGATGAGAATCTAACCTGAAAAACACCCTCCACCTCATCCATCTGCCAACAGGATCAAGATTGCTGATTCTGTCCCAAGAGTCCCCATGTTAACGTCCGATCTCTCACACCATCTGCTGCCCCAGCTGTCTGCTCCATGGAAGGATCTGTCTCGATTTACACCTTCACGGGGGAAACTCATTTCTGTTTGTAGCTGCAAAAGCCTGGTCCCGCCTGGGCAGGATTTCTTGGCTGCATGTGATCTTCTGCTCATCCCCTCATGGGTGACCTTCATGTCACACCATCTGTAACACTCCAGAGAGGTTCCTTTTGGAGGGGAGGGAGCGAAGAGGGTAGTTTTGGTTAAAAGCTGGTCTTTGATCTACAGAGGTAAGAATGTTGGAGAGTTCAGAGGTGGGAAATCAGGAGGAATTGCTTCCGCGTGAAGGGAAAGTGATAGTTTAGTTATGGGGATTTCCTAACTTATTCATGTTTCTACAAAAGATGGCAGGGTGAAATCAGGTGCCAGTAGTTTAAGATTATATTTATAAAGTATTTATTTCTATTTACTTCATAGAATCCCATAAATTGGGTCCTTGCCCCTGAACAACGCCTCCCCTGGGCAGGGGAGAGCCTTGGCGGTAGGCTGGTGTGAAGGCCATCCTGGGCCCTCTCTCAGAGACACCATCCCTGGGAGAGGTGGCGAACCGTGGAGGGCCCGTACCCCCACGGTGCAGATGTGCCTAGTGACTGCAGAGCTATCGCCCCTGCTCCCCATCCTTTCCCCCAACCCTCTGCTTTGCCCTCCAGAGCTTAAACTACTTTTCCCTTGAGCCGTGACGGGACACTGCACTGTCTTCCCAAACGAGGCAATTCCTACCTGCCCCATCTACCTCTGGAGGGGGGATCTGTGCCGTTTAGGATGGCCAGAGCACCCACACTCACACAGACAAGTCAACCCCCATGGGGCACCCTGCCCTGTGGGAGAGTTGCATGTCGGTGGGGGTGTGCAGCATGTACGTGCGCGTGTGTGTGCTGAGGGTGAGTGTGGTTTGGCTTCTTTTCTGCCCAGTGCCTGAAATCCAGTCCTGCTGTGCTCAGTGATTGCAGCCAGATGAGTGCTGGAGGGCCAGGGCCTAGGTTGGCTCTCGCAGAGCTATGGCTGGGAGACAGGGCAGGGCCCTGACCCCACTTCTCCTTGCTTTGGGAAAAGGAGGTTGAAATGCTGGTGCTGGGGACAGCTCTGCCGGTCAGCTTGCAAAGGGGTGTTGTTCCAGCCCTGAGGAGAGGCAGCTGCATGTGGGCTCTCACTGTTGCCAGCAAAGAACCCAAAGCAAGTGAGCCATCCCTGCCATCTTGTCCTGGGCTGGGCCTGGGAACCCTGGAGCACTTTTCCCCCTTTACTGCAGGACGCATACCTGTTCATCGGGGCTGCCTGGGGTCCTCAGGCCATAGCCTGCTGCCAGTTGGCTGGGGATGCCGAGGGAGAGGCTGGGACTGTCCCATCTCTGCAGACAATGACAGGGAGCACATAGGTTTGGGTGGCTGTTTTCAAAGCTAGATGGGAAGGTTCCCTGGGAGCTGGGATTTGGAACAGCCATCTCAACCCAGGTGGCTCCTCACTGCCCTTTTCTGAAAGGGCTTTTATATCCCTTCTCTTTCTTGCAGGAAGAATAGGCTTGAAGCAGATTGAATGGGCAGTGGAGAGAATGGTGTGGGTCTTTGGGGTGAGGACAGTGGGGAGGAGAAAGAGATTGTGGCTTCTTTTTACTTTTATAGCTGACATTTTCTTAACTCTCTTCCCGTTCCAAAAGTGAACGCCCACCTTCTTCCCCACTCCGTCTCTGTAGATGACTTAATCTGCTGCTGTAGAATAGCTGGGCTAGCGTGGGAGACCTTCCCACAGCAGAGATGGCTTCACTAATAAGGTCTTCTCCTCCCTAGCAAAGACCTCACCCACCTGATGACCTGGCTGTCACATTTCTCACGTCCCTCCAGCAGCAGCTCTCTTTGTGTTGTTTGTCAGTTGTTTGGCCGATTAGGGGATGCTTTCCTTCAGGCTCCCTGAGCAGTTGGTTGTGTCCCGTGCAACTCCAGGCAGGAACGCGGGCATTCTTCTCCGCACGTCTCCTGGGTCCTTTATAGGGCCCCGCTTTGCTGTCACGCATTCACAGCTGACCTTAATTTGCACAGCACGGCTGCGCCTTGGTTCTCTGTGGCACGTTTCCACGCTGTCTGTTGTGTGTTGAATGCTGTGTGTGTGGTGCTGAGTGGAGGTGGTCTCTCCATGCTGTTTTCTCCCTTTTAAGCTTGTGTTGTGGAGGCAAGGACATGTAGGACAGAGGTGGCAGGTGACCGAAGACATCACATGCATACAGAGGCCTGCAAAGCCTTCCTTGTTGCTGTGCTGTGAGCTGTGGCTCTGTGGCAACCCCATGCAGTTGCCCTGGCGCCAGCCTCCCCTCTACCCAAAGGGACCATGTGTGTCCAGGCACCATTTAGCTTGGCTCTTGTCATGCAAAGCTTTTTGGTTTTCTTCCTGAGCTCTTTTTGGTTCTGCCCAGCCTCACTCTGGCTCCTCGGGCATTTCATTCCCTCTCACAGATCTGAAGTCACCATGGGGCTCAACCCCTTGTTGCTTCCATGTTCCCGTTTTCCGTGCCATTCCTGCTCTCCCAGGCAGGCAGCAGCTTCATCATCCAGGAAAAGCTCTCAATTTATCCTTTCATCATATGGTCAGTTTTAGATACCTGGAAGTTGATTTGTGTCCTTTAATGAAGGAGAAGTGCCTGTCTGTGGCCCTGTGGGTGACAAATGGGTTTCAGCCACCCTGACTGGAGCAGAACTCAGACTGCAAGCTAAGCAGGCACACAGGGCTTGGCTGCTAAATCCAGATTTCAGATAGAGCATCCCTCCCCTTAGGAACATAATTGGCCTTAAATCCTCAAGGGAGGGGAGTCAGATTTTCCTTCTCCGTGTCCTGTCTGCCTGCTCACCAGCCACACCTGTTCTTAAAGAGCTGATCTGACTCCAGGCAGCTGTGACCGTAGCATCACGTAGTAATTTCTGTTGCGGGTTTCATTAACACCTACCAGTTCCCCCACAACAGTCCTCCTGCCTTCAAGGGGCTTTGCATCAGGCCCTTGGCAAAGACCAGTTGGTAAAAGCCCAAATTTTAACATCACTTAGAGCCACAATCTGGTTGAGACACCAAGTTCCACAGGGGAGAGAAGAAGGCTTTTCTAGGGTAAAGGCAGCTTCTAGTGGAGACTAGGCCTTCCCATGGAGACAGGATCTGTGTCTGCGAGGGACCAGACATGGGTTCACTGGAGATGTCAGGAGTGCCAATGCCAGTGTTGTGTCCTTTAGGGCAGCTGCCTGGAGAGAGCAACTGTCTGTAGTCCTTGGGAGGGACCATGAGTGGGATCATGCCTCAGGTCCGTGATCCTGAGGCACATGACCTGAGTGTGAAGGAAAACCTTGCTTCATCCTGTCAGACCTGAAGTGTGCCTGAGGCCAGCAAACCTGCAGAGCACACGACTTGGCTGGATGAGGGAACCAGGGCCCAATCCAAGACCTGCTGAGGTCAAGAGGAATTTTTCCGTTGACCATACCTGGCTTTGGAGTGGGCCCTTGCTGAAAAGATGTAGTGCTGAGGAGTTAAGAAGAAAGGTCTACTCACAGGATGCCTTTGGCTTCACTGTAAAATGTCCCAACACCTGCAGAGTGCAGCTCATAAGGACTATTTTTATTGCATTACCAGTTATGTGGCTTCTCTCTTGCTGTCACCCCGTGCTTTCCTAAATTTCTCAGCCCTGCTGTGGAGCTCACTCTCCACCCCCAGAAACTCAAGGTCCAGTTCTCACCCCTGCCCACAGAGAAGTGCAGAATTAGCACCGTTCATCTCCTTTATGAAACAGGAAGTCAAAATTTAGGCACGACTTTTAACCCCGTCAGAACAAAGGCATGGAAATGTCACAAGATGAGCAAGGGGAAATGACCCAGCGGTCCCTTTTTGGGTGATCTGAGGGAGAGGGTTTGGAAATCCTGCCAACAGCCGAGGGCTGAGCTGGCCACTTGAAAGGATGATCACTGCTGAGCTTGACAGAGCCAACTGGGGGAGACTCAGGCCTGTGAGATGCGACGGTGCCACTCGGGTTAGGCACGGCGTGTAGGAAGCGAGGGCGAGAGGCAACTGCATGGCACAAGCGTCACTGGCTGCTCCTTGGCCAGCGCAGCCACTTTCCTGCCTGGTTTTTGTCACCGAAGGAGGGCCCAGGGTGGGGCCTCTGCCTGAGATGACTCTGTCCGGACAAAAACGCACAGCGTTCACGCGGATCCCAGCGCCGCAGAGGGCCGCGCGGGCGGCTGCAGCCGCTGTAGACGGGTCGCTTCTCCGGGCAGCTGCGTGGAGGCGAACAGAAGAGCTCGGCTGCGGCAGTCCCGGCTCCTCCAGGCGAGGCAGAGACACATCAGCACCCCCAAACAGCCCCGGCCCACGAGTCTCGCAGCCCGATACGCCCTCCCGCCTCCGTCTCGCGCGCCACGAGCCGCACGAAGGAATTCCTCGCCGTTCGTGAGACGCAACTCGTGTAAGATCCTACTGTGAACGGAGGAGGCTGCGGTTAATTTAATTTAGTTTCTTTTTCGTTGCCTGTGCTTCCATGACCGGGTTCGTCCAGTCGGTTCTTCCTGCGCCGCCACCCCCGCGTGCCGGGAGACCGTTTCTCTTGCTTGTACATACGTGATTGCTGTGCGCGCACCCTGCCGCCGTACGGCCGCAGAAACACTGAAGTAACGAGTCTAGTTTTCTTGATGTCTTAAAACTATGAGTGTTGGAGCTTAGGGTCTTAAAACCGTCTGTGTACACTTGAGGCATTGTTCAGTTAAGAAATAAATGTGGCATTTATGCAAATACTGCACGCGGCTCCCCGGCCCTCTCCTTTCCTGTGGGAAGCCAGCGGGCCTCTGTGGGACCTGGACGGGCACCAGCACAGAGGACGCGGGGCTGCGAGCGGGGAGGCGGCCGTGTGCGGGGCAGGGGGAGGGGGCAACGTGGCGGCGGCGCCACTGCGGGAGCGGGAGCGGGAGGGCGGGCGCACCCCCGAGGGCTTTCTCCCGCCTCTGGCGGCGATTGGCTGGCGCCGGGCTGCCTTGAGCACACCCCTGCCGCGGGATTGGTCAGCTCTCCGACAGGGCCCGCGGCCCTCGGGATGATTGGCAGGGCGGCGGCGCATTCTGATTGGGCGAGAGGGCGCTCCGCGCCCACCCACGGGGGCTTGATTCGTCCCGCGTGGTGATTGACAGGCAGCTCGCGGGGCGGGGCCCGCGGCTGGAGTTCCGCTCCCGCCCCGCGGCAGCCGGGCCGGGCGCTCGCTTCCGGCCGCGCCGCGGCGGCTGACTGGCCAAGGCGCGGCGCTCGTCCCGCCCCAGGGGGTGATTGGCAGGCGGGGGAGGGGCGGGAAGGCGGAGCGGTGGCTCTACAGGAGGAAGCGGCCTCGGTGTTGTCGTCGCTGCTGTCGCTGCCCGTGCCCGGCGGGATGGATCTGTTCGGGGACCTCCCGGAGCCGGGGTCCTCGGCGGCGGCGGGTGAGCGGGGGGGGGGGACCGCGGCGCCTGCCGCCGGCGCGGGGCTGGGGCCGGGGGCGGGGTGTGTGTGCGGTGAGGGGGAAGCGCGCGCGCCCTGCCCCTCCCCCCCCTTCCCCGCCGCCGCGGGGGGGCGGGGCCGCGCCAACGGCCCGTGCTCGCCGCGCGCCCCTCGGCCCTGCCTGGTCACGTGCTGCGGGGGCGGGGGGGCGCGCGGGGGCGGGAAGAGCCGGGAGCGGTTGGTCCGGTGGGGAGCTGCGGGAGGCGGAGGCGTAAGGACCCCTCGGAGCAATTGCGGTTACTCTCGTCGGGCGCCCCGAGGCGCGGAGTGTTCCCGGCGCCGTTTAGGGGCTCTCCCTGAGCCCCATCCCCCTGCCCGCCCCTGTGCCGCTGCGGACCGTGGGTCTGTGGAGAGCTGTAACAGTTTTATCTGAAATAATTCCATGGTTTCTGGGCCCCTCCTGTGCTATAAGGTGTTGATTGGGCTTCTGATAGTGGTTAACAGAAACTGAGTGGATTCCTAGGGAAAAAAAAATCACTGTTTTTGAGATTAAAGTTCGGATCATCTCCAGGCAGGTGGTTGTTTTGCTTGTGTGAGCACTGCCTAAACTAGAGATGGGAGAAGGAGAGACAAGGCTTTTCTCTGTTCTCTCCCCTGGGATACTCCTTCCAGAAATCTATCCCCTGAGTACCTACGGCAGTTTTTTTTTACTCTACCTTGATATTTTACAGGGAAAGAAGCCCAGAAAGGGCCTCTGCTTTTTGATGATCTCCCACCGGCTAGCAGTGCTGACTCAGGTATGAGTACTCTGTTCGTGGTTTCTGTATTTAGTGTGGCTTTCCTGTGTGTTGCATCAACATCTCTTAGCTGAAACTTATGTAAACTCTTTTCCTTGTTAAAGAGGGTAAGGACATTCAGGTTATCAGCACTTGTGTGCAGAACGCTTGCTTTGCTCGTTTTGTGTTTTTCAGATAACCAGAATGTTATAGGCATTCCACGTTAGTATTTCCTGGAACAAATGCTGGTGTAAGGACTGAGGCTGTCCCCACTGCCTAGAAACAGGAATTTGGCTAGATTTGCTAGGCTGACATTTTACAGCTTCTGCACCTGGGGAGGGGCTTACAGAGAACTGTTCTTTTAACACAACAGAAACATTTAGTAGTTCTTGCCTTTTTTTTATTGGTCCCAGGAAAAGGAGGATCTTTACTTTTTGATGATCTCCCACCAGCCAGCAGTGGTGATGCAGGTAAGGCCCTTTATCAGCCTCCTCAAGTCTCTTATTGATCTGCCCTTCTCAATAAAATGCACTGATAGAGTTTGTTGTATTGGGAGGGTGGTGAATTGACTTGGGGCAAGACTGGCAGGTTTTTCCACCTTTCTGTGCTGGTAGTGGTCATCTGTATATGCCCTGATTATTTAAATTAGGATTTTGACTATTTAAAAATAAATTTAGATCTGTTCTCAGAGGTGCATCCATCAGATGTCTTTCAAGTGATCCTCTGATATCTGTGCCTGAGAGCTACCTACTGTGGAAGTGAAAGTAGATATATACTTGCTAAGAGTGAAAATAATGCTGGCTGAAGGTTAGCACTGTCTTGACTTTCATTGCATTTCTCCCATGGGTGCAGATTGACTCCAGTTACTAGCTGTGAATTTTTTCAAAACCCCAACTGTTGGTCTGGCAAGGCTTTCTGTGTTTGAACAAATGTTTGTTAGCAGCTGAGAGGAGACCAGCTAATTCAGTCTATCCTGTGGGAACAAGTCTCCTGATGGAAAAATCTAGGGTTCTAATGTCGTGGGGATCATGTTTTACTTCCTAGCTTTAATTTATAACCTGTCTTCTGAAATCCGTAACAAGTACATTATATATATTCAGAGCAATAAAATACTCTTCCCTGCATTGTGGCTACAATTTTTTAGAAGGAAACAATAATCATAAAAACTTAAAAATGTTCCAGTATGAAATGTTAACTTCCTTAGTAGTTAACCACAATAAGAGCTGGTAGCTAAGAAATGAACGGCAGATTGGTGGGAAAAATCAACTACCTGCTAGTCAGGCATGACCCTACTGTTGCTGATGTGTGGTTGCACAATTTTAAGTGATGAAATCAGCGCCTATGGGGTCAGACAGTAATGTATGGGGCTAGTAAAATGCCTTAGCTTAAATCTCCCCAGCCTGCTGTATTTTGTTTTGCGACTGCAGGAACTTTCTGTGCATTTGTGGTCAGTTCCTATGTTTTGGTTGAAAAGTAGTAAGTTGGTCATTTAATACTGTGCAGGCTTGTGGATCTATGTGCCTGGGAGAGTGCTTTGATATCAAAGGAAGAGTTGCTGAATTCCTGCAAATAAAACTAGAAGTCTTCAGGTGTCTGCACTTCTGTTCTCTTTCAGCTTCCTGTGCTACTGAGCAGGTCTCAATAGAGAGCCATGGAAAAGGGGAGAAGAGGAAGTCCTTGGAGGAAGAGAAGAATGGCAGGGAAGAACTTGTGGAAAAGAAAGTTTGTAAAGGTTTTCAGACAGTTTGAAAACAAATGTACTCGATTTGTACTTTTGACATTGGGCTGAGTAAGTCCAAATCAAAGCTAAGCTTTGGTTCTTCAGTACGCTTGCAGTTTCAGCCTCTTGGGGAACAAACTGCTGTGGCGGTCTGTGAAAGCCCTGTGAGCTCTCTGGCACTCTCTGCCTCTCTTATCTGAGGGTTCTTAACCCGTCCTGCTGAAGTGGCCTAAAGTTGCAGAAGTTGAGCAGTGAGCAGGCTGGTATTCAGAGTGTGCGTTCCTGTGCAGCCCACAGATGGATTGGGTATGAAACTACTGGAAGGATTGATCCAGACCAACTTCTTTTGCCAGATACACAGATCTGTACTTTGAGGGGCTACTAAGAAAGCCAGAGACGCTCACTTTCACATATAGCACGTTTGCCATCTGTGCACATGCCCATGTGTTATGCTCAGCTTTGGGAATAGAATGTTTTCAGTGGTGCAAATGAAACTAGATTTTCTAGAAACAGTGGACTTTGCTTTCTTATTCTTCACCTACTCTTTAGGGCTGTTTAATCTGCAGGTTCAGTGCCATGCATTCTTTTTTGATGGCATGCATCTCCCTTTTGACAAGAGCCCAGTCTGATGTGTTACAGTATTGCTTGGACACAGCTGCCTGTGAAAATAGGGGCAAACTGCTTTTATAGCTGCTGACCTTGCAGGCACTTAAAAACTCGGGTTGCAAAGTATATATACCAAGTTTGGCAGAAGGTGCCAGACGTGCTGTTGCAAGACAAGGGGTACACTTTACTGCAGTGCTGGGGGTTACTCTGAAAGCTAAAAAGTGATTGCTAATTTATTGCCTCTTAACCTGAGCTGATGAAAAAGTTTTGATTTTTGTGTGCATGTGTCGTCTTTGTTCTCCATTAGGGTCAGTGGGCCTTCTTGGATTGAAGGGCTATGTGGCAGAGAGGAAAGGTGAAAGAGAAGACATGCAAGATGCACATGTCATTTTAAACGATATCACTGAGGAATGCCAGCCTCTTCCCTCCCAAATGTAAGTGGGTCCAGACTTTAAAAGCTGGAGAGTAAAGCTATGATTTGCAGCCATCACAAGGAGGTAAAAGAGCTCTAGTTTGCTCAAGCTAGGCTGTCGCAGCTAAGCTGTGATACTGATCTTTTTGCTTTGAGCAGCTGATATTCTTGACTCTCGCCTGTTTTGTGGTGTGTGTGTGTAGAGAATGGCTAAGGATTCAATGTGTTCCTGAGCTAATTGCAGGATGAGATTATAAATAGGCATCTCCCTTTGAGTGACTGAATTACTGAGCATTACTAACCTCACAAGGATTGTGATGGCCTGATAACTCTGGATATTGAGCCCCTCTTACCTGAACTTAAGCATGGGCATTTAGAGACCCTCAGTTTAGTTATAGCTAATGGGTCCTTGCTTTTAGGGTTTCACAGTGGGTAAAATGCCAATTGTGGCAATGAAAAGTATGGATACTTGAAGAAGAGAAAGCATAGATGTCAAGACTTCCTTATGAGTGTAAATCTCTTAGCAGATAATATGTATTTTAAAGGAACACTCTGAAGCATCATCCTGATGCTGTATTTAGCTTTTAAATTAAAGCTCCTGTGAGCTTCATTTGCTGTTGGATCTGAGTTTCTTGTTTGTAGCGTTGTTGGAACAGGTGTCAAACATGCAAAGAGCTGTAGGATCTGTTAGGCTTATGTCTGCATAGTGCTGGGGAGTAGCAGTGCCCTTAATGTGAAATGTTTAGCTGCCCTTACACCAACTGGTGGTCTATGAATTCTCTTCTGTCCTTCTCTTCTGGGTTAGGAGAAAGTTTTTAGTACCTGTACGTATAAATCAGGTAAATACTTAAATGTGTGAGTGCAGAGACTTAGAACTTCTGTTTGTGACTTGCAGTGCAGTGTCTCTTTCCCTCTGGCTCGGGCAGGACAGGGTGCTAGGGAAACAAACATTTTCAATCTTATCTGCCGGCTAACGGGCTTTCTTAGCCACTTTCTATTACTATTTGCTCCTTCACAGCACGCGCGTCTCATACTTCGCTGTTTTTGATGGCCATGGGGGAGTCCGAGCCTCAAAATTTGCAGCACAGAATCTCCACCAAAACCTGATTAAGAAATTTCCTAAAGGTGAGAGGAGTGTAACAAGGGAGTGTGGGAAAATCATCATCTCTTATGCCTTGACTTTATGGCTGTCACTCAGGGAAATTAATTTGTTTGAACACAGTTCTCTAGTTCCCGTTGCTTGTCACAAATAGGCTTGTGTGCGTGGAGACCACACTCTGTCCTGTGGAGGAGGGTTGGAAGCCTTTTGGCACAAGGATGCAAGTAGGCAAGTGTGAAACACTCTGCAAGTGTTGAGATGTGTTGCTACCAGTCTCAGGAGTGCCGCTTCATGAGAAGAGGAAGAACAAAAAGAGTGTCCCAGGGGAGAGGGATGTGCTCTCTGCACATGTTACTGTGCAGATCTTCGGTAGTGTGAGCTGCCAGTGTACATCCCGGGCCCTGCGCAGGGTCTGAGAGATGTGCTACCATATTTAATGTTGGGTGAGGGAAGGAAGGGGTCAGAATAGGTCAGAGATGTTTTAGCAGGACCGTAGTTGTTGTTTTCCTTATCTGACAGGTGAAGTAGTCAGTGTGGAGAAAACTGTGAAGAGATGCCTCTTGGACACATTTAAACACACAGATGAAGAATTTCTAAAGCAAGCATCCAGCCAGTAAGTGTATACGGTTTGCACATGTTTGTATTTCGTAGCCTGTATCTCACAGGCCTCAGTTTTGAGTGAGGCAAAGAGAACTTGGAGTGGTATCTACGCTTTGGTGAGACCCCAGTTGATCACATGCAGCATAGCTGTTCCAGCCTGTAACTCTTCCTGCTGGCTGGGTGTCTGCTAGAGCTAGATCACCATGTGCTCTAATCTTATTCTGTGCTACTGTGTGTGCTATCACATGTCTAATACATGTTGCATGGTAAAGGAAGGGAATAAAACATGACCAAGAATCTTACCAGAACATCTTTTATTCCTTCTTTTGAAAGATTTAACATGTTGCTGAAATGACACTTCTCATACTGCATGAAATGGGGCGTCTGTCTGCGTTGATGACATCAAAGCGTGACGGAGGGTATTTGTAGAGCAGTACTTTGCAGGTTGCTGTGCGTGGCCTTCAGAGTTGCTTTCATGTTAGCAAGTATGTGTACACCAGGCTGGAGCACATCCCTAAAGTGGTATTTTTAATGCCACCTTTTGAAAGACAGCCTTCCAACTTAAGTTTAGTATTTTTCTTCACTACTTTTGAAAACAGAGGTGTTGGTGACAAATATCTCTTTTCTTAAACTTGTTTCTGATTCTTTTAAAACAGAATTGAAAAGCTAAAAAACTACTTTGTGTGGGAGTAATGCCAGCCTATCTGCTAGCTGGGGTTTGAGTGCAAACACTTACTTTTTCTCAGTCTCTGCTGAACTGACAGACTAACTATGGTTTAGGACTAAGAAAGATGCAGATTGGGTTAGAGTACTATCATTTTATAACTGGACATTTACTCCCCACCATCACCCCCATAGTGTCATCTCTAACACAGCTGGAGAGATTATTGATATATCTAGTTCTGAGACAAACTTTCAACTTTAAATTAAAAACTGACTTAGTCTCTTAAACCTGATCAGTTAAACAAGGTTGACTAGGCAAAGGGAAAAAGGTTCCTTGAGTCTATTAAAGCAGTATCATTCCCAAACCAGTCTCCATTTGTTCAGAAACATGACTTATGACAAAGCTGCTATTACAAGGTTGTTAATGATAGCTATATTGATATCTTCAAACAAAGTGAATGGTATTCATTCAGCTGCCCTTTTGAAATAGGGGGAAAAATGGATAAAAAAATTTCTAGACTTCTGCCTCTCAAAACTAGTTTCAATAAAGAATGGCATGAAGCTGGGATTCATTATGGGAAAGACCGGTTTGGCAGCTGTAATCTAAGAAATGCTGCTCGTTTTACCTAGAGCTCTACAGGTATAAGCTTAACTACAGCAAGTGAAATATCAGTAGAGTGTCCAAGCTAGTGGTATTGCTACTAAGGTGCGGTGGTGAGGACTGAAGCAGCCAGGCAGATGTACTGAGGGAAGAAGGAAGAGAATCGAAGAATAAAACTCTACTCAAGTCCTGACTCTTCTTTTTGCTGTAAAGCAGGAGCCTCCTGAGGAGGGGTTTGGGTTGCTTGTTAGCTCAGAATGCTGCAGCATCTAGGCAGTCGTTGGGGCTGAACCTGTTCCATCTACAAATGAACTCTCCCTGGAGCTGTGTGTGGAGGGAGGAAGGGTGGTGTGGGGAGCATGGCTGACAGCAGTTGAAGGAGTTGGGCCTTGGTCACCTGAGAAGCGGAACATAGTGTCAGTACGTTTAGAAACTGATGCTTTATGTAGCTCCTCTGTGTTTATCTGGCTTGATATTTATGGCCAACAGTTTCCCTAGCTGCTCGTCCATAGCTTCAACTTGCAAGTCATGGCTGGGAGCTTGTGCTAGCTGACTGCTGAATGTCAGTGTGTGCCCCCTTTGAGTCTTCAGGAGCCTTCTGTGAGTAATTTCTTTAAAAGTGTTTTCCCCCTTAGTAATCTTATTTTTGCTACCTTCAGGAAGCCGGCGTGGAAGGATGGCTCCACAGCTACTTGTGTCCTAGCTGTTGACAATACTCTCTACATAGCCAACCTTGGGGACAGCCGGGTAAGTGGAACAGAGAAGTTCACAGCTGGTGCTGTAATTCTTCAGCGAGCCTTATTAATTCTGAAGGGCAAGGTGGTGGCCTCCTGGGATGTTCTACTTGCTATTAGCTCCCCTGACAGTTCTTACAAAGCAGCTTCTTTGTAGGGGAAAACTCCTTTGCGTTGTCTCCTCTAGTACAAAACAAATGTGTGTTAGCTCTCTCTAGGTGGTGCTAAATACCTCATTGTAGCCACTACTGTTGCCTTCTATCACATTTACAGGCAAGTAATTTTGTGAAACCATTGCAATTCCTACGTACTTCATACGAGAGAGATCAAAGTTACCATTACATGTTTAAGCTAGTTTTCATTTTTATATGTACGGGGAACCTGAACTGGGAACTTAGAGCTCTGTTTAGCAAGCGTTTTGCTGCAATTTTGCTGCTGTTTACTCACAAAGGTCTTTTGTCAGCACAGGCGATTCTGTGTCGCTACAATGAAGAGAGTCAAAAATATGCAGCCTTAAGCCTCAGCAAGGAGCACAACCCCACACAGTACGAGGAGCGCATGAGGATACAGAAAGCTGGAGGAAATGTCAGGTAAGTGCTTAAAGGGGATGAGTGAGCAAATCTAAACCCTGGCCCAGCTTTGGGTGCCTGAGCACTGAATTTCTGTAGTGTTAGCTAAGCCCTCCCCCACTTGCTAGTGAGAGCCTGAAAGGAATCTCTTGCTGCCTGCTGGAGACACAGTGATCCCTGAGATGTATCTTAAGAATTCAGTGACGGAGTGGTCAGTGGGAGGCTCATTTCCCAAGAATTTGAAAAGGCAACAGGGTGCTATACTGCAAAAGCAGGAAGCTCTACCCACATGAAAGCTTGACATTATAACACAAGCATGGGCATGCTTAAACTTGAGCTAAACAATTTGTCCTGGTGCGTTTTTGTTTTATTTTAATTTTATTTTCTTAAAAAAATATAATTTGCTCTGCATTGTGACCTTGAACATGATTCTTTTCCTACTTGCTGCATCAGTTTGCTCCCCTTGTCCTGAGAGGAGAAGCGTTTTGGAGAACGTGAGAGGCCCTGAGTGTTTGTCCTCATGGCAGTGCTTTCCCTGTTCTGTCGCCTTGCTCAGCGTGGAGCAGTCTGCAGTTGGTGTCGTCCCTCTGGGGATTAGCTGCTGTGCTGAGGCTGTTAGAAGTAGAAGGGAGGTTTCTGGAGCTGGAGTGGGGTCATCCTAATGTTGCTATGCATGAAGCTGTGTATAACTGTTTGGGCAGTGGGCATTAAATACAGCAGCTCTGATTTCCCTGGTTAGGCTTTCTCCCTTTTTTGAAGGCTGTTTCTGGACTCGGTACATGCTCTGGTTTGTGACATCTTCTCAAGAGAGGGCTCAAGTGCAGGTGAAGTGTCTCCTTTTTCTATAGCCTGTTCTCTGCTGTGGAGGTAGAATGCCCCCCTGGGGTGGGAAGGGGTGGGCTGAGTCCTGTCGTGCTGCCATGCCTAGAGAGCCGTGTTCCTTTATCTCCAGAGAGCACATGCCATTTCTAATGTTTAGCACTGATCTATCTTTGCACACAAGGAAGAGATGGGCTTGTCTGTTAGCTCTTTTCAGAACTAAGGGAACATCTCCCCAGCTGCCTGGGAGCCTCTCCCACTGGTAGTAGTTCAATATTTTGGACCCAAAAGATAAGGAGTGAAGAAAGGCAGTGTGTGAGCATCAGATCTGTTCTCTGGGACGTGCATTGCCCTCGCTTTTATGCTCAAGCGGGGCTCGTTGGACTAGGAGACGGTCAAGGCTCTGTCCTTCCAGGCTGCACACGGTAGCCTTGTGAGGGGAGAAGATGCTTGATCATTGGAAAGGTAGAGTGCAGGAAGCTGACTGTGTGGGGGCAGCACTGGCTTAATTAAATAAGTTTAACAAACAAAATTGCTCCCTAGGACGATTTGGAACTTGGGTTTCACAGGAGCCATTGTTGCGATCAGTGTTTAGTAAAGATCAAGTGGTCAGGAGAAACTGCCATGGCTTTCACTCCTCAATGGTTGGCTGCTGAACCAATCTGCAGGTGTTGGTGTTCTGATAAGCAAGTGCTGGAGGGGCTAATAGCTCAGTCCTGGTGTTACTTTTTGTCGTGTAATGCTTCTGTTGAAATGCACTTTGTTACTTGAAAAATAATCTGCAGATTCAAGCTTCTGCCTCCAGGAGCTTAGCTCAGCATGTAAATATTACTTCCCGGGGCAGGGACTTGGCTTAAGGCAGGAAGAAAGAAAACAGCCTTGAATTCTCTTGACTTTGCTTCTTCCTCCCCTCCTCCATTTGTTTTTGTGTGCGTGTGAAGGACTGGGAATCATGTGGAAAGTGGTGGAGACTTGAAAGGGAAGATCTGAACCCTCCTGGGAGGTGTGGCGGGATTGGTACAAAGCAGCTAACTAAACGTGCCACGGAGAAGAGCGCCCTATCAGGCAGCGCAGAGAGGAGCTGTGCACGCGCGTGGGGGGGCTCTCGATGATTTCTTTCCTTGTGCAGGGATGGAAGAGTCCTCGGAGTGCTCGAGGTTTCCCGCTCCATTGGGGATGGCCAGTACAAACGCTGTGGTGTTATCTCTGTGCCAGATATCAAACGCTGCCAACTCACGCATAATGACAGGTAAAGCGAGCCCAAGCAAAAGGGGGGCAACTGTGTCCTAGCTCTTGCTCCAAAGCTGCACAAGCCCATGTGCCCTGCTGTTAGGGCTGAGGCTTTTCAGACTAATCGCACAGAATTAACAGATGTTCTTGATTCGGTCTCTCTGCTCCCATTCCTTATCAATATAACGGAGCTAGTGCGGCTGCCTCACTCCGCCAAGGTACTGTGATGACTCGTGTTGAATAAATGAGCCTCACAGCAGTGATAGCGTACACAAGCCTGAGACTTCCTGCTTGCTCTGAATAAGTTCATGTGCTGGAGTTCAAACAGTTGTTAAGGCTTGAATCCTTGGTTTCCTCTCCAGTCCACGTGCCATTTCTAGCAACCTTGATGCACACATTAAACCACTGCATTCAGCTGTGATTTTTGAAGATTTGAAATACTTTTCTAATAAATGATTGGGGGTGATACCTTGCTGTGAGCTTTCAGGTCAATATGGCGCTGAAGGTTCTCTGCTGTAGTCGGAATGTAGCCCACTATTGCCGCTTTTTGCGGTGTTAGTGTTTCTATATCAAGAGATCTGCTAAAATATTTGTAACGATACTTTGCATGTCAGGCTCCGAAAGGGTCCTCTGGGACACCTGCTACCCTGACAGGCTGGCCACCGCTGCAAGAGGTTTTCTAGTTTTCCTTGTCCCCTGAATGCGATTGGGGCTGATGGTTAATACAATTCGCATGCAGGGGAGTGCATGCGACAGAGTCTTCCTATCACAGTTATGCCTCTTTTGGGGCTAAGCTGCTCACTTGCTCTTGTGAGTGTTTTTAATTAAATTATGCCAGTGCTCACCCCAGGAGCACAAGATCCTAAAGGCTTTAAAGGGATGCACTTAAGGTATTAAACCTGTTGTATACCTCTTATTTCCTTGTGTTAGTTACTTTGCAGGCTAAACACAATTGAAAAGGACTCAGAGGGAAGAAGCAGTTTCTGATGGAAAAATGGAGCTTTCTGGCAGGGCTCAGTAACATCGTATATGGTCTTGGATGACTGTGCAGTGTCAATAGGTCCCCCCATCCCCTCGGGATGTCTTGATCTAGGTTTGATATTGCTTGTCCAGTGTCATGCATTTTGAACTGCCGCAGCTCTATGAATAGTAAGCCCTGGAATATCAGGGGACTTCCTAGTGCTCCTGAGGGATTTTCATATGAGCTTTATGGTGTCTTCCCTTTGGATTGAAGCATGGCTGCTCATAAAATGGGATGGAGGGATTTTGCTGTAGCTGGGGAGTCAAAGATTTAGCCTCACAATCTGATTGTTTCATTTCCAGGTTCATCCTGATAGCGTGTGATGGCCTCTTCAAGGTCTTTACACCAGAAGAAGCTGTGAACTTCATTGTGTCCTGCCTGGAGGTGAGGAGTAGGCAAGTTGGGGGTATTGGCTTACTTATGGACTTTCATCAGTGCAGGAGGCATGAAACAGGATGCGACTTGCTTCCTCCAGGCTAAAAACAAGCTGAGCAATGAGTATATGGCACAGAAATGCAATTCTACCGGGGCTGATGAGAGCTGTGTGAAGCACTGCAGGGTTTTTCCATGTATCTGGGGTTGTCCTTAATTGTTCTACTTCTCCATGCTTGGAAATTCTCAAGTGCTTGCACCTACATATTTTGCTGGGAGCAATCGGTGTCATCTTTCCTCATCCCAACAGGATAAGAACATCCAGACGAGAGAAGGGAAACTAGAAGCAGATGCTAGATACGAAGCTGCGTGTAACAGACTGGCCAACAAGGCAGTGCAGCGAGGGTCGGCAGACAACGTTACGGTCATGGTGGTCCGGATAGAGCACTGAGCGATGAGGTGCAGCTGCGGGATCCCAAGCTGTTTCCGGCGGATGTAAGGAAGGGAGAAGTCGGTGTGCGTGCGTGTGTGGCTGGGCGAGGGAGGGTCCTCTCGGATGCTCTTCAGTGTAAATAAAGGTCTTTTCTAATAGTTTTAGTTCATTTGGCCAGCAGTGTTTTATAAATGGCAAAGGCTGCCACAGTGGGTCAGCCTGTGGGGAAGTCTCTTGTCCTGTCCATCCCCGCTGTGAATGTTATGATAAACCAAATAAATCCTTTTGGTAAAGGTGCTGGCAAGAGCAGGCATCTTTGCATTTGAACTACCACCCGTTCAAAAGGGTGGCAGTTTCGTTGTTCATTTCCTTGTGCTTTGTATGAGGCCCTGGGAGCGTTTTGAGTATTCAGGACCTGGTGGGAGCTCCAGGTCTGGCTGTACTGTGTGGATTGTGCAGTACCTTAGGCCCTCTGTCTGGAACCCAGTGTTGGCTATGTTCTTAGTGCTGGGAAATAAATTGTTTAGTACTGGAACTGGTTTTTGAGGTTGCATGTAGCCAAGTGATAAAAACACAGCTTGCAGAGCAGCAATGTGCCTTCTGTCTGCTGGTGGAAAACAATGTTTTTATCCCAGTTATTGACACAGTGAAAGCACCTGGAGTTTGTTCCTGACACTTCGTACATTTACAACTGGAAACGCATTTTTGAAAGGATTTACCAAACAGACCTGCCACGAGGTTAAGATAAGCTCAGTGCTTGTCTCTAGTTCTGTTCTTTGTGCTGTTCAAGGAACAGGCATTTTATTTTGGGTACTAGTTGCTGTTAAATATTTTTCTTTTCCCTTACCCATTCCTCTACCAGCTGTTGGTGCAGAGAGCGAGTGATGCTGTTTTCCAGAGAACCATTCAGAAAGAGAAGCAACTGTATCTCACATTTCTTAACACTTTTTGGTGGTTTAAGATTCAAACGACAGTATGGAGGCTAAGTGGATCTGGGTACCAAAGCACTCTAATCAGATATATGCCATTTTACAAGTTAGATGTCTTCCCTGACCTGTGCGTGAGATTGTGCAAGAAACCTCCCACGCTGCACCATCTCCTCTCTCTCCTGCAGAACGAACGCAGTCTCGGAGAAAGGTTGGTCAGGTTGGCATGGTGGCTCTTGCCCTGTGTGCAGAATCCTGGCGTGTGATTATGAGGTTCCCCTGGGCTCTTTTCTGATCCCTCAATCCTTGGAGGTTGGAGAGATGGTCCTGGATCCTGGTGCAGGGTCTTGGGGCCTCTTCTCTCCTCTGAGTTTCAGAAACTTGGTAACAGCAGTGCTTTTGAGTGTCCTTAGTTACAGGCTTAGGTAGAGAATACCTCCTTGATTAGTCTGTTCAAACTGTGCTGCTGTTCCCTAATCTGCTGTTACCATTGCTGTTACTCACCATCTGCTTTTTCAAACACCTCCAGAAGACACTTTTGTGCTTTTTGATGATTAACAGACTGTTGGGCTGTCTCTTTCCTTGAGCACACCAAAACCATTCTGTGTTTGGGACAGGTGGTTGATTATATTTCATCTACTATAGCCAAAAAGTCTATGAAAGCTCACAGGCATGTGCCAACAGTTAGCTGAGCAGGCCTAACTCAGGCTTAACTGCTACACACCTCTGCAGAGCACTGAGGAAGCAAGCGGGTCTCCGGCACGTACGGCAGGCAGCATTCACCTCTGGCAGCCCGTTCTGCTACGGGCTGTTTTTCTGCACACCCTGATGCAGCGTTGCTCTGCAGGAAGAGCTGAGAGGGAACTGTGCCATGTTAGTAACATGCTCTGGCATTTCAGTTCTTGAAAGCCAAATTTGGAGACGGCCACAACTGAGACAGGTAGCACTTAGTTTGTGTGGTCCATGGCAGAAGAAACCCTGATAGTGTATCTCAGAAGGACAACGTGCCCTGCCCGCTCATCTCCCTGCTTTTCCCAACTCTTGCACTGGGGGGAATTTTGTGGCGGGCTGCTACAGCTGAGCTGTGCTTCAGTCCCTTTGATGCTCCTTCCGGGAGGAGGCATCTCTTCCTTTCGGTGCAAGAGCCGGTGAAAGAAGTGTAAATTTGTCCTTCTCTTACCTGTCCCTCCCTCTTTTGCAAATACTTTCTTTCCTTTTAGGAGTATTGAAAGCACAACTCCAACTAGGAACACAGTACATAGTGTTACATACAACTAATAAATATATGGTATAATGCATTTTATGGAAATATTTGTCAGGGTAGGGGGCAGAATGAAGCACTGGAGCGGATTTTGCCAAGCTTGGGAGAAAAGTAGTGAGGCAGTTTGAGAGGCAGGTTCTGCTGTAGCCTTAATGGAAGTCAAGAAAACTATCTGCTCGCATTTCTTGGTAGGGGTGGGGCTAGCAAAAAGTTCCCTGAAAAATAAACTCAGATACATGTTATTCAGTAGCATCTTGTTACTATGGGGAGCTCAGAGTACTGCCACCATGGGATGGCCCCCGTGGAAGCGTTCTGCCTGCGCTTCCTCTCCTTCAGGCTGACCGCTTCTAGCCCCAGCAGCTCTGAGAGTTCGCTCTTCCGGTTTTGTATTCTTAGAAGTGCATTGGGCCCTTTATATGGCAGGGGACAGCTTATCAGCTTGGCAAGCCCTGTGCTCCAGAAGTGAATCCTTGTGTAGTCTTGGGTGTGTTTGGTAGGAAAAGAGGTTGGCTAATCTGAGCAAGACTAACTTGGCTGATGGTTGTGTGTGGTAACTGGAAAATGCTTTCTGGGTTGAGCCCCTCATCTGGGCGAGAGCTGCAAAGGCTTTGTCTCTGCCAGGATGCTGCTGCTCACTAGTTTAGTTGCTGTAAAAACTTAATTTATTTTCCCCTCTCTGTGAGATACAACCTTTTAGGAACAAATTCTCCTTTGCCACCAGGAAGAACTCAGTGTTAAGACTGCAGAACCGGAGCTTTCTCCAGCATCTAACCCTCTCTGCCTCCCACCAAGAACTGCAGCAGCAGCTACTTTGGCTACCTCTCGTAGGGGAGACACAGCCTGTGCCTGCGGAGGAGGCCGGGCAGGGTAAGGAGAGCCCTCACCACTGAGGTAGCGGGAGAGGAGGGTGCCCTGCCCCTTGCCTACGTGCTTGGGTCCTCTGGGGAAGGTGGGGCTGGGTGTAGTTGCAGGCTATCTCGCTGCGCCGCTGGCACAGCTTCCCCAGGGCGCTACGTGCTGCTAAGAAATAAAACGTGCCGCTTCGTTGCCCCACACCCAGCCCGCTCGGGTACCTATCCTGCAGGCCTCCCTCAGGCACGTAGCCCTGCTCCCATCCCTTGGTTTAGGCTGCTATCAGGACCAAAGCAAAGAGCGTATCTGCACTGGCCACAGCCTGGGCCTTGTGCCATAGGCAGGGAACACCTGGCCCAGGACACAAGATCTCAGAAGTGGGAAGTTATGGGACAGTAACTTGCTTTAATTGAACGTCCTGAATTATCAGGACCCTGCTCTGCTTTGAAGATTAACTTCAGAGTATGCTGGCTTCTGCCAGGAAATGGAACTGATAATAAATTACAGGAAAGTTAGTGATACGAATAATCCCATTTTCAGCTGCCAAGAAACTGGGCAGGGAAATCTGCTAAGAGCTAAAATGGGTGCGTGGGGCTTTCCTCTCCTCCATCATTAACGTAGTTGCCTGGAGTGGGGGGAGCAGATTCCTGCAGGGAAACTAGCCCGCTGCAGAAGTCATCAACATTGCTTTTCAAGATAAACTTCCAGCCCTAGCCTTTCGATTAAAGTAAACTCCTTCAGTTTGTCGTGAATTTGGGGGGTTATTTATTTATTTATTTCCTTTCCTCACCGACTTTCTTCCGGCTTCTCAGACAGCTGGGTCCTGTGGTAGGATCTGGCCAGCCTGCTGCTCCTGCTGTAGCAGAAGGTCTTTCCCGGTCCTGGCAGTGAGCAGGGGAGATGGAGTTGTCGCTGGCAGGCGGAAGGGTCTGGTCAGTCCTGGCTGAGAGGCCTGGATCTGTGTGCGGTGTCCCGAGCTTTTTCACACCCCCAGGAGAACAGCGCTGAAATCTGAGCCACTTTGAACAGTGAGGGGAGAGCGTGCGGCGTTGTCGACGAAAACTGAGGCATACTGGCCAGCCTGAAAGGGAAGGAGAAAGTCTAGTGAGACAGGGACAGGTCCTTCCTCCTGGCACTGGGTGTGGGCTGGCTGGGCAAAGGGGAGGTCTCCCTCCCGAAAGCAGCTCGTGCACTTTGCTCTGGGGAAAAGGAAACAGAGGCCAGTCGGGCATCCCAGCCACGGTACGTGGCATGGTGTTAGGGATCGTGGATGTCCTTGCAGACCCCTGTGCTGCCTCTGTGTGACCCTTGTAAAGCTCTTGGGGCAGCTCAAGCTGAGAGCCTCCTTGGAGCTCAGACCTGAGTCCCGGCGCTGTAGAGCCGCACGGCCCTAGAGCGGGGAGACGCAGAAGGCACCTTGCTGCCCGTTTCCCACCCCTCTGCTGCCGTGCTGCAGGACCCAGGCAACAGCAGCTCTTTGCTGCTGCCCCACAGGGTCCCAGGAGGCGCTGGCCCAGTCACCCAGCGCCACTTACCTGCAGGTACAGAACTCCGTTGACAGAGACGGTGAAGATGTCACCGCCGCTCTCCAGCCGGGACACGGTCTCCAGAGAGCTGCGGAAAAGCGAGAGCACTTCTGTGAAGAGTAGGTCCCTCCCTGCGCCTGGGGACGCCGGCCTCGTTCCCCTCCCTGGCTGCGGCGTGAGCGCTCTCCCAGGTACTAGGAACAGTTGTTGCCTTTCTGGCAACCTTGCAGGAGGCTGTGCTGGTAGACACGCTCGATGTTAGCGAGGTACGCGTTTGAAAACAGGCGGAGAGCGCTCTGCCCGAGCCAGGTACGGCACGAGCGCGGCTGCTCGGGGTTGCCTCGCAGACCCTCTCCTGAGCTGCGTGGGGGGCTGGAGAGACCGTGGGCTCGCTGCCCCCGATCGGCCCTGTGCGCCCGCCGGAGGGGCTGCGGCCCCCTTACCTGTCGTGCTGGCACAGAGACTGCACGCAGATCAGCACCCGCAGGCGATTTCGAGCGCACTGCTGCCCCTTCCTCTGGTGGTCCTTGTGCACTGCAACAGAGAGGCGCCTGAGCGGGCTTCAAACCTCCCCAGCCACGGCTTCGTCCCGTCCCGCAGGGCAGCGAGGCGGAGGCCGGGCAGGGCAGGGTCGGGAGCTCACCGATGTGCAGGGTGGCCGTGAAGGTGTAGTAGCCTGTGACAGGCGCTGTGTACTGGCCGCTGGTCAGGTTCAGCCCCAGGCCGCGGTGGAACATCCCTTCCCTCTCGGGCTGGGGACAGAGAAAGGCTGAGGCGTTAGGGAACGTTCGTCCGGACGCCGCGAGAAGCGGCTGAAGCTGCGGGCGCCGTTAGCTGCAACGGGAGAGGCTGCCGGCATCACCTTAGCACCCGTCTGCGGCGGGGTGCCAAAGGATCCCCTGGCACGGCTGAGGCTAAACCAGCACGAGTTTCCTTGGGCTGGTTGCCCACTTCTGCGAGACGGAAACCTTCAGGGAAGGGGGGCTGCTCAAATGGCCTCCTGACCTGGATCTTGTCATTTAACCCTGGCTCTGGGCTCCTGTTCTCATACTGAGCTGCCCTCGTAGCTCTACTTGGCACCTGTTTTCCCTTTTATTGGGACCTTCCCTTGGGCCACGGTGGCTGATTGCCACCTTGGCTAGGAAGATGCCCTGTCTGCAGGCGTATCACGGTACCCTTGAAGAGCTCAGGGCAGAGCTGGAGCCCACCTACAAGTGAGCCCGTCAGCCACAGCTGCATAAAACTTGCTGTGACCTCGAGCTAGACTGAAAAGCTGAGGCCTTACACCTTGAGGGCTCGGGGCAAGAACGTGCTTACTTGTTCACAGACTCCTTTTCCTCCCTCTTAAGATCAGGTAGCGGCAGGACAAGAAAATCATCAGTGTGAGGGCTGAGCTCAGCCTCCAACGTTTCCTCTATCACTTACTATGTAGTAGATCTGCAGCTCCTGCAGCGATCTCTGCTCCACAGAAATGTTCCTACGCGTCCTGCAGTGGAAGGCTGCTTCCACGCGATGACGAGGCCCATTCCTCGTCAGCGGGCTGGGGACGAAGGCCAGGACGTTGGCTTCACCGCTTGCCTTGTCTTCCTCGCACCCTTCACAAGCCTTCGTGCTCATCTTCTGCCTCTCCTTTGCTCTGCCTGAGCCAAAACCCAACCGGAGACTTGGATTTAGGAATCCTTAGTCCAGCTAGGGTTTGCCTGGAGCCGCCTCACTGCCACTGCTGACTCTGGAACGATGGCAGTGTCCCCCACAGCCAAACCAAGCTCAGCTGGGTGCTCTGCCAGGCCCGTGCCTGGTGCAGCAGAGGGGCTTTTCCTAGCTGTTTTGAAGAGCAGGGGGTGACAGCTCTCACAGCACTGCCCAGCATGAATGCTGGGGCTCGATTTCCAGATTTTTTGGATATCACCTGCCACGTCCGTATACAAACAACCCCTCTGTGATGACCTGCCCCGAATGCGTGCCTGCCTGCATCTGTCCTGATGCACCTTTAGGCAGTTGTGTTTATTTCTCTTCAAACAGGCAATTCCTTCTCTAGGTCTCTCATCTGTGCTGAAAGGTTCCCCAATTTCCTGGCCAGGTATCCCAGTAAAAGATAACTCCTCTCTCTGCCATGCCCCCCCATTGCTATGGTGTCTACTCCTTGCTGGCCTGCTCCCCGCCATCTCCTCGTGGTCACCTAACCCGCAATATCCCCCGCTCCAGGCTTGCCACGGCTTTTCCCTCCTGCACTCGTGGGCCAGGTTGCCTCCCGCCTCGGGCTCCCGCACGGCCTCCCCAGCCCAGGTGGGCATCAGCGCACCTTTGAGCAGGCGCTGGAGTTCCCGCAGCAGCTCTTCCGCTGTCATTTGTGCCCCGGGGGGGCCGGGAGCGCCCGGCATGCCGACCTGGAACCCAGCGAGAGGAGTTTGGGGTGATGCTGCCCCACCACCGGAGCAAAGCAGCCGCACGCTGCCAAGCAGGGCCGCCGGGTGCCCCGCTCCGGCTCTCACCTGGCCCTTCTTGGCCCCGTCCCGCGCCTTGCCGCTGTCGGAGCGCTTCACCAGCAGCGTCCAGGCGTCGCGGGGGTCGACGGCGCCGGCCCGCTTGGCCCCCGCCGGCCCGGGCGCGGCCGGCAGCGACCGGGGGGCCGAAGCCGCCCCGATGCAGGCGGCGGCGGCGGCGCAGAGCAGCGCCAGGCAGAGCCCGGCCAGGCGGCGGCGGCGTCGCATCCCGCCCCGGCCCCGCTCCGGCCCCGCTGGCCGGCATCGCCCCGGCCCCGGCCCGGCCCGGCCCGGCCCCCGCGGCTGGCACTGCCCGGCCCCGGCCCGGCCCCTGCGGGCGGCACCGCCCCGGCCTCAGCCCGGCCCCGGCCCTGGCCCAGCCCGGCCCAGCCCCCCCGGGCGGCACCGCCCCGGCCCCGGCCCGGCCCCCGCGGGCCGCACCGCCCGTCCCCGGCCCGGCCTGGCCCCCGTGGACAGCCCCGGCCCCGGCCCCGGCCCCACTCCGGCCCGGCCCCGGCCCCGCTCCAGCCCCGCGGGCGGGCTCTCCCCGTCCCCGGCCGCTGGTGCCAGCCCGGCAGCCGCTGTCCATGTTCTGTGCCGGGCCTGGGCAGGATCCTTCAGCTTAGGAAAGATACAACCCAGGAAGGAGAGTTTAGTGCGTGACATCCCCAGGGGGGAGCAGCCACGTCGGTGGGTTCATCAGCTCTTCTGCTGGGGCGCTCGCAGTGAACCCGGGGATCCCCCGCGGCGCGCGGGCCAGCTGCGAATGCCTTCTTGTGGGTGTTTAATGATTTCCAAAACCGTACAAAACGCAATCATACAGAACGGCTTAATGCAAAAAAGTGGTCCTCACGGAGCCACCAGATCCCGGGGGTCAACCTCAGGCAGCCGGACGCGCTGCTGGGGAAGCGTCACCTCCTGCTCACCCCGTCCCTGGGCTTCCCCCAGCAGCGCGGGGGATCCAGCTGGATACCCGACACGCTCGGGCTGCAGCAGAGCAGCTGAGAGCTGTTCATCTCCTGCCTCAGGGAGCCAAACTGGGTCTGATGAGTCAGTCCCTGCAAACCAGGGCTCGACTGGCCAGCAAACTCATCGCTGGGTGTCGAAACTTTGCCCCAGTCATCCTCCCTTTTCCAGATTTGGGATATCAAAAGCAATTGGGGATGGGGTTGCTACAAACAGCAGCGCAGCCACCAGAAAAGAAATGTCATCTTCTGGGCTCTGGGGTTATGGCCAAACTTTGAGGGCTGTTTGCCCTTGTAAATACCCTAAAAGTTTTGGAGTTCTGGGGGGGGGGGTCTTTAAAAAAAGAGCAGTAACCAAACAGAAGAGTGTTTGTGAGGAAAAGCCTGGCTCCCCTCAGCAGACTATTTCACATCTAGAAGAGGTGGGAGAGAGGTGAGAGTGCTGGGAGAGCTCAGCTTCATCAGGCAGTGGCGCAGCAGGGCCACCGCGCTGCCCTCTGGGCAGATGGGCTCTCCGGCTGCCCTGCTCCAGCACGGAGCAGAGCCTAGAGCCATCGTTGACTGCATTTAATTGGGTATTCAAGGCTTCACTTCTCCTGGTGGATGAGCCCAAGAGCAAGCCTGGCTTTTGCATCCGCGGTGAAGAAGGCTGAACCGCTTGTGGGCAGCTGCAGATGTTGGGAAGAGGGTTTGGCCTGAGCAGTGCAGAAATGCTGTGCCTGTGTATAGCAAAACTAACCCACAAAATCCCCTCGGACCAGCCCTTCCCCTCCCAAATGGTGGATGAGCTCATTCAAGCTGCAGGCACCAGGCTCTGCTACCACCTGTGGTCACCCTCAAATGCCTCTGTCCACTTTGAGGTGTCCATGAAGATGGAGGAAGAGCTGTGGAAGAGCCAGGGGCAGGGCAGGGGGCCCTCCCTCGTCCAGCGGTCCTTGGTGCAGTCGTACACCTCCATCTCCACCCGGTAGTCACCGTCCATGCCTTTCCAGTGGCCGCCCGTGACGAAGAGCCGGTCGCCTAGAGGCACCATCCCGCCGTTCTCGTGGAGCGTGTGGAGCAGCTGTACCTGCGGCAGGCAGGCACCAGCTGTGGAGCTCGCCCAGCGCATTGCACCCAGGGGTGGGAGCCCCGCACAGCCCGGCAGGAGGGCGTTGCACGGGAAAGGGCCCTCCATGGCGAGCGTAAACATTACAATTATAACCTGGTGCAATTTTTCACCAGAGCCAAGGCCACACATCTCGGTGCAGGGGTAGCAAGCACTGGGCTGGTGCTGGGGGCAGACAAGGCAAAACAGGGGCAAATTCAGCTTCATAGGGCTTAACGGAGCGGTGGGCTGAGTGGCTCGCCGGGAGGGAGAAGGAGGCTCTGGAGTCCGGCCGGGGAGCCGAGGTGGGGGGGGGGGGGGGAGCAACAGCTGCAGGAGGAGCCGCCACCGGTCCTGTAACTCAAGCCGGGCAGGATCCCGGTGCCTGGCGGAGCTCACCCAGCTGCGCCTCGGCGTCCCCATGCTTCAGCAGGCAATGATGACAGAGCCCGAAGGATCTGCCACCGCTGCCTCAAGCGGTTGGAGGAAATGAGTTTGCAGGGGCTCAGCTGATGTGACTGAGCCCCTGCCTCTTGGCAGCTCCCCGGGTGACTGGTCACCCAGCCGCTTTCCCAGAGCTTTCCAAAAGCTTGGAGGTTGATGGACATCTGAAAGCCTCAGCGCTGTGGGGGAAAGGGTTGGCCTGGCCATGAACCAGCCATATCCAATATGGGCTCTCCCGCCAAGGGATGGCACAGCCTGTACCCAGACTTTGCAGTTTTTCTGCCTGTCTTCTCAAGGTTGGCCCCAGAAGCCCTCTTGTCTCCTCTTTCTCTCTGCCCTTACTTTCCTCAGACAGAGTAAAAGTCTTTAGAGGTCTGACACCTAGATCGTAACAGATGACTAAAAGCCACCCTCTGCGTTTAGACCTGACCAAGTGCAGATCAATCTGGTGCCCGCATCCTTGGGCTCCCAGGACAGTGGGGCTTGTCAGGTTCCACGCAGCCCTACCTTCTGCCAGATGTTTGCCTCCGGGTCGTATACGTAAACCTTCTTCGTGTTGTCACCAATGAGGTAGATGAGCCCATGCAGGGAGGCACAGCGTGGGGCCGAGAGGTACTTTGGGATGAAAGGGGATGTAATTACACTCCATAAATCTGCAAGGAACAGCCGTCAGCATCACGTTAAAGTACTTCAGACGCCTGGCTATTAATGCAGCTATGGCTCAGTGACCAAAAAATTCAGCACTGACCCCACAGTTATTTGAAGAGAGTGCTTAAAAGAGAGGTGACAGATTGGCCAGGAACAAGGGCGCCTTTATTACCATCTAAGCCAATTTTCTTGTGTAAAATAGGCGGGGAGTTGTTCATACGAGCTATATGGGATGGTAGTAACCACGATGGGGCTAAGCAGGAGCTGACTGAGGAGGTGTAGTTCATCGAAGGGATTTTTTTTTTTAGCTTTTCCCTCCCCATTTGAGGAGCTGCCTAGAAGTCACCCCAAGGAAAGAGGCTGGGCGTAGTGTGGAGGCCAAATGCTGAAACCTTCTAGATGTATCTTGGACCAGCACCATAGCTTTGTCTCCAGCTCTGTCTCTGGCTCCATCTCCTGCTGCTCCTGTCTAGACTCCTGGGATGGATCCTGGACCTGATCCATCCACTTGCCATGTCCATGGCTGGTGCTGGACTCATTAGCAGCACCTAGCTATGCCCATCCTGTCCATAACCTGTGGGACCTTGTCCCATTGCTGAGGCACTGCCTGCACTGGGCTACTCTCGGCTCCTGGCACGGCTGCGCTCTGGCTGCCCCCTGTGCACTTTATGAGAGATGCCAGTGTGGGGCCCTGTGCGTACCTCTGACGGGGTTGTAGCACTGCAGGGTCAGGGCGTTGTACTTGACGGCGCAGGAGCCGATGAGGTAGAGCTTCCCCAGGCAGCCGGCGGCTGTGAAGTTGCTCACGTACTTGAGGGCCGGGCTAATGGCGCACCAGCTCTTGTTGTAGGGGTCATAGCACTCTACTTCCACGATGTCCACCGTGGTACCTGTGGGGTGGCAAGGATGCTGCGGTCCACCTCGGCCCAGAGCAACGGGTGCAGAAGGGTGCCCCCTGCACCCGCCGAGCCCCTGGCAGCAGCCAGGGGCTCCTTGTATCGCGGTGTCTGGACTCATCAGCAGCCCAAGCTGCCTTACCACCAATGACATAGATCTCGCCGTTGAGGACAGCGCTGGTGTGGTTTGTCCGGGCTTTCAGCATCGACGCGATGGGCTTCCAAGCACCAGCCTTGAGGCAGAAGCACCAGGCCTGGGTTGTCGACCATGTGTCGTTCCGGGAGCCCCGGGAGCCACCTATAGAGGGAAATGCCCAGCCGTGGGGAGGGATGGGGTCAGACTGGGCTTGCCAGGATCCCCTCTAAACACACGTGTCTCCTGGGCATCCCTCCTGGTTTGTCAAATCCACCCAAGCGAAAAACAATGAGAGGGCTCTTGCTCGCAAAGGTCTGCTCCCAACAGACTTGGGGCAAGGCATTGGTGTTTCTGCCCCACTTGGGGAATTGCTGGGACCCACATTCCACCCATGCTGGCCTGGAGGGATGTGCACTTTTGCAGGGCAGCCCTGGCCCCACACCAGCACCCTGGCCCCATGTCCCAGCCTCTACCTCCTGGCTCAGTGTGGGTCTCAGCACCTGCTCCCTGAGGTGATAGTCAGGGTCCCCCTGCCTCAGCTGGGACTCCCTCTCACCTACCCGTGACGTACACGTCGTTGTTCAGAGCCACCAGGGAAAAGCCCCATTTGTTGTAATCTGGGAAGTCAGGCAGAGCCATCCATCTCCCTGAAACACAGCAAAGGCAAGGGATAAGGCCGTGGCCTTGGGACACCCCGTGTCACATCATGATGAGGAGCTTGGAGATTTGGAAACTGCAACTGGGCTCAACTCTCACAGACTCCTGATCTTGTTTGCTTTATTTATTCATCGCTGTTGTGCAATTGGAGGCACTATGGGGTCTGGGTGAAATGTGAGACGTTCTCCTCCTGAAGAGCGGCAGGGGGGCTGCTGTTGGGAAGGGTGAGCTGGGCAGGCAGATGCCAGCCATGCTGGGGCATGGTCTGGGTGGGAAGGAGTTGGGTAACCACACTGGTCTGCTCTGCAGCAGAGTCTGGCCCGGAAGGTAGATTTGGGGCAGACTACCTGGTTAATTAACCTATAAAATGTGGGGGGATTCAGAAGCCCTGTCCCTCACCACAAGCACTTACTACTCTTGGGGTTGTAGAAGGCGAAGTTCCTGGGGTTGGCTGGCACATCCAGCCCACCGTCATCATCTCTGTTCTCTTCCAGGACCCGGCCACCGACCACCACCAGCACTTCCTCCAGCTTCTGTGGCAGAGCAAGGGGCCTCTTCTGGGTGCTGGAGCTGCTTCCCCCCTGACAGCAGAGACCAGGACAGTGCCATGAGGCTCCAAACCCTGCTCCTGGCTTGTCACTCCCTGACTAATCGCTTCTTGGCCCACATCCAGCCATGGGGCTAAGGACAATAATACCTCCAGTACTGGCACCTCCCACATGCCCCTGTGCTCTTTGGACACTTGTGATCTCCTGGACAAGCATTTATGCCTTTTTACCTGTTCCTTACTGAGTTTCAGCTAAAAGCATCCCCCCCCCCCGCCCACACTCCCTGGCCAGGCGGTGAGGGGAAGCAGCTGCCACTGACCGTGGTGCGGTATCTGGCGATGACGGCCTTGCTGGCATCTGAGTCACGGACGAGCGGCTCAGCGGTGAGCAGGTTTTGCAGGTACTGGTCTGGCAATGAGACAAGGTGGGCCAACTCCAGCAGCTCAGGCAGGAACTGGGCTCTGGGCCCCGCGTCGTAGCGCACCCAGCGCAGCACGGCCTCGACGAGGCTCTGCTCCTCCTGCACCTGCAGCTGGTCGTTGGAGAGGTAGATGGCCAGCCTCTCCTTGGAGAGCTGGAGGAACTCCTCCTGGCAAGAGACAGCTTCGAAGTTCTCCTGCAAGAAAGACCAAGCCTTGGAGGACACCTCGGGGCAGCCGTGGCTCTCTCCGAACTCGCAGATACCTAAGCAGTTTGTGGCGTCCATCTGCTGCCGGAGGTAGCGGCTGCAGACTTTCTGGATGGTGGGGAAGTGGAGCTGGTTCGAAGTGCGCATGAGCCCCTCCACGTTTGCCTGGTTGATGGTGATCTTTCCTGTGTAGGCAAAGTCAAGCAGCATCTCCATCGCACTGGGGTCCACCTCCTTGATTTCCACCCGGGCGGTGATGCTCTCGATGAAGTTGCCGGAGAACATGGCATCGAAGTAGTGACTGCAGAGGGCCAGTACGCCGCGGTGGCAGGGGAACTCCCGGTCACCTACCAGCAGCGTCACGTCCGAGAGCTTGGGGTTGGCGCGCAGGCGCTGCAGCCCCTCCAGCACGCTCTGGGCATGCGATGCGAGGCAGAAGTCAAAGTCGTCCACATTCCTCACCATGGTGCTCAGGTCGATGGCCAAAGCTGTGCCTGTGGTGAGGGTGCCTCGCTTGGGAAACTGTGGGCTGATGCTGGCGTAACGAGCCCTGGGAGCAGCAGATGAGTGTGGCGAGGGTGTCCCTGTGAGGAAAAGGCGGTGACAAGTCCCTCCCTCTGAGCCTGCATGCGCCTTCCTAAAGTCACCCGCATGATTTATGGGCACCAGCTGAGACAGGATGAGTGTTTGCAACGATGAGCTGTGCACCGTAGACGGGTTCTCTGCCCCAAGAACTCGTGGCCTGAGTCATGGGGCTGGGTCACACTCCGACGTGTCCTGGGCAGCCTGGCTGCCACCATGACCTACTTTTCAGGAGGGTGGAGAGAGGCAGGAGGGTGGGTTTGACACTGCGTCAGCCCGCAGCCTGGGATCCGGGCCTGGGACCCCCCCCCCTCCACCCCGAGACATGAGAGTCCCTGCCTGCACCCCCCGCGGTGTCCGGAGGGGGCCCCATAAGGAGCAAAACCCCACAGTAACCCTCCCCGCCGGCTCCGGAAAGCATCCCCCCCCCCCCCGCCACCGAGGCTAGACGTGGTGCCTGGTGTCCGGCACAGCCTCCTGGCCGGGTGCCCGCACCCCTGCTCCCCTCCGCCCCACGGGGTGCACGGCGTGCTGTGCTCAGTCTCCAGCCGGGGGTCTGGCTCGTGCGTCCCTCCTGTGATGGCTCCGCATGCAGCACCCACCTGCCCCGCTCCTGCCAGGGCTTGGCACCCCTCGGAGCACCCGCTGCCTCACCTGTCCCGCGCGGTCGGGAGCGGTGCGGCTGGCGTCCGTGGGCTGGGGAGTGACGTACCCGTCAGAGCCGGGATGGCAGCTGGGGCTGGGCCGGGGGGGGGGGGGGCTATATTTAGCCAGCGCTGGGACACTGGTCTTCCCCATCCCCCTGCTCTTAAAGGCACCCTCAGGGCAGCAGACAAAGCTGCCCCGATGCTGCCCACCCTGCCTCTCCCTGGACTGGGCCAGGGCTTTGATGGCATCAGGCTTGACTAGGGGCTCTGCTGTGCTGGAGCGCGGCTGGGGCAACCTGCGCGCCGTGGCTTGGCAGCACCAGGGTCGTGCAAGCGGGCTGTTTTCTCGGGGAGCTGGCAGCGGGCAGCCCGCACCGGCAGGAAGAAAAGCTGCCCTGCTTTTCAGAGGGACACCCGAGGGCGCACACAGGGCAAGCATCGCTCCCGGAGCAGCAGGACCTGTGACGCCGGTGCACATGGGCACGAGGGCGTGCAGGGGAAACCGCTCCCCACATCCAACCCGTCCCTTGTCTCCACTTCCAGAGATGTTCCTCCTCTCCCACTATCTGTGGCTGGTGACACTGGTTGCTAAATATAGGCCGTTATCTTGCTCCTCAGAGCCGACCGCTCTCCCGGCCCTCCACAGGGGTGGCTGCAAATAAATCACAGCAGCTGTCTCTGCAGCACCCAGGCGAGAGCCTGGGCCAGGGCCAAGGCAGTGGGGTGCCGCTATGGCAGGAGGGCAGGGTTGGTCCCATCTCTGCCTCTGCCTCAGGCACAGCCAGCGCTCAGGGTGGTGATGCCATCCCTGTGCATTGGGTGGATTTTCCCAGCTTCTCCCTTGGCAAGAGGAGGACACGGGAGTCTGTCTAGGCATTCGAGCTGGGAAGGATGGGGTGATCCTCCAGCTTTCTCCATCACCTCAAAAGCCTTGAACTACCTCAGAAAGGCATTTGATCTGCACAGATTTTTTTTTTTTTTTTTTGCGAGACAACACTGAAATGCATTTATTAAGCCCGCAGTCCCCATGGAAACCGAGCCCTTGTGCAAAAGGCAGCGGGAGAAAAAGGCAGCGGGAGCGCTGGTAGAACACACCCAGATGTAAATCACCGCCTCTTCCCTCTCTGTGCCAGCTGCCGCATGCCTTCATCCGCTGCCTGCCTTGCAAAAAAATGAAATAGCAGAAAAAGCAGCAGTCTAGGAAAGGCTGCTAAAGGCTCTGAAAGCAGGAGGTACTTAAATCCCTTGGGTCCTGTGGTTTTGGGGTGCCTCAGAGAAGGTCCTTGCTGGTCCCCAGCCCTCTCGTGAGAATGAAGGTGTCTCTCAGTTCTTCTCTACCTATTTGCTTCAGCATGGGAAAGGCACAACAGGGGAAATACCCCCTCCACCTCTGAGGCAGTTTTTGCCCAGCCATCTCTGAGGCAGCACTGCAGACCCGGCACCTCAGGGCTGCCGGCCTCACTCCTCGAAGCTGAAGATCTCTGCTTCCTTCTCCTTCCAGAAGGCGAAGCTGCGGTCGATGTACCTGCAGATCTCCTCGTTGCTGACGCCGGTGAGAGCGGCCCCGCAGCCCGGGTGATGCCGGGGCAGGGGGCTCTGTGCTGGCGTGCTGGCCGTGGGCTGCCGAGGGCTTCCCGTGGCACCCCAGCCCGACCCCAGCCAGCACACAGAGCTCTTGGTGCTACCAAAATACCTCGCCTTGATATCTTCGAAGCTGTCTTTCCAGCCTCGCCGACCAGCATTGATCTCATCCGTCACAGCCCGGTGGAAGGCGCGCACAGTCTCCCAGCTGTGCCGGCCCAGGTGGTCGAACACCTCGAAGCAGAGCAGGTGCCGGCCCCGGCGCTCTTCCGGGGAAAGGTCCTGCTCCAAGAGGCGGAAATAGCCCAGCATGAAGAGGTCCAGGGTGAGGCTGTCGTAGTCGGCCGGCGCTCCGTTGACGTAGGGCAGGAACTGCTCTGGGGAGTAGGTACCATGCTGACTGGGAGGCTGCTGCTGCGCTGGACCGTGGGAGGTGACATCTGTCCAGCTTCCGATGAGCTGTTGGATGGCATTCCTCTGATGGGCCAAGTGGCCTACTTCGGCCGTCTCCCCTGGCATCTTCTCCGTGGGCACCTCATGTGCTTTGGGGCCCCTGGCACCCTCCCTCTGGGCCCGCTGGGACTCCAGTGTTTTCCTGGCCACGGTGCGCAGGGACGGGCTCTCAGCAGATCGCTTCCAGTGGCTCAGGAAGAGCATCACGATCCGCTCCTTCCTGAGGTTCGCTGACTCTGGCACTGGCACCGGAGACCCGCTGGTTTCGGAAAACCCTTCCTCGCAGCTGATCCCTGAATCGCTGGCCGCCTCCGTGCCGCCGGACTCGCTTTCCCCTCCGGCCGGCTCTCTGAGGCCGCTTGGTGCCTCCCGAGATGGTCCCTCATCCCTGTTCCCGTGCTGCCCCGCCGCCACCGCTGGGCTCCCCAAGGCCGGGCTGGACGCTGGGGCCTCGAAGGCGTCGCGGAGGCTGCGGACAGAGACGCCGCACTGCCGGATCTCCCGCTGGGCCACGCTGCCGGTGGGCACCTGGGGCCGGGCGGGCGCGGGGGCGGCAGGCGGTGGGGGCAGCGCGGCCCGGGCCCCCTCGGCGTTGGCCAGCAGCAGGGCCAGGCTGCTCACCACGCCGGCCAGGCGGCCACACCAGAGGGGCAGCGGCTGGCCCGGCGCCGGCGGCGGGCTCTGCACGGTGATGCTGAGCAGCGGGGCGGGCAGGAGGGCGCGCAGCTCCTGCGCCAGCCGCTCCAGCTCGCCCTGGTACTCCTCGCCCCGGCGCCGCAGGCGCAGGCTCTCCACCTGCCACTCCAGCTGCGCCAGGTCCGCCTCGGTCAGCAGCTCCCCGAACGGGCCCAGCATGGCGTCGCGGGCCGCCGAAAAGCACCACGTGCCCAGGCCCTGTGGCGAGGCGCTATGAGAGGCTCGCACTGCCCCGGCGCGGGAAAGCTTCGCTGGATGGGCAAAGCCGGGGCGAGCGGCAGGCGCCCGCTGGCCCCCGCACCCTACCTGGCCTCCCGCGGCGGTGTCATCCACCAGGCGGGCCCGCAGCCGCCGCACCATCACCTGCCGCTTCCACTCGGGGATGGGGCGGCCGTGCTCATCGTGCGTGGGCACGAGGGCGTCGACGTCCGCCGGGTCCGTCCGGGCCGAGGGCGGGCTCCCGCGCCGGGGTGCTGCCGGCTCCGGTGTCCCTGCCTGCGTGTTGGAGGGGGGGCAGATGCAGCACATCACTCTCCGAGCGCTCGTGCCCGGCGTTCCGGGGGCCGCTCCCCGTCACCCTCAGCCGCGGCTGGGTCCCCGCGCCTGGGGTGCACCCCAGCACCTGCAGGTTGCGCGCCGGGCCAAGTGCGCCCGTGCCGTGGCCGGCCCGCTGGCAGCACTGGCAGAGGGGGCAAAGCTGCCCGTCCGGTTTTGGGAGGATGTAACCAATGCAGTGAACTGTTCGGAAAAGGAAAATGGGCTCCTGCTCCCCGCGGCACAAAGCCGGGGCTCGTTCCCCCTGCCTGTGGGCCCCCAGGCACCCTGCTCTATGATGGCCTCCGAGCAGACGAGAAGGAGCGGACCAGGGCAGAGGGGGGAAGCTGCAGGCCCAGACGCGGCACCGCAGCAGGCACGGGGGACGTACGGGGTCTGTGAACGGTGCTGGGATCCTGGCCCGCTGCACGGGTCTCCTGATCTTCAGCTCTGCCTGGAGCGATCCGCTGGACTCGCTGGGCTTCATCATTCCGCCAGACTTGGTCACTGGTGAGGAGAGTGGGACAGGCCCCACGTTAGGAGTTAACACGGGGGGATGTCGGCGGAGCGCGGCGGGACAGAGGCCAGGCTTTGCGCGTCGCGGACGCCCGCGCCACTGAGGATGCACGGGGAGGCCCCGCGAGCGAGCAAAGCTGTGCCCGTCAGCGTAACTCTGTGCTCCTCCGGTTTTATCCACATGGTTATCCCGGTTCAGCAGTCTGGGGGACCAAGAGCTCCCTCAGCCGATGCTGCCGCGGCATCACTGCCTGCCCGCCCCAGCTCCGGGCCGGCTGCCAGCGGGGCCCCGAGCCCCAGCACGTGCCCCGGGGGGTTGGAGTGAGGAGGACTGACGGGCTGTGGGCGGCCGTGCAGCAATGGCCCCTTCTCGCAGGGCGGCTCGCGTGCGCCCGCTGCGGACCCATTTGCCGGCAAGCCTGGGGGAGTGCAGGGGAGGTGAGAGGGATCCCCGGCGGGGTGCGACTGCCCCCCGGCACTGCCAGCTGCCTCCTGCGCCGGGGGAGTGCTCGTTGCGGCAAGGCCAACCCGGTCCTCAACCCCTGGGCAGGTTTTGCAGGGGACAGCGGGCGACTCACCATCGCGCTTTGCTTACAGCGTGGGCAAAGGAAGCCTCAGCTTTGCCTGCCGTTTGCCTGGCAGATTTCCTACCCCGCTGAGCCCGGGTGTCCTTACACAGCCGGCACGGCCGTGGCTACCAGATCCACTTTCCTGACCTGGTTGGGCAGGTGCCAGGCTTGCAGCGTGGCCGCCACTGGCCCTGTCGCGGCTGGCACGCGCGCAGCCCTTCAGCACCCTCAGCAAAGCGGGGAGCACATACGTGCTTCCAGTTTCAAGGCAACCTGGAAAAGTAAGTGGCTGTGCCCTCCCTGAAGTGGGAAATCAGAGCCGGAATGGGTCCAGACGGGGTGGAACTGGCTCTTCCGGCTGAAATGAAACATCTTGTTTAAATTCAGAGGGTCTTTTAAACCCATCTTGCTGAATGTAAGAACAAAGACAAAACGATCTGAAGGGAAAACCTGAACATCACACTTGGACTTTTCCACATTCACCCTTTTCCTCCTGATTATTTTTTCCCCTGAAAAAATGACTCTACCACTTTCACCCACACTTGCACACCAGCTCATCTCAAACCGAAGGTGACAATACTGCAAATGAAGCCCGAGACCAGCTATGCGTGCGTGATCCTCCCAGCCTCCACCCTGCCCGCACATGTCTGCAGAAAAACTCCCGTGGAGGAGCCACGGATGGACCCCAGGGAGGAGGGACCACGGAGGCTCCAGATGCTCGTGGAGCCATGGCGCAGTGGGGACTGAGTGGGCCACCCGTGTTAGCAGCCCTGTTGGGCTGTTCGTCTCCTCGTGAGACCTCCTCCTGGTGCCCAAAGCTTACCTGGCTGCCCTTCCTTCTCTACAGGGAGAAGCACCTTTTCAGGATACCATCAAGCTGAGCCCAGTGCCTCTGAACAGGCGTGATGAGGAGCACTGCCGTACACCTTTGCTGCCGGGTGTCCGAGCGCCTTGCAGCGCTCCGTCCCCACTGGACATCTGCTGATGGGGCTGCAGGGCACAACATTGGGGAGAAGCTCAGCTGAGGAGCTGATTTCCTTCTCTTTTTTCTTCTCTCGGCAGCATATTCCAGGGTGATGGGAGCTACTCCCCTGCCTTTGGCCCCTGTGGGACACCCCCAAATGAAGCAGGTGCTTCCTTACCGTCCCGTGGTCCCGCTGCTGGGAATCGCTGCTAGCAGCCCCGGTCGTGGCAGGGCTCGGTGCTGAGCTGGCGTGCTGCGGTCCGGCCAGATCACCGGCTACAGAGGCACCCCGGGCCCCAGAAAACATCATATCAGCTCTCCCTGCACCTACTGCTGGGCAAAACCCAAGCAACTAGAGCCTGCTTGCTCCCTCAAGGTGTTACCTTTAAAAGAATAAGCCTCATTAGTGAAGCAAATGTGTTAGGCAGGATCTTCAGCTAACCCATTTCCACTGCTGGGAGATGGTTTTTCTGGAGCCAAAGATAAGGCTGATACTGGCCTTCACAGTGCCGGGCAAGGTGATACGCTGCGGCAACACGTCCTGAGCCCTTCGGCCGTGCCGGCAAGTATCACGTTGCAAGACCAGGTGGCTGGATCAATCCCCTGCCCTCCCGCAGCACTGGCAGGTTCTTTGCACAGGGGAAGAAAAGATTTAGTGTATGCCAGAGTGGGCCACCCTCTGTCCAACAGGGCCTCACTCAGCTGCTATTTTCTCTACAAGCCCCATAGTTTTTCTTGCTTTTTGCCACACCCCTGGATGTGGGAGCTGATGATGGAGAAGAGGCCCGAGCTGCGCTGTGGAGGTCTCTTCACCAATCAGACCAAAGCATAGAGGTTTAGCAGGAGCAGTTTGATATGGAGATGAAAGAAAGCCAAAGCACTGCAAAGAGTGGCAATAGCTGCCCTGACATAGCCAACTTCAATGCTCAGCCACAGATCCAGGTTGAAAAGAGGAAATGCAGCTGTCAAGGACTTGTATCTGAATATATCTACATCCAAACTGTCCACAGAGGACAGGAAGAAAAGCTAGACAAGAAATTCCCTAGGTAGGCTGAGTTTGAAAAGCCAAGTGCTGAGGGCTCCTTGCATGCGCTGCCTGGGGGGACAGTGCCCTACCCATTCACCTGGGGAAATGCTGAGCCCCATCTTCTCCACTGTTGGGGCATGCTACTAGCACCAGGACAATAAAAAAATATGGGTGCCTTAGGCAGCTAGCCCCACCAAATGTTCTGTACAAAGCACGATACATACCCGGCACGGTCCTCCTGCCCCATCTGGGGGTCACCTGAAGCAGGGATCCTGGGGGCGAGAGGGAGGTCCCAGGGGCTGGAGAGCCTGGCCTGGCTCTGCTGCTGGAATGAGCAAGGAGCGTGTTTGAAGCTGTAGGAGGGCTGGGCAGAGAGCACAATTAACATCGCATTAATATTTGACGGAAGGGCATCAAGTGGCAGCGCTGCGCCCAGTGGCTGGGACTGGCGCTTTTGCAGGAAACCATCATTAGACAGGGTTGCTCCGACCCTCATCCTGCCTCGCTTCCCTTGTGCCTCCTGCTCCCTGAGCCTGTGGGAAACGTCCCTGTCACATTTGCGACTGGATGAGGGGGTTCATCCGAAAATGATTTTCTGACCACAAAGCCTTAGCTCCCTTTCCAGCCCCATCCTTTGGGGAGTACCACATCCTTAAGTGTCTCGGCAAGAGATTCTGGGCTCAGCTCTGCCTAGTCTTTCGGGCATCCTCAGACTGACAAGCAGGCCCTACATCATGGCCAAGGGGGAGAAGGACAGACAGGACATAGGAGAGCCACAGCTTCCTCGTGACAGTGCCTCCACAACCATCAGCAGGACAGAGGGGACAGACTGTGGCACAGCTGCTGCACAGGGCTCACCTGGGTTCATCTGCCACGTTCTTTCTCCCTCTGCTTGCCAGACACTATGCACTGGCATCCATGGGCACACACGTATACATCAACAGTCCCATCAACTCCTTGCTCTGCAGCCACAGCTCAGTTCTGGGGGCTGTTACTGCTGCTGGGGTGGCAAGATACGTCCACTGCCTGAGGCATATAGGAACCATTTTGGATCAGCCAGCAAGGAGAGCAGGCACCGGCTGAGTTTCCTTCCCTTTGCTCAGGGCAAGAAGGGATCTTCAGCAGACTTATCTGTCTCACTGCTTCCTTAACACTTGTTACTGATATTCAGTGATGTGTTTGTGCTTCTTCACTCAACCTCCATCCATTATATATGGACAGAATGGATTAGTGGAGCTCAGTTACATGAGAGAAATTCAATCGAGGGGTTGGAATAAAATCAAGAAGCAGGAGATCAAAGCCTTTAAACACTAATCGCCCTGTGAGGCTCCATTACAGGTTCAGCGTCTAATCTGTCCCCAGTCCAGGCAGGCTGATACAGTGGGAAGTGTCAGGCTGCCTGAAGCTGCTGTCCCCCTGCTCTTGCTTGGGCTGCCACATCCCTGCTCCCCGCACAGCCGCTGAGCTCTGCCTGGTCAAGCTCAAGCCAGGCCATCTGCCCAATGCTACTCCATGGCCACAGGTCCCTTGTACTGAAGGGACAGGTGCTATTCTGGTGACACATGTCTCAGAGTGCTAAAAGTTCAAAAATGCAGAGCACTCTGCTCCTCTCCTCCACTTGTGGAGGCTTGGGAGGAGACGGGAGCAAGTACTGGCCAAGATGCCTAAATATGACCTAAAGATTGGTGCCAAAGTTTGTGCTATATAACCTAAATCAGAGCAGCTACTATGAAACCATAGGAACTACAGGGACTACAGGGGAATTATCTGATTTCCTCCTGAAATACAGCCACAACAGTAGCACCCTCAGGGCAGACTGTCTGGGCAAACACTGTTTTTGTGGGTACCTGGGAAAGAGTGATATAGCAAGGTTGGGGATGCGGGAGCAAGAAGGCAGCAGGTGACTTTGCGGGTAGGGAAGGGTTGTATTTCCCTATGAAAAGGCCTCTCAAATGCGCCCTGGCAAAGGCTGTGGGCCGGGAGGATATAGTCAGTTGGCCTCGTTCTTGGTTTGTTTCTTTGAATCATTGGGTCCAGTCTTCAGCTACTTTCCATGAAGAGAGTGCCAGTGCTTGAAAAGGCCTTCTTGATTTACATCAGCCAGAGAAATGGCTCTGAGCCGTAAAACCATCCCCAATGTCTTCAAAAAGCCCAGACGGAGGAGCACATTACCTGGAAGACCTCAAAGAGCAGTGAACTGGCTGGGTGGTCATTGTGAGACCATGTCCCACCAATGCAGAACTCTGCTCACTATGAGAGCAGGCTGCACTGTGCTGGCTGGACTGGAAGTAGCAACGTGTCCTGCAATATTGATGGGGAATGTAGTATGAAACACAGGAACACAGCCTGATGCAGATGGAACTACATGTCTCAGGTTAACTGGACAGATGTCACAAGCCATGACTTGCGCTGCTCTCAAGTCATGTTCCCAGCACAGAAGGCAAGAGCTGAAGGTTTGCCAGCTTCTGAGCAAAGGGAGGATTTTGTTGAAAGCACTGTAGGGGTCAGCTCTTCCTCCAGATACCACCAGATACCAAAAACCAACTTGCAACCATCCTGCTTTCTGCTCCCCTCTCCCATATTGTGCTTGGGCAAAGGACAGAAAAGGTCACCTCCAAACCCAGCAAGGCCTAGAACCTCTAACAAGTGGATATTAGTCAAAGGGAGTCTTTGTTAAGTATCAAAGCAGCAACAATGATTTTTTGGTCTCTGGAAGTGCTTGCAACAGCACAGAATATGCTAGGCAATTCCATGTGCTCCATTTCTACCTCCACCAGCTTCCCATTCCCACCCCTTTTTTTCCCTCCTATGATGGCCCAAAGAAATCACTCTGTCCTAAAGATGCCTAGTGGGTATGAATGGCCATGCTGGTATGGAGCAATGGTCCACCTCTGCAATGGTAATGCAGGTCTTGCAATACCTTATGCTGAACCAGTAAGGCATAGAAGTCCACAGCCTTTTCTGCATTGATGGAAGAACTGGTCTGTTCACCCCTGCCAGTGTTGCTGGGGCATATACATATCCCTGGGGGAGGCTGTCTGGGCAAACACTGGCTTTGTGGGTACCTGGGAAAGAGTGATATAGCAAGGGTGGGGATGCCTGAGCAAAAAGGCATCTCTCACCCCCACCGCAGAGGTGGCTGATAGCGGACTGCTAGCCAGGCGATTGTTTTAGCTTGCAAATGGGGTGCTGAGGTGGAGGTCCTGGTAAGGATCAACAAGGCCCACAGCCAAGCATGGGCAAGGCAGTGGCAGAGCTGGAGACCTGCCCTCCTCCTGCACAACTCAGGCAGGAAGTGAAGGCCATAGGCTGAGCAAAGATGGACTCCAAAGCCTGTGAGCAGCATGTGGGGGAGACCTCAGGTGAGACTAATGTTATCCATGAAGATCTAGGAGGGCACACAAGGCTCTTGCATGTCCTTCCCTGCACCCTCAATCTTCCCTTCCTCTAGATAGATGATATTTAACCAAGCAAGTATAAGGCTCGCACAAACTTCCAGCCCCCTGATGGGGGTTTTTTCAAGGCTAAACAATTTTCTCTGTGAGCTGGGGACTGAACAAAGTCAGCACAGAGATGAGACTGTGGGCTGCAGGCAATGGGTGCTCCCTGCCCTTAATGAAGCACATGGCTGAAAACAAAATGAGGTACTGGAGGCTGCAGGAGTTGCAGGGCCTGAAAATGGCAGCAGAGCCAGTGCTCTCCTGGATCCCATGTCAACTCCACCTGCCACTGTCTCTCCTCTGAGGACAGCCTGAGAGAGCTGGCACTGTTGAGGGAGGATGTTAAGAGGAGGGCGCAGACCCTTTTCACCGCGTCCAGGCAGAGGACAAGAGGCAACAGGCACCGACAGGAACACAGGCAGTTCCCTCTGGCCATCAGCAACAAGCATCCTCCTGGGAGGCTAACTGAGCTCTGCTTGCCCTCGGAGCTTGGGCTGTCTCTGAGTCTTGGAGCTCTTCAAAAGCCACCTGGACAGGTTCTGGGGCAACGTGCTCTAGGTGAGTCTGCTTGAGCAGGGGCCTTGGACTACACTCTCTCTAGAGGTGCCTTCCTTCCTCAACCATTCTCTGACCCTGTGACGGTGGAAATAGTGCCCCATCTCCTCAAAGGAGCACATGCATTTCTATGGTCCCGGTTCTTGGGGTGTTGTGAAGGGTGGAGGAGAGACAGTGATAGACAGTGAAGGCGTTCCTGTTCTCCTGGGCAGAAAACACTGAGCACTTCACCAGCACAGTTTGGTGGCCTGAATGAGGTCACGGTCACCGTGGACCAGCAAAGGGGGCAGGAGACCTGCCAGGACGAGCAAGGAGCTCCTGGCCAAACTCAGAGAGAAGAGGAAAGTACACAGAATGTGGAAGAGGGCACAGGCTACCCGGGAGAATTATAGGAATGTTGTCCGAGTATGTAGGGATGCGGCGAGGAAGGCTAAGGCCCAGCTGGAATTGAGTCTGGCAAGGGATGTTCGGGACACCAGGAAGGGCTTCTTCAAATGCATCAGGAGCAAGAGGAGGAGTGAGGAAAATGTGGGCCCTCTATTGAATGGGGCAGGGGCCCTGGTGATAAAGGCTCCAGAGAAGGCAGAGTTACCGAGTGCCGCCAATGTGTCTAAGTACATGAAGGGAGGGTGTCAAGGGGATGGGGACAAACGCTTTTCAGTTGCCCCATGCGACAGGACAAGAGGCAATGGGCCAAAACTGCACCACAGGAAGTTCCACCTGAACGTGAGGAGGAATGTCTTCCCTGTGAGAGGGACGGAGCACTGGAGCAGGTTGCCCAGAGAGGTTGTGGAGTCTCCTTCTCTGGAGATACTCAAAGCCCGCCTGCATGCAACCCTGTCTAACATGCTGTAGGTGACCGTGCTTGAGCAGGGAGGTTGGACTAGATGATCTCCGGAGGTCTCCCCCCCAACCTTCCTGATTCTCTGGTTCTCTGACTCTCTGGCTCTCTGACTGCCAGGGAAGCCAAGGCAAAGCCTGGCCCAGTCCCGGCACCAACAGCCCCAGGCACAAAGAGCCCCGGCAAAGCCCCACGGCTGAAGCCGGCTCTCCAAAGTGCTCTGCGAGCCCGGGGCTGCTCCCGCAGCCTGGGGGGTCTCCTGGGCGCGGCCCCGGCAGCCCTGTGACGTCACCAGAGAGTTCCTGTGACTCCCGCGACGTCACTGCTGGGAGGCAGCCGCCCGGTCGGCACCCCCTCACTTAGCCCCAGGCTCCCCGCCGGGTGGCACGCGAGGCGTCCAGGGCCCGGCAGGGTCTCCGCTTTGCGTGTGGGGCTTTGCTCGGCGGCCAGCAGCATCTCTGCCTGGCTGACCGAGGCGCTGCGCACCCCGCGGGGCTGCTGTCCCGCGCCTGGGCCGCCCAGAGGCTGCCGGCGTGTTGGGCAGCCCTGCAGGTGCGCGGGGTGTTCCGCGCTGAGCACGGACCGACGTGCGCAGGTGAGCTGTGCTGCTGCAAGGCAGGCAGCAAGGGGGTCTTTCGGGGGGGCCTCTCGGCACTTGTGCTGCTCCCTTGCAGCCCCCCAGAAGCATGCGCAGCCCTTTGGCTCGCCGCTCGCCCGGCTTTTCTGCCTTCGCCTGCCTCGGCCGCAAGCACAGCTCACACAAGCTCCGGGTCTCTCTGCCTTGCAGGACATGAGGTCTGCGCAAGAGGACTGCCGCGAGCACGGCAGCTTCTCCCCCGGCGCCAGCGCCGGCTGGCTGCCGCAGCACGTGCCGCCGGACGCCTCGGAGGAGCTGCGCTGTTCCGTCTGCCTGCGCCCGCTGCACGCCGCCGCCTACGTCAGCGTCTGCTCGCACAGGCTCTGCCTCGGCTGCGTCCAGCAGCTGTCAGCCAGCAGAGCCGAGTGCCCGCTCTGCCAGCGGCCTTTCCGCTCCGGCCGCGCGCGCCCCCCGCACCACGGCTCCCGGGCGGACCGCCCCAGGCGCTCTTCTGCGGGCCGCCCAGGACGGAGGCGTCGCTCCCGCTCTGCAGCGAGGACGGCGCGAAGCAGGTCCCCGAGGAGCGGCCGTGACGGCGCCGTCAGCCTCCTGCGCTACAGGGGCTACGACTCTCCAGCGAGGAGCCGGCGACGGCCAAGCAGGGCTCGGGCGACTGCTCACGCCCACCGGCGGGCAGGACCCCGAGCCCGCGGGCCGTTACGGCAGAGGTCCTGCAGCACTGGAAGCACCAGGAGACGGGAGGCACCTTCGCGAGGCTGCCGCCGCAGCAGGTCCCCCGGGCGACGGGACGAGCTCCCCGACGGACTCACGGTCGTGGCGGTCTGCGAGCGCCCGGCTCGGCACGGGAGGCAGAGGAGCCCGGCTCCCAGGGACAGCCCGGCTCCCAGCGCCGAAATGGAAGTGGTGGCCTTATTCCTCGTGTTCTTGTGCAACATCCTGTTGCTGCCCCACTTCAGCGCGTTCCTCTAGAGTCCCCTGCTCCCCGCAGCGGCCCGGGCCTCGGGGCAGGCGGCAGCAGGGCGCGTTCGGACGAGGGCCGCGGGAGCTGCCGTTGCCTTGGCTGGGCAAAGGAAGACCGGGAAGGACGCAGCAGAGCCAGGCAGGCAGCCTGGGTGCCTGGGAGCCTCTGGGGCCTCCTCGTGTGCTGGGCCGGGCGCTTAATAAAGGGCAGGGAGCAGCCGCTGCCTGCAACCACCACCCGCGTCTCGGGGCTCACTCTGTTCGGCCCGCGGCTGGCGGGCAACAGCCACGAGCCTTGCAAAAGCCCCCGGCAGGAGCTGGCAGAGAGCTGCCGGCGCCTGCGCACGGGGCTGCAAACTCGGCCAGGGCTCCAAGGGCCCACGAGCCAGACTTCTCGCAGGAGACCCAACACCTCTCCCAAGCAGTGGGGGCCCCTTCGCTCTCGGCCCGGTGCCCCACACACCGAGCGCCTCGGGACACGCCACCTCCAGGGCAAATGTTCACCTTATCTGCTGTGTATTGCTCTACAGCAAACGCCGTGTACGTATTGCCACCTCCGGGCAAATGCAGGGCGGCTTCCCGCAAGGGCACCTTTGCCCTCCAAAGACCCCCCCCCCACCTCCAGGCCCCGGCCCCAAGGGCTCTGGGCAGCAGCCTCCCAAGGCCTCCCCTCCCCTCCACGCACACAGCCCTGGCAGACACCCGCCGCCAGAGCCCCGCCGCCAGGGAGGAGAAATCCCTGCTCGCCCTCGCGCCCTTCCCATCCTCTGCCTCCGGGCCCTGCTGCCCCCCAGCTCCCTCCTGCCTGCGCTCACACCAGCACTGCTGCGGGCAGCACAGGGGCTCCGGAGCCCGCAGCCACGCTGCCGAGCCCAGCTGCCCCACGGCACCCCCCAGAGCAGCTCCAGCCACGGGCACCCATACCACACAGTCCAGATGCCCCACTGCACCCACAGCAGCTCCATGCATGGGCACTAATACCACTGAGTCCACATGCCCCACTGCACCCCTCCAGAGCACCTCCAGCCACGGGAACCCATACCACTGAGTCCAGATGCCCCAAAGCAGATCCATAGCCTTGGCACCCATACCACTGAGTCCAGATGCCCCACTGCACCCACAGCAGCTCCATGCATGGGCACTCATACCACTGAGTCCACATGCCCCACTGCACCCCTCCAGAGCACCTCCAGCCACAGGAACCCATACCACTGAGTCCAGATGCCCCAAAGCAGATCCATAGCCTTGGCACCCATACCACTGAGTCCAGATGCCCCACTGCACCCACACCAGATCCAGCCACGGCCTTCACTGGCAGTCGCGGGCTGCATGGCTGTGCAAGGCTCACGCTTCCTGGGTTATGTGTCCCCCCTCTCTGCAGGGACAGGAGAAAGAGGCTGCAGCGAAGGACAGGCCAGGGCCTTGTGTGCACTCCCAGGCCTCCATGGCCTGCAGCAGCCTCACCCGGGGCCTCCTCCACACCCTGCCCATGCGCCCTGGAGGCCATATCAGCTCGACCCCTGAGCGTCTCTCCTCTGAGGACAGCCTGAGAGAGCTGGCACTGTTGAGGGAGGATGTTAAGAGGACGGCGCAGACCCTTCTCACTGCGTCCAGGCAGAGGACAAGAGGCAAGAGGCACCAACAGGAGCACAGGCAGTTCCCTCTGGCCATCAGCAACAAGCGTCCTCCTGGGAGGCTAACTGAGCTCTGCTTGCCCTCGGAGCTTGGGCAGTCTCCGTGCTTGGAGTTCTTCAAAAGCCACCTAGACAGGTTCTGGGGCAACGTGCTCTAGGTGAGTCTGCTTGAGCAGGGGCCTTGGACTACACTCTCTCTAGAGGTGCCTTCCTTCCTCAACCATTCTCTGACCCTGTGACGGTGGAAATAGTGCCCCATCTCCTCAAAGGAGCACGTGCATTTCTATGGTCCCGGTTCTTGGGGTGTTGTGAAGGGTGGAGGAGAGACAGTGATAGACAGTGAAGGCGTTCCTGTTCTCCTGGGCAGAAAACACTGAGCACTTCACCAGGACAGTCTGGTGGCCTGAATGTGGTCACCGTGGACCAGCAAAGGGGGCAGGAGACCTGCCAGGACGAGCAAGGAGCTCCTGGCCAAACTCAGAGAGAAGAGGAAAGTACACAGAATGTGGAAGAGGGCACAGGCTACCCGGGAGAATTATAGGAATGTTGTCCGAGTATGTAGGGATGCGGCGAGGAAGGCTAAGGCCCAGCTGGAATTGAGTCTGGCAAGGGATGTTCAGGACACCAGGAAGGGCTTCTTCAAATGCATCAGGAGCAAGAGGAGGAGTGCGGAAAATGTGGGCCCACTACTGAATGGGGCAGGGGCCCTGGTGACAAGGGCTCCGGAGAAGGCAGAGTTACTGAGTGCTGCCTTGGCTTCAGGCTTCGCTGCTAAGGGCAGCCTGCAAGAACCCCAGAGCCTGGAGGCAAGGCAGAAAGCCTGGAGAAAGGAAGACTTCCCTTTGGTTGAGGAGGAGAGGATTAGAGACCTTGTGGGCAAGCCTGACATCCACAGATCGGTGGGCCCAGATGGGATGCACCCATGGGTACTGAGGGAGCTGGCGGATGTTGTTGCCAGGCTGCTCTCCATCATCTTTGAAAGGTCCTGGGAAAACGGGAGAGGTGCCTGAGGACTGGGAGAAAGCCAGTGTCACTCCAGTCTTCAAAAAGGGCAAGAAGGAGGACCCAGGCAACTCTAGGCTGCTCAGCCTCACCTCCATCCCTGGAAAAGGGATGGAACAGCTCATTCTCAATGTCATCTCCAAGCATATGGAGGGAAAGAAGGTGATCGGGAGTAGACAGCATGGCTTCACCAAGGGGAACTCCTGCTTAACCAAGCTGATCGCCTTCTAGGATGGAACAACTGCCTGGGTAGGGGAGGGGAGAGCAGTGGGCATTGGGTACCTTGACTTCAGCAAGGCTTTTGACGCTGTCTCCCATAACATCCTCCTAGAGAAGCTCAGCAAGTGTGGGATAGATGAGTGGACAGTGAGGTGGGTTGAGAACTAGCTGCAAGGCAGACCTCAGAGGGTTGTCATCATTGGCGTGGAGTCTAGTTGGAGGCCTGTGGCTAGTGGAGTCCCCCAGGGCTCAGAACTGGCTCCCATCCTGTTCAACTTCTTCATCAACGACCTGGACAAAGGGACAGAGTGCCTCCTCAGCAAGTTTGCTGATGCTACCAAGCTGGGAGGAGTGGCTGAGGCACAGGAGGGCTGTGCTGCCGTTCAGAGAGACATGGACAGGCTGGAGAGCTGGGCAGAAAGGAACCTCCTGAGGTTCCACAAGGGCAAGTGCAGAGTCCTGCACCTAGGGAGAAATAACCCCAGGCACCAGTACAGGCTGGGGGCTGAGCTGCTAGAAAGCAGCTGTGCAGAGGAGGACCTGGGAGTGCTGGTGGATGACAAGTTGACCCTGAGGCAGCAATGTGGCCCTGTGGCCAGGAAGGCCAATGGTCTCCTGGGCTGCATTTGGAAGAGTGTGGCCAGCAGGTTGAGGGAGGTGATCCTGTCCCTCTACTCAGCCCCTGCTGAGACCTCATCTCAAGTACTACATCCAGTTCTGGGCTCCCCAGGACAAGAGAGACATGGAGCTGCTGGAGAGAGTCCAGTGTAGGGCTATGAAGATGATCAGAGGGCTGGAGCATCAGCCCTCTGAGGAACGGCTGCGAGAGGAGGGCCTCTTCAGCCTGGGGAAGGGAAGACTGAGGGGGGATCTTATCAATGTGTCTAAGTATGTGAAGGGAGGGGGTCAAGGGGATGGGGACAAACGCTTTTCAGTTGCCCCATGCGACAGGACAAGAGGCAATGGGCCAAAACTGCACCACAGGAAGTTCCACCTGAACGTGAGGAGGAATGTCTTCCCTGTGAGAGGGACGGAGCACTGGAGCAGGTTGCCCAGAGAGGTTGTGGAGTCTCCTTCTCTGGAGATACTCAAAGCCCGCCTGCATGCAACCCTGTCTAACATGCTGTAGGTGACCGTGCTTGAGCAGGGAGGTTGGACTAGATGATCTCCGGAGGTCTCCCCCCCAACCTTCCTGATTCTCTGGTTCTCTGACTCTCTGGCTCTCTGACTGCCAGGGAAGCCAAGGCAAAGCCTGGCCCAGTCCCGGCACCAACAGCCCCAGGCACAAAGAGCCCCGGCAAAGCCCCACGGCTGAAGCCGGCTCTCCAACGTGTTCTGCGAGCCCGGGGCTGCTCCCGCAGCCTGGGGGGTCTCCTGGGCGCGGCCCCGGCAGCCCTGTGACGTCACCAGAGAGTTCCTGTGACTCCCGCGACGTCACTGCTGGGAGGCAGCCGCCCGGTCGGCACCCCCTCACTTAGCCCCAGGCTCCCCGCCGGGTGGCACGCGAGGCGTCCAGGGCCCGGCAGGGTCTCCGCTTTGCGTGTGGGGCTTTGTTCGGCGGCCAGCAGCATCTCTGCCTGGCTGACCGAGGCGCTGTGCACCCCGCGGGGCTGCTGTCCCGCGCCTGGGCCGCCCAGAGGCTGCCGGCGTGTTGGGCAGCCCTGCAGGTGCGCGGGGTGTTCCGCGCTGAGCACGGACCGACGTGCGCAGGTGAGCTGTGCTGTTGCAAGGCAGGCAGCAAGGGGGTCTTTCGGGGGGGCCTCTCGGCACTTGTGCTGCTCCCTTGCAGCCCCCCAGAAGCATGCGCAGCCCTTTGGCTCGCCGCTCGCCCGGCTTTTCTGCCTTCGCCTGCCTCGGCCGCAAGCACAGCTCACACAAGCTCCGGGTCTCTCTGCCTTGCAGGACATGAGGTCTGCGCAAGAGGACTGCCGCGAGCACGGCAGCTTCTCCCCCGGCGCCAGCGCCGGCTGGCTGCCGCAGCACGTGCCGCCGGACGCCTCGGAGGAGCTGCGCTGTTCCGTCTGCCTGTGCCCGCTGCACGCCGCCGCCTACGTCAGCGTCTGCTCGCACAGGCTCTGCCTCGGCTGCGTCCAGCAGCTGTCAGCCAGCAGAGCCGAGTGCCCGCTCTGCCAGCGGCCTTTCCGCTCCGGCCGCGCGCGCCCCCCGCACCACGGCTCCCGGGCGGACCGCCCCAGGCGCTCTTCTGCGGGCCGCCCAGGACGGAGGCGTCGCTCCCGCTCTGCAGCGAGGACGGCGCGAAGCAGGTCCCCGAGGAGCGGCCGTGACGGCGCCGTCAGCCTCCTGCGCTACAGGGGCTACGACTCTCCAGCGAGGAGCCGGCGACGGCCAAGCAGGGCTCGGGCGACTGCTCACGCCCACCGGCGGGCAGGACCCCGAGCCCGCGGGCCGTTACGGCAGAGGTCCTGCAGCACTGGAAGCACCAGGAGACGGGAGGCACCTTTGCGAGGCTGCCGCCGCAGCAGGTCCCCCGGGCGACGGGACGAGCTCCCCGACGGACTCACGGTCGTGGCGGTCTGCGAGCGCCCGGCTCGGCGCGGGAGGCAGAGGAGCCCGGCTCCCAGGGACAGCCCGGCTCCCAGCGCCGAAATGGAAGTGGTGGCCTTATTCCTCGTGTTCTTGTGCAACATCCTGTTGCTGCCCCACTTCAGCGCGTTCCTCTAGAGTCCCCTGCTCCCCGCAGCGGCCCGGGCCTCGGGGCAGGCGGCAGCAGGGCGCGTTCGGACGAGGGCCGCGGGAGCTGCCGTTGCCTTGGCTGGGCAAAGGAAGACCGGGAAGGACGCAGCAGAGCCAGGCAGGCAGCCTGGGTGCCTGGGAGCCTCTGGGGCCTCCTCGTGTGCTGGGCCGGGCGCTTAATAAAGGGCAGGGAGCAGCCGCTGCCTGCAACCACCACCCGCGTCTCGGGGCTCACTCTGTTCGGCCCGCGGCTGGCGGGCAACAGCCACGAGCCTTGCAAAAGCCCCCAGCAGGAGCTGGCAGAGAGCTGCCGGCGCCTGCGCACGGGGCTGCAAACTCGGCCAGGGCTCCAAGGGCCCACGAGCCAGACTTCTCGCAGGAGACCCAACACCTCTCCCAAGCAGCGGGGGCCCCTTCGCTCTCGGCCCGGTGCCCCACACACCGAGCGCCTCGGGACACGCCACCTCCAGGGCAAATGTTCACCTTATCTGCTGTGTATTGCTCTACAGCAAACGCCGTGTACGTATTGCCACCTCCGGGCAAATGCAGGGCGGCTTCCCGCAAGGGCACCTTTGCCCTCCAAAGACCTCCCCCCCCACCTCCAGGCCCCGGCCCCAAGGGCTCTGGGCAGCAGCCTCCCAAGGCCTCCCCTCCCCTCCACGCTCACAGCCCTGGCACACACCCGCCGCCAGAGCCCCACCGCCAGGGAGGAGAAATCCCTGCTCGCCCTCGCGCCCTTCCCATCCTCTGCCTCCGGGCCCTGCTGCCCCCCAGCTCCCTCCTGCTCACACCAGCACTGCTGCGGGCAGCACAGGGGCTCCGGAGCCCGCAGCCACGCTGCCGAGCCCAGCTGCCCCACGGCACCCCCCAGAGCAGCTCCAGCCACGGGCACCCATACTACTGAGTCCAGATGCCCCACAGCACCCCCCAGAGCAGCTCCAGCCACGGGCACCCATACCACAGAGTCCAGATGCCCCACAGCACCCCCCAGAGCAGCTCCAGCCACGGGAACCCATACCACTGAGTCCAGATGCCCCACAGCACCCCCCAGAGCAGCTCCAGCCATGGGCACCCATACCAGAGTCCAGATGCCCCACTGCACCCACAGCAGCTCCATGCATGGGCACTCATACCACTGAGTCCACATGCCCCACTGCACCCCTCCAGAGCACCTCCAGCCACGGGAACCCATACCACTGACTCCACATGCCCCAAAGCAGATCCATAGCCTTGGCACCCATACCACTGAGTCCAGATGCCCCACTGCACCCACACCAGATCCAGCCACGGCCTTCACTGGCAGTCGCGGGCTGCATGGCTGTGCAAGGCTCACGCTTCCTGGGTTATGTGTCCCCCCTCTCTGCAGGGACAGGAGAAAGAGGCTGCAGCGAAGGACAGGCCAGGGCCTTGTGTGCACTCCCAGGCCTCCATGGCCTGCAGCAGCCTCACCCGGGGCCTCCCCCACACCCTGCCCATGCGCCCTGGAGGCCATGTCAGCTCGACCCCTGAGCGTCTCTCCTCTGAGGACAGCCTGAGAGAGCTAGCACTGTTGAGGGAGGATGTTAAGAGGACAGCGCAGGCCCTTCTCACTGCGTCCAGGCAGAGGACAAGAGGCAAGAGGCACCAACAGGAGCACAGGCAGTTCCCTCTGGCCATCAGCAACAAGCGTCCTCCTGGGAGGCTTACTGAGCTCTGCTTGCCCTCGGAGCTTGGGCAGTCTCCGAGCTTGGAGCTCTTCAAAAGCCACCTAGAGAGGTTCCGGGGCAACGTGCTCTAGGTGAGTCTGCTTGAGCAGGGGCCTTGGACTACACTCTCTCTAGAGGTGCCTTCCTTCCTCAACCATTCTCTGACCCTGTGACGGTGGAAATAGTGCCCCATCTCCTCAAAGGAGCACATGCATTTCTATGGTCCCGGTTCTTGGGGTGTTGTGAAGGGTGGAGGAGAGACAGTGATAGACAGTGAAGGCATTCCTGTTCTCCTGGGCAGAAAACACTGAGCACTTCACCAGCACAGTTTGGTGGCCTGAATGTGGTCACCGTGGACCAGCAAAGGGGGCAGGAGACCTGCCAGGACGAGCAAGGAGCTCCTGGCCAAACTCAGAGAGAAGAGGAAAGTACACAGAATGTGGAAGAGGGCACAGGCTACCCGGGAGAATTATAGGAATGTTGTCCGAGTATGTAGGGATGCGGCGAGGAAGGCTAAGGCCCAGCTGGAATTGAGTCTGGCAAGGGATGTTCAGGACACCAGGAAGGGCTTCTTCAAATGCATCAGGAGCAAGAGGAGGAGTGAGGAAAATGTGGGCCCACTACTGAATGGGGCAGGGGCCCTGGTGATAAAGGCTCCAGAGAAGGCAGAGTTACCGAGTGCCGCCAATGTGTCTAAGTACGTGAAGGGAGGGTGTCAAGGGGATGGGGACAAACACTTTTCAGTTGCCCCATGCGACAGGACAAGAGGCAATGGGCCAAAACTGCACCACAGGAAGTTCCACCTGAACGTGAGGAGGAATGTCTTCCCTGTGAGAGGGACGGAGCACTGGAGCAGGTTGCCCAGAGAGGTTGTGGAGTCTCCTTCTCTGGAGATACTCAAAGCCCGCCTGCATGCAACCCTGTCTAACATGCTGTAGGTGACCGTGCTGGAGCAGGGAGGTTGGACTAGATGATCTCCGGAGGTCTCCCCCCCAACCTTCCTGATTCTCTGGTTCTCTGACTCTCTGGCTCTCTGACTGCCAGGGAAGCCAAGGCAAAGCCTGGCCCAGTCCCGGCACCCACAGCCCCAGGCACAAAGAGCCCCGGCAAAGCCCCACGGCTGAAGCCGGCTCTCCAACGTGTTCTGCGAGCCCGGGGCTGCTCCCGCAGCCTGGGGGGTCTCCTGGGCGCGGCCCCGGCAGCCCTGTGACGTCACCAGAGAGTTCCTGTGACTCCCGCGACGTCACTGCTGGGAGGCAGCCGCCCGGTCGGCACCCCCTCACTTAGCCCCAGGCTCCCCGCCGGGTGGCACGCGAGGCGTCCAGGGCCCGGCAGGGTCTCCGCTTTGCGTGTGGGGCTTTGCTCGGCGGCCAGCAGCATCTCTGCCTGGCTGACCGAGGCGCTGCGCACCCCGCGGGGCTGCTGTCCCGCGCCTGGGCCGCCCAGAGGCTGCCGGCGTGTTGGGCAGCCCTGCAGGTGCGCGGGGTGTTCCGCGCTGAGCACGGACCGACGTGCGCAGGTGAGCTGCGCTGCTGCAAGGCAGGCAGCAAGGGGGTCTTTCGCGGGGGCCTCTCGGCGCTTGTGCTGCTCCCTTGCAGCCCCCCAGAAGCCTGCGCAGCCCTTTGGCTCGCCGCTCACCCAGCTTTTCTGCCTTCGCCTGCCTCGGCCGCGAGCACAGCTCACACAAGCTCCGGGTCTCTCTGCCTTGCAGGACATGAGGTCTGCGCAAGAGGACTGCCGCGAGCACGGCAGCTTCTCCCCCGGCGCCAGCGCCGGCTGGCTGCCGCAGCACGTGCCGCCGGACGCCTCGGAGGAGCTGCGCTGCTCCGTCTGCCTGCGCCCGCTGCACGCCGCCGCCTACGTCAGCGTCTGCTCGCACAGGCTCTGCCTCGGCTGCGTCCAGCAGCTGTCAGCCAGCAGAGCCGAGTGCCCGCTCTGCCAGCGGCCTTTCCGCTCCGGCCGCGCGCGCCCCCCGCACCACGGCTCCCGGGCGGACCGCCCCAGGCGCTCTTCTGCGGGCCGCCCAGGACGGAGGCGTCGCTCCCGCTCTGCAGCGAGGACGGCACGAAGCAGGTCCCCGAGGAGCGGCCGTGACGGCGCCGTCAGCCTCCTGCGCTACAGGGGCTACGACTCTCCAGCGAGGAGCCGGCGACGGCCAAGCAGGGCTCGGGCGACTGCTCACGCCCACCGGCGGGCAGGACCCCGAGCCCGCGGGCCGTTACGGCAGAGGTCCCGCAGCACTGGAAGCACCAGGAGACGGGAGGCACCTTCGCGAGGCTGCCGCCGCAGCAGGTCCCCCGGGCGACGGGACGAGCTCCCCGACGGACTCACGGTCGTGGCGGTCTGCGAGCGCCCGGCTCGGCGCGGGAGGCAGAGGAGCCCGGCTCCCAGGGACAGCCCGGCTCCCAGCGCCGAAATGGAAGTGGTGGCCTTATTCCTCGTGTTCTTGTGCAACATCCTGTTGCTGCCCCACTTCAGCGCGTTCCTCTAGAGTCCCCTGCTCCCCGCAGCGGCCCGGGCCTCGGGGCAGGCGGCAGCAGGGCGCGTTCGGACGAGGGCCGCGGGAGCTGCCGTTGCCTTGGCTGGGCAAAGGAAGACCGGGAAGGACGCAGCAGAGCCAGGCAGGCAGCCTGGGTGCCTGGGAGCCTCTGGGGCCTCCTCGTGTGCTGGGCCGGGCGCGTAATAAAGGGCAGGGAGCAGCCGCTGCCTGCAACCACCACCCGCGTCTCGGGGCTCACTCTGTCCGGCCCGCGGCTGGCGGGCAACAGCCACGAGCCTTGCAAAAGCCCCCGGCAGGAGCTGGCAGAGAGCTGCCGGCGCCTGCGCACGGGGCTGCAAACTCGGCCAGGGCTCCAAGGGCCCACGAGCCAGACTTCTCGCAGGAGACCCAACACCTCTCCCAAGCAGCGGGGGCCCCTTCGCTCTCGGCCCGGTGCCCCACACACCGAGCGCCTCGGGACACGCCACCTCCAGGGCAAATGTTCACCTTATCTGCTGTGTATTGCTCTACAGCAAACGCCATGTACGTATTGCCACCTCCGGGCAAATGCAGGGCGGCTTCCCGCAAGGGCACCTTTGCCCTCCAAAGACCCCCCCCCCACCTCCAGGCCCCGGCCCCAAGGGCTCTGGGCAGCAGCCTCCCAAGGCCTCCCCTCCCCTCCACGCACACAGCCCTGGCAGACACCCGCCGCCAGAGCCCCGCCGCCAGGGAGGAGAAATCCCTGCTCTCCCTCGCGCCCTTCCCATCCTCTGCCTCCGGGCCCTGCTGCCCCCCAGCTCCCTCCTGCCTGCGCTCACACCAGCACTGCTGCGGGCAGCACAGGGGCTCCGGAGCCCGCAGCCACGCTGCCGAGCCCAGCTGCCCCACGGCACCCCCCAGAGCAGCTCCAGCCACGGGCACCCATACCACAGAGTCCAGATGCCCCACGGCACGCCCCAGAGCAGCTCCAGCCATGGGCACCCATACCAGAGTCCAGATGCCCCATGGCACCCACAGCAGCTCCATGCATGGGCACCAATTCAACTGAGTCCAGATGCCCCACTGCACCCCCCAGAGCAGCTCCAGCCATGGGCACCCATACCACTGAGTCCACATGCCCCACTGCACCCCTCCAGAGCACTTCCAGCCACGGGAACCCATACCACTGAGTCCAGATGCCACATTGCCCCCAGAGCTGCTCCAGCCACGGGAACCCATACTACTGAGTCCAGATGCCCCAAAGCAGATCCATAGCCTTGGCACCCATACCACTGAGTCCAGATGCCCCACTGCACCCACAGCAGCTCCATGCATGGGCACCCATACCACTGAGTCCACATGCCCCACTGCACCCCTCCAGAGCACCTCCAGCCACGGGAACCCATACCACTGAGTCCAGATGCCCCAAAGCAGATCCATAGCCTTGGCACCCATACCACTGAGTCCAGATGCCCCACTGCACCCACAGCAGCTCCATGCATGGGCACTCATACCACTGAGTCCACATGCCCCACTGCACCCCTCCAGAGCACCTCCAGCCACAGGAACCCATACCACTGAGTCCAGATGCCCCAAAGCAGATCCATAGCCTTGGCACCCATACCACTGAGTCCAGATGCCCCACTGCACCCACACCAGATCCAGCCACGGCCTTCACTGGCAGTCGCGGGCTGCATGGCTGTGCAAGGCTCACGCTTCCTGGGTTATGTGTCCCCCCTCTCTGCAGGGACAGGAGAAAGAGGCTGCAGCGAAGGACAGGCCAGGGCCTTGTGTGCACTCCCAGGCCTCCATGGCCTGCAGCAGCCTCACCCGGGGCCTCCCCCACACCCTGCCCATGCGCCCTGGAGGCCATGTCAGCTCAACCCCTGAGCGTCTCTCCTCTGAGGACAGCCTGAGAGAGCTGGCACTGTTGAGGGAGGATGTTAAGAGGACGGCGCAGACCCTTTTCACCGCGTCCAGGCAGAGGACAAGAGGTAACAGGCACCAACAGGAGCACAGGCAGTTCCCTCTGGCCATCAGCAACAAGCGTCCTCCTGGGAGGCTAACTGAGCTCTGCTTGCCCTCGGAGCTTGGGCAGTCTCCGTGCTTGGAGCTCTTCAAAAGCCACCTAGACAGGTTCCGGGGCAACGTGCTCTAGGTGAGTCTGCTTGAGCAGGGGCCTTGGACTACACTCTCTCCAGAGGTGCCTTCCTTCCTCAACCATTCTCTGACCCTGTGACGGTGGAAATAGTGCCCCATCTCCTCAAAGGAGCACGTGCATTTCTATGGTCCCGGTTCTTGGGGTGTTGTGAAGGGTGGAGGAGAGACAGTGATAGACAGTGAAGGCGTTCCTGTTCTCCTGGGCAGAAAACACTGAGCACTTCACCAGGACAGTCTGGTGGCCTGAATGTGGTCACCGTGGACCAGCAAAGGGGGCAGGAGACCTGCCAGGACGAGCAAGGAGCTCCTGGCCAAACTCAGAGAGAAGAGGAAAGTACACAGAATGTGGAAGAGGGCACAGGCTACCCGGGAGAATTATAGGAATGTTGTCCGAGTATGTAGGGATGCGGCGAGGAAGGCTAAGGCCCAGCTGGAATTGAGTCTGGCAAGGGATGTTCAGGACACCAGGAAGGGCTTCTTCAAATGCATCAGGAGCAAGAGGAGGAGTGCGGAAAATGTGGGCCCAGTATTGAATGGGGCAGGGGCCCTGGTGACAAGGGCTCCGGAGAAGGCAGAGTTACTGAGTGCTGCCTTGGCTTCAGGCTTCGCTGCTAAGGGCAGCCTGCAAGAACCCCAGAGCCTGGAGGCAAGGCAGAAAGCCTGGAGAAAGGAAGACTTCCCTTTGGTTGAGGAGGAGAGGATTAGAGACCTTGTGGGCAAGCCTGACATCCACAGATCGGTGGGCCCAGATGGGATGCACCCATGGGTACTGAGGGAGCTGGCGGATGTTGTTGCCAGGCTGCTCTCCATCATCTTTGAAAGGTCCTGGGAAAACGGGAGAGGTGCCTGAGGACTGGGAGAAAGCCAGTGTCACTCCAGTCTTCAAAAAGGGCAAGAAGGAGGACCCAGGCAACTCTAGGCTGCTCAGCCTCACCTCCATCCCTGGAAAAGGGATGGAACAGCTCATTCTCAATGTCATCTCCAAGCATATGGAGGGAAAGAAGGTGATCGGGAGTAGACAGCATGGCTTCACCAAGGGGAACTCCTGCTTAACCAAGCTGATCGCCTTCTAGGATGGAACAACTGCCTGGGTAGGGGAGGGGAGAGCAGTGGGCATTGGGTACCTTGACTTCAGCAAGGCTTTTGACGCTGTCTCCCATAACATCCTCCTAGAGAAGCTCAGCAAGTGTGGGATAGATGAGTGGACAGTGAGGTGGGTTGAGAACTAGCTGCAAGGCAGACCTCAGAGGGTTGTCATCATTGGCGTGGAGTCTAGTTGGAGGCCTGTGGCTAGTGGAGTCCCCCAGGGCTCAGAACTGGCTCCCATCCTGTTCAACTTCTTCATCAACGACCTGGACAAAGGGACAGAGTGCCTCCTCAGCAAGTTTGCTGATGCTACCAAGCTGGGAGGAGTGGCTGAGGCACAGGAGGGCTGTGCTGCCGTTCAGAGAGACATGGACAGGCTGGAGAGCTGGGCAGAGAGGAACCTCCTGAGGTTCCACAAGGGCAAGTGCAGAGTCCTGCACCTAGGGAGAAATAACCCCAGGCACCAGTACAGGCTGGGGGCTGAGCTGCTAGAAAGCAGCTGTGCAGAGGAGGACCTGGGAGTGCTGGTGGATGACAAGTTGACCCTGAGGCAGCAATGTGGCCCTGTGGCCAGGAAGGCCAATGGTCTCCTGGGCTGCATTTGGAAGAGTGTGGCCAGCAGGTTGAGGGAGGTGATCCTGTCCCTCTACTCAGCCCCTGCTGAGACCTCATCTCAAGTACTACATCCAGTTCTGGGCTCCCCAGGACAAGAGAGACATGGAGCTGCTGGAGAGAGTCCAGTGTAGGGCTATGAAGATGATCAGAGGGCTGGAGCACCTGCCCTCTGAGGAACAGCTGTGATAGCTTGGCCTCTTCAGCCTGGGGAAGGGAAGACTGAGGGGGGATCTTATCAATGTGTCTAAGTATGTGAAGGGAGGGGGTCAAGGGGATGGGGACAAACGCTTTTCAGTTGCCCCATGCGACAGGACAAGAGGCAATGGGCCAAAACTGCACCACAGGAAGTTCCACCTGAACGTGAGGAGGAATGTCTTCCCTGTGAGAGGGACGGAGCACTGGAGCAGGTTGCCCAGAGAGGTTGTGGAGTCTCCTTCTCTGGAGATACTCAAAGCCCGCCTGCATGCAACCCTGTCTAACAGGCTCTAGGTGACTGTGCTGGAGCAGGGAGGTTGGACTAGATGATCTCCGGAGGTCTCCCCCAACCTTCCTGATTCTCTGGTTCTCTGACTCTCTGGCTCTCTGACTGCCAGGGAAGCCAAGGCAAAGCCTGGCCCAGTCCCGGCACCCACAGCCCCAGGCACAAAGAGCCCCGGCAAAGCCCCACGGCTGAAGCCGGCTCTCCAAAGTGCTCTGCGAGCCCGGGGCTGCTCCCGCAGCCTGGGGGGTCTCCTGGGCGCGGCCCCGGCAGCCCTGTGACGTCACCAGAGAGTTCCTGTGACTCCCGCGACGTCACTGCTGGGAGGCAGCCGCCCGGTCGGCACCCCCTCACTTAGCCCCAGGCTCCCCGCCGGGTGGCACGCGAGGCGTCCAGGGCCCGGCAGGGTCTCCGCTTTGCGTGTGGGGCTTTGCTCGGCGGCCAGCAGCATCTCTGCCTGGCTGACTGAGGCGCTGCGCACCCCGCGGGGCTGCTGTCCCGCGCCTGGGCCGCCCAGAGGCTGCCGGCGTGTTGGGCAGCCCTGCAGGTGCGCGGGGTGTTCCGCGCTGAGCACGGACCGACGTGCGCAGGTGAGCTGTGCTGCTGCAAGGCAGGCAGCAAGGGGGTGTTTCGGGGGGCCTCTCGGCGCTTGTGCTGCTCCCTTGCAGCCCCCCAGAAGCCTGCGCAGCCCTTTGGCTCGCCGCTCGCCCGGCTTTTCTGCCTTCGCCTGCCTCGGCCGCGAGCACAGCTCACACAAGCTCCGGGTCTCTCTGCCTTGCAGGACATGAGGTCTGCGCAAGAGGACTGCCGCGAGCACGGCAGCTTCTCCCCCGGCGCCAGCGCCGGCTGGCTGCCGCAGCACGTGCCGCCGGACGCCTCGGAGGAGCTGCGCTGCTCCGTCTGCCTGCGCCCGCTGCACGCCGCCGCCTACGTCAGCGTCTGCTCGCACAGGCTCTGCCTCGGCTGCGTCCAGCAGCTGTCAGCCAGCAGAGCCGAGTGCCCGCTCTGCCAGCGGCCTTTCCGCTCCGGCCGCGCGCGCCCCCCGCACCACGGCTCCCGGGCGGACCGCCCCAGGCGCTCTTCTGCGGGCCGTCCAGGACGGAGGCGTCGCTCCCGCTCTGCAGCGAGGACGGCGCGAAGCAGGTCCCCGAGGAGCGGCCGTGACGGCGCCAGCAGCCTCCTGCGCTACAGGGGCTACGACTCTCCAGCGAGGAGCCGGCGACGGCCAAGCAGGGCTCGGGCGACTGCTCACGCCCACCGGCGGGCAGGACCCCGAGCCCGCGGGCCGTTACGGCAGAGGTCCCGCAGCACTGGAAGCACCAGGAGACGGGAGGCACCTTCGCGAGGCTGCCGCCGCAGCAGGTCCCCCGGGCGACGGGACGAGCTCCCCGACGGACTCACGGTCGTGGCGGTCTGCGAGCGCCCGGCTCGGCGCGGGAGGCAGAGGAGCCCGGCTCCCAGGGACAGCCCGGCTCCCAGCGCCGAAATGGAAGTGGTGGCCTTGTTCCTCGTGTTCTTGTGCAACATCCTGTTGCTGCCCCACTTCAGCGCGTTCCTCTAGAGTCCCCTGCTCCCCGCAGCGGCCCGGGCCTCGGGGCAGGCGGCAGCAGGGCGCGTTCGGACGAGGGCCGCGGGAGCTGCCGTTGCCTTGGCTGGGCAAAGGAAGACCGGGAAGGACGCAGCAGAGCCAGGCAGGCAGCCTGGGTGCCTGGGAGCCTCTGGGGCCTCCTCGTGTGCTGGGCCGGGCGCTTAATAAAGGGCAGGGAGCAGCCGCTGCCTGCAACCACCACCCGCGTCTCGGGGCTCACTCTGTCCGGCCCGCAGCTGGCGGGCAACAGCCACGAGCCTTGCAAAAGCCCCCAGCAGGAGCTGGCAGAGAGCTGCCGGCGCCTGCGCACGGGGCTGCAAACTCGGCCAGGGCTCCAAGGGCCCACGAGCCAGACTTCTCGCAGGAGACCCAACACCTCTCCCAAGCAGCGGGGACCCCTTCGCTCTCGGCCCGGTGCCCCACACACCGAGCGCCTCGGGACACACCACCTCCAGGGCAAATGTTCACCTTATCTGCTGTGTATTGCTCTACAGCAAACGCCGTGTACGTATTGCCACCTCCGGGCAAATGCAGGGCGGCTTCCCGCAAGGGCACCTTTGCCCTCCAAAGACCCCCCCCCCCACCTCCAGGCCCCGGCCCCAAGGGCTCTGGGCAGCAGCCTCCCAAGGCCTCCCCTCCCCTCCATGCACACAGCCCTGGCACACACCCGCCGCCAGAGCCCCACCGCCAGGGAGGAGAAATCCCTGCTCGCCCTCGCGCCCTTCCCATCCTCTGCCTCCGGGCCCTGCTGCCCCCCATCTTCCTCCTGCCTGCGCTCACACCAGCACTGCTGCGGGCAGCACAGGGGCTCCGGAGCCCGCAGCCACGCTGCCGAGCCCAGCTGCCCCACGGCACCCCCCAGAGCAGCTCCAGCCACGGGCACCCATACTACTGAGTCCAGATGCCCCACAGCACCCCCCAGAGCAGCTCCAGCCACGGGCACCCATACCACTAGTCCAGATGCCCCACAGCACCCCCCAGAGCAGCTCCAGCCACGGGAACCCATACCACTGAGTCCAGATGCCCCACAGCACCCCCCAGAGCAGCTCCAGCCATGGGCACCCATACCAGAGTCCAGATGCCCCACTGCACCCACAGCAGCTCCATGCATGGGCACTCATACCACTGAGTCCACATGCCCCACTGCACCCCTCCAGAGCACCTCCAGCCACAGGAACCCATACCACTGACTCCACATGCCCCAAAGCAGATCCATAGCCTTGGCACCCATACCACTGAGTCCAGACGCCCCACTGCACCCACACCAGATCCAGCCACGGCCTTCACTGGCAGTCGCGGGCTGCATGGCTGTGCAAGGCTCACGCTTCCTGGGTTATGTGTCCCCCCTCTCTGCAGGGACAGGAGAAAGAGGCTGCAGCGAAGGACAGGCCAGGGCCTTGTGTGCACTCCCAGGCCTCCATGGCCTGCAGCAGCCTCACCCGGGGCCTCCCCCACACCCTGCCCATGCGCCCTGGAGGCCATGTCAGCTCGACCCCTGAGCGTCTCTCCTCTGAGGACAGCCTGAGAGAGCTGGCACTGTTGAGGGAGGATGTTAAGAGGACAGCGCAGGCCCTTCTCACTGCGTCCAGGCAGAGGACAAGAGGCAAGAGGCACCAACAGGAGCACAGGCAGTTCCCTCTGGCCATCAGCAACAAGCGTCCTCCTGGGAGGCTAACTGAGCTCTGCTTGCCCTCGGAGCTTGGGCAGTCTCCGAGCTTGGAGCTCTTCAAAAGCCACCTAGAGAGGTTCCGGGGCAACGTGCTCTAGGTGAGTCTGCTTGAGCAGGGGCCTTGGACTACACTCTCTCTAGAGGTGCCTTCCTTCCTCAACCATTCTCTGACCCTGTGACGGTGGAAATAGTGCCCCATCTCCTCAAAGGAGCACATGCATTTCTATGGTCCCGGTTCTTGGGGTGTTGTGAAGGGTGGAGGAGAGACAGTGATAGACAGTGAAGGCGTTCCTGTTCTCCTGGGCAGAAAACACTGAGCACTTCACCAGCACAGTTTGGTGGCCTGAATGTGGTCACCGTGGACCAGCAAAGGGGGCAGGAGACCTGCCAGGACGAGCAAGGAGCTCCTGGCCAAACTCAGAGAGAAGAGGAAAGTACACAGAATGTGGAAGAGGGCACAGGCTACCCGGGAGAATTATAGGAATGTTGTCCGAGTATGTAGGGATGCGGCGAGGAAGGCTAAGGCCCAGCTGGAATTGAGTCTGGCAAGGGATGTTCAGGACACCAGGAAGGGCTTCTTCAAATGCATCAGGAGCAAGAGGAGGAGTGCGGAAAATGTGGGCCCACTACTGAATGGGGCAGGGGCCCTGGTGATAAAGGCTCCAGAGAAGGCAGAGTTACCGAGTGCCGCCAATGTGTCTAAGTACGTGAAGGGAGGGTGTCAAGGGGATGGGGACAAACACTTTTCAGTTGCCCCATGCGACAGGACAAGAGGCAATGGGCCAAAACTGCACCACAGGAAGTTCCACCTGAACGTGAGGAGGAATGTCTTCCCTGTGAGAGGGACGGAGCACTGGAGCAGGTTGCCCAGAGAGGTTGTGGAGTCTCCTTCTCTGGAGATACTCAAAGCCCACCTGCATGCAACCCTGTCTAACATGCTGTACGTGACCGTGCTTGAGCAGGGAGGTTGGACTAGATGATCTCCGGAGGTCTCCCCCCCAACCTTCCTGATTCTCTGGTTCTCTGACTCTCTGGCTCTCTGACTGCCAGGGAAGCCAAGGCAAAGCCTGGCCCAGTCCCGGCACCCACAGCCCCAGGCACAAAGAGCCCCGGCAAAGCCCCACGGCTGAAGCCGGCTCTCCAAAGTGCTCTGCGAGCCCGGGGCTGCTCCCGCAGCCTGGGGGGTCTCCTGGGCGCGGCCCCGGCAGCCCCGTGACGTCACCAGAGAGTTCCTGTGACTCCCGTGACCTCACTGCTGGGAGGCAGCCGCCCGGTCGGCACCCCCTCACTTAGCCCCAGGCTCCCCGCCGGGTGGCACGCGAGGCGTCCAGGGCCCGGCAGGGTCTCCGCTTTGCGTGTGGGGCTTTGCTCGGCGGCCAGCAGCATCTCTGCCTGGCTGACCGAGGCGCTGCGCACCCCGCGGGGCTGCTGTCCCGCGCCTGGGCCGCCCAGAGGCTGCCGGCGTGTTGGGCAGCCCTGCAGGTGCGCGGGGTGTTCCGCGCTGAGCACGGACCGACGTGCGCAGGTGAGCTGTGCTGCTGCAAGGCAGGCAGCAAGGGGGTCTTTCGCGGGGGCCTCTCGGCGCTTGTGCTGCTCCCTTGCAGCCCCCCAGAAGCCTGCGCAGCCCTTTGGCTCGCCGCTCGCCCGGCTTTTCTGCCTTCGCCTGCCTCGGCCGCGAGCACAGCTCACACAAGCTCCGGGTCTCTCTGCCTTGCAGGACATGAGGTCTGCGCAAGAGGACTGCCGCGAGCACGGCAGCTTCTCCCCCGGCGCCAGCGCCGGCTGGCTGCCGCAGCACGTGCCGCCGGACGCCTCGGAGGAGCTGCGCTGCTCCGTCTGCCTGCGCCCGCTGCACGCCGCCGCCTACGTCAGCGTCTGCTCGCACAGGCTCTGCCTCGGCTGCGTCCAGCAGCTGTCAGCCAGCAGAGCCGAGTGCCCGCTCTGCCAGCGGCCTTTCCGCTCCGGCCGCGCGCGCCCCCCGCACCATGGCTCCCGGGCGGACCGCCCCAGGCGCTCTTCTGCGGGCCGCCCAGGACGGAGGCGTCGCTCCCGCTCTGCAGCGAGGACGGCGCGAAGCAGGTCCCCGAGGAGCGGCCGTGACGGCGCCGTCAGCCTCCTGCGCTACAGGGGCTACGACTCTCCAGCGAGGAGCCGGCGACGGCCAAGCAGGGCTCGGGCGACTGCTCACGCCCACCGGCGGGCAGGACCCCGAGCCCGCGGGCCGTTACGGCAGAGGTCCCGCAGCACTGGAAGCACCAGGAGACGGGAGGCACCTTCGCGAGGCTGCCGCCGCAGCAGGTCCCCCGGGCGACGGGACGAGCTCCCCGACGGACTCACGGTCGTGGCGGTCTGCGAGCGCCCGGCTCGGCGCGGGAGGCAGAGGAGCCCGGCTCCCAGGGACAGCCCGGCTCCCAGCGCCGAAATGGAAGTGGTGGCCTTATTCCTCGTGTTCTTGTGCAACATCCTGTTGCTGCCCCACTTCAGCGCGTTCCTCTAGAGTCCCCTGCTCCCCGCAGCGGCCCGGGCCTCGGGGCAGGCAGCAGCAGGGCGCGTTCGGACGAGGGCCGCGGGAGCTGCCGTTGCCTTGGCTGGGCAAAGGAAGACCGGGAAGGACGCAGCAGAGCCAGGCAGGCAGCCTGGGTGCCTGGGAGCCTCTGGGGCCTCCTCGTGTGCTGGGCCGGGCGCTTAATAAAGGGCAGGGAGCAGCCGCTGCCTGCAACCACCACCCGCGTCTCGGGGCTCACTCTGTCCGGCCCGCGGCTGGCGGGCAACAGCCACGAGCCTTGCAAAAGCCCCCGGCAGGAGCTGGCAGAGAGCTGCCGGCGCCTGCGCACGGGGCTGCAAACTCGGCCAGGGCTCCAAGGGCCCACGAGCCAGACTTCTCGCAGGAGACCCAACACCTCTCCCAAGTAGCGGGGGCCCCTTCGCTCTCGGCCCGGTGCCCCACACACCGAGCGCCTCGGGACACGCCACCTCCAGGGCAAATGTTCACCTTATCTGCTGTGTATTGCTCTACAGCAAACGCCGTGTACGTATTGCCACCTCCGGGCAAATGCAGGGCGGCTTCCCGCAAGGGCACCTTTGCCCTCCAAAGACCCCCCCCCCACCTCCAGGCCCCGGCCCCAAGGGCTCTGGGCAGCAGCCTCCCAAGGCCTCCCCTCCCCTCCACGCACACAGCCCTGGCAGACACCCGCCGCCAGAGCCCTGCCACCAGGGAGGAGAAATCCCTGCTCGCCCTCGCACCCTTCCCATCCTCTGCCTCCGGGCCCTGCTGCCCCCCAGCTCCCTCCTGCCTGCACTCACACCAGCACTGCTGCGGGCAGCACAGGGGCTCCGGAGCCCGCAGCCACGATGCCGAGCCCAGCTGCCCCACGGCACCCCCAGAGCAGCTCCAGCCACGGGCACCCATACCACAGAGTCCAGATGCCCCACGGCACGCCCCAGAGCAGCTCCAGCCATGGGCACCCATACCAGAGTCCAGATGCCCCATGGCACCCACAGCAGCTCCATGCATGGGCACCAATTCAACTGAGTCCAGATGCCCCACTGCACCCCCCAGAGCAGCTCCGTGCATGGGCACCCATACCACTGAGTCCACATGCCCCACTGCACCCCTCCAGAGCACTTCCAGCCACGGGAACCCATACCACTGAGTCCAGATGCCACATTGCCCCCAGAGCTGCTCCAGCCACGGGAACCCATACTACTGAGTCCAGATGCCCCAAAGCAGATCCATAGCCTTGGCACCCATACCACTGAGTCCAGATGCCCCACTGCACCCACAGCAGCTCCATGCATGGGCACCCATACCACTGAGTCCACATGCCCCACTGCACCCCTCCAGAGCACCTCCAGCCACGGGAACCCATACCACTGAGTCCAGATGCCCCAAAGCAGATCCATAGCCTTGGCACCCATACCACTGAGTCCAGATGCCCCACTGCACCCACAGCAGCTCCATGCATGGGCACTCATACCACTGAGTCCACATGCCCCACTGCACCCCTCCAGAGCACCTCCAGCCACAGGAACCCATACCACTGACTCCACATGCCCCAAAGCAGATCCATAGCCTTGGCACCCATACCACTGAGTCTAGATGCCCCACTGCACCCACACCAGATCCAGCCACGGCCTTCACTGGCAGTCGCGGGCTGCATGGCTGTGCAAGGCTCACGCTTCCTGGGTTATGTGTCCCCCCTCTCTGCAGGGACAGGAGAAAGAGGCTGCAGCGAAGGACAGGCCAGGGCCTTGTGTGCACTCCCAGGCCTCCATGGCCTGCAGCAGCCTCACCCGGGGCCTCCCCCACACCCTGCCCATGCGCCCTGGAGGCCATGTCAGCTCGACCCCTGAGCGTCTCTCCTCTGAGGACAGCCTGAGAGAGCTGGCACTGTTGAGGGAGGATGTTAAGAGGACGGCGCAGACCCTTTTCACCGCGTCCAGGCAGAGGACAAGAGGCAAGAGGCACCAACAGGAGCACAGGCAGTTCCCTCTGGCCATCAGCAACAAGCGTCCTCCTGGGAGGCTAACTGAGCTCTGCTTGCCCTCGGAGCTTGGGCAGTCTCCGTGCTTGGAGCTCTTCAAAAGCCACCTAGACAGGTTCCGGGGCAACGTGCTCTAGGTGAGTCTGCTTGAGCAGGGGCCTTGGACTACACTCTCTCCAGAGGTGCCTTCCTTCCTCAACCATTCTCTGACCCTGTGACGGTGGAAATAGTGCCCCATCTCCTCAAAGGAGCACGTGCATTTCTATGGTCCCGGTTCTTGGGGTGTTGTGAAGGGTGGAGGAGAGACAGTGATAGACAGTGAAGGCGTTCCTGTTCTCCTGGGCAGAAAACACTGAGCACTTCACCAGGACAGTCTGGTGGCCTGAAAGTGGTCACCGTGCTGCTTGGCAGCATTTGTCTGGAACTGTGTTGAAAGAGGAGAGGAGCAAAAAGAACTCGGCAAGTCTGAGCTTGGCACTACCGTGCAGCCATCCCTGTGAGGAAGAAGTCCAGCAAAGGGGGCAGGAGACCTGCCAGGACGAGCAAGGAGCTCCTGGCCTAACTCAGAGAGAAGAGGAAAGTACACAGAATGTGGAAGAGGGCACAGGCTACCTGGGAGAATTATAGGAATGTTGTCCGAGTATGTAGGGATGCGGCGAGGAAGGCTAAGGCCCAGCTGGAATTGAGTCTGGCAAGGGATGTTCAGGACACCAGGAAGGGCTTCTTCAAATACATCAGGAGCAAGAGGAGGAGTGGGGAAAATGTGGGCCCACTACTGAATGGGGCGGGGGCCCTGGTGACAAGGGCTCCGGAGAAGGCAGAGTTACCGAATGCTGCCTTGGCTTCAGGCTTCGCTGCTAAGGGCAGCCTGCAAGAACCCCAGAGCCTGGAGGCAAGGCAGAAAGCCTGGAGAAAGGAAGACTTTCCTTTGGTTGAGGAGGAGAGGATTAGAGACCTTGTGGGCAAGCCTGACATCCACAGATCCGTGGGCCCAGATGGGATGCACCCATGGGTACTGAGGGAGCTGGCGGATGTTGTTGCCAGGCTGCTCTCCATCATCTTTGAAAGGTCCTGGAAAAATGGGAGAGGTGCCTGAGGACTGGGAGAAAGCCAGTGTCACTCCAGTCTTCAAAAAGGGCAAGAAGGAGGACCCAGGCAACTCTAGGCTGCTCAGCCTCACCTCCATCCCTGGAAAAGGGATGGAACAGCTCATTCTCAATGTCATCTCCAAGCATATGGAGGGAAAGAAGGTGATCGGGAGTAGACAGCATGGCTTCACCAAGGGGAACTCCTGCTTAACCAAGCTGATCGCCTTCTAGGATGGAACAACTGCCTGGGTAGGGGAGGGGAGAGCAGTGGGCATTGGGTACCTTGACTTCAGCAAGGCTTTTGACGCTGTCTCCCATAACATCCTCCTAGAGAAGCTCAGCAAGTGTGGGGTAGATGAGTGGACAGTGAGGTGGGTTGAGAACTAGCTGAAAGGCAGAGCTCAGAGGGTTGTCATCAGTGGCGTGGAGTCTAGTTGGAGGCCTGTGGCTAGTGGAGTCCCCCAGGGCTCAGTACTGGCTCCCATCCTGTTCAACTTCTTCATCAACGACCTGGACAAAGGGACAGAGTGCCTCCTCAGCAAGTTTGCTAATGCTCCTGGGCTGCATTTGGAAGAGTGTGGCCAGCAGGTCGAGGGAGGTGATCCTGTCCCTCTACTCAGCCCTGCTGAGGCCTCTTCTCAAGTACTACATCCAGTTCTGGGCTCCCCAGGACAAGAGAGACATGGAGCTGCTGGAGAGAGTCCAGTGTAGGGCTATGAAGATGATCAGAGGGCTGGAGCACCTGCCCTCTGAGGAACAGCTGTGAGAGCTTGGCCTCTTCAGCCTGGGGAAGGGAAGACTGAGGGGGGATCTTATCAATGTGTCTAAGTATGTGAAGGGAGGGGGTCAAGGGGATGGGGACAAACGCTTTTCAGTTGCCCCATGCGACAGGACAAGAGGCAATGGGCCAAAACTGCACCACAGGAAGTTCCACCTGAACGTGAGGAGGAATGTCTTCCCTGTGAGAGGGACGGAGCACTGGAGCAGGTTGCCCAGAGAGGTTGTGGAGTCTCCTTCTCTGGAGATACTCAAAGCCCGCCTGCATGCAACCCTGTCTAACAGGCTCTAGGTGACTGTGCTGGAGCAGGGAGGTTGGACTAGATGATCTCCGGAGGTCTCCCCCAACCTTCCTGATTCTCTGGTTCTCTGACTCTCTGGCTCTCTGACTGCCAGGGAAGCCAAGGCAAAGCCTGGCCCAGTCCCGGCACCCACAGCCCCAGGCACAAAGAGCCCCGGCAAAGCCCCACGGCTGAAGCCGGCTCTCCAAAGTGCTCTGCGAGCCCAGGGCTGCTCCCGCAGCCTGGGGGGTCTCCTGGGCGCGGCCCCGGCAGCCCTGTGACGTCACCAGAGAGTTCCTGTGACTCCCGTGACCTCACTGCTGGGAGGCAGCCGCCCGGTCGGCACCCCCTCACTTAGCCCCAGGCTCCCCGCCGGGTGGCACGCGAGGCGTCCAGGGCCCGGCAGGGTCTCCGCTTTGCGTGTGGGGCTTTGCTCGGCGGCCAGCAGCATCTCTGCCTGGCTGACCGAGGCGCTGCGCACCCCGCGGGGCTGCTGTCCCGCGCCTGGGCCGCCCAGAGGCTGCCGGCGTGTTGGGCAGCCCTGCAGGTGCGCGGGGTGTTCCGCGCTGAGCACGGACCGACGTGCGCAGGTGAGCTGTGCTGCTGCAAGGCAGGCAGCAAGGGGGTCTTTCGCGGGGGCCTCTCGGCGCTTGTGCTGCTCCCTTGCAGCCCCCCAGAAGCCTGCGCAGCCCTTTGGCTCGCCGCTCGCCCGGCTTTTCTGCCTTCGCCTGCCTCGGCCGCGAGCACAGCTCACACAAGCTCCGGGTCTCTCTGCCTTGCAGGACATGAGGTCTGCGCAAGAGGACTGCCGCGAGCACGGCAGCTTCTCCCCCGGCGCCAGCGCCGGCTGGCTGCCGCAGCACGTGCCGCCGGACGCCTCGGAGGAGCTGCGCTGCTCCGTCTGCCTGCGCCCGCTGCACGCCGCCGCCTACGTCAGCGTCTGCTCGCACAGGCTCTGCCTCGGCTGCGTCCAGCAGCTGTCAGCCAGCAGAGCCGAGTGCCCGCTCTGCCAGCGGCCTTTCCGCTCCGGCCGCGCGCGCCCCCCGCACCATGGCTCCCGGGCGGACCGCCCCAGGCGCTCTTCTGCGGGCCGCCCAGGACGGAGGCGTCGCTCCCGCTCTGCAGCGAGGACGGCACGAAGCAGGTCCCCGAGGAGCGGCCGTGACGGCGCCGTCAGCCTCCTGCGCTACAGGGGCTACGACTCTCCAGCGAGGAGCCGGCGACGGCCAAGCAGGGCTCGGGCGACTGCTCACGCCCACCGGCGGGCAGGACCCCGAGCCCGCGGGCCGTTACGGCAGAGGTCCCGCAGCACTGGAAGCACCAGGAGACGGGAGGCACCTTCGCGAGGCTGCCGCCGCAGCAGGTCCCCCGGGCGACGGGACGAGCTCCCCGACGGACTCACGGTCGTGGCGGTCTGCGAGCGCCCGGCTCGGCGCGGGAGGCAGAGGAGCCCGGCTCCCAGGGACAGCCCGGCTCCCAGCGCCGAAATGGAAGTGGTGGCCTTATTCCTCGTGTTCTTGTGCAACATCCTGTTGCTGCCCCACTTCAGCGCGTTCCTCTAGAGTCCCCTGCTCCCCGCAGCGGCCCGGGCCTCGGGGCAGGCGGCAGCAGGGCGCGTTCGGACGAGGGCCGCGGGAGCTGCCGTTGCCTTGGCTGGGCAAAGGAAGACCGGGAAGGACGCAGCAGAGCCAGGCAGGCAGCCTGGGTGCCTGGGAGCCTCTGGGGCCTCCTCGTGTGCTGGGCCGGGCGCTTAATAAAGGGCAGGGAGCAGCCGCTGCCTGCAACCACCACCCGCGTCTCGGGGCTCACTCTGTCCGGCCCGCGGCTGGCGGGCAACAGCCACGAGCCTTGCAAAAGCCCCCAGCAGGAGCTGGCAGAGAGCTGCCGGCGCCTGCGCACGGGGCTGCAAACTCGGCCAGGGCTCCAAGGGCCCACGAGCCAGACTTCTCGCAGGAGACCCAACACCTCTCCCAAGTAGCGGGGGCCCCTTCGCTCTCGGCCCGGTGCCCCACACACCGAGCGCCTCGGGACACGCCACCTCCAGGGCAAATGTTCACCTTATCTGCTGTGTATTGCTCTACAGCAAACGCCGTGTACGTATTGCCACCTCCGGGCAAATGCAGGGCGGCTTCCCGCAAGGGCACCTTTGCCCTCCAAAGACCCCCCCCCCCCCCACCTCCAGGCCCCGGCCCCAAGGGCTCTGGGCAGCAGCCTCCCAAGGCCTCCCCTCCCCTCCACGCACACAGCCCTGGCACACACCCGCCGCCAGAGCCCTGCCACCAGGGAGGAGAAATCCCTGCTCGCCCTCGCACCCTTCCCATCCTCTGCCTCCGAGCCCTGCTGCCCCCCAGCTCCCTCCTGCCTGCACTCACACCAGCACTGCTGCGGGCAGCACAGGGGCTCCGGAGCCTGCAGCCACGATGCCGAGCCCAGCTGCCCCACGGCACCCCCAGAGCAGCTCCAGCCACGGGCACCCATACCACAGAGTCCAGATGCCCCACGGCACGCCCCAGAGCAGCTCCAGCCATGGGCACCCATACCAGAGTCCAGATGCCCCATGGCACCCACAGCAGCTCCATGCATGGGCACCCATACCACTGAGTCCAGATGCCCCACTGCACGCCCCAGAGCAGCTCCATGCATGGGCACCCATACCACTGAGTCCACATGCCCCACTGCACCCCTCCAGAGCACCTCCAGCCACGGGAACCCATACCACTGAGTCCAGATGCCCCAAAGCAGATCCATAGCCTTGGCACCCATACCACTGAGTCCAGATGCCCCACTGCACCCACAGCAGCTCCATGCATGGGCACTCATACCACTGAGTCCACATGCCCCACTGCACCCCTCCAGAGCACCTCCAGCCACAGGAACCCATACCACTGACTCCAGATGCCCCAAAGCAGATCCATAGCCTTGGCACCCATACCACTGAGTCTAGATGCCCCACTGCACCCACACCAGATCCAGCCACGGCCTTCACTGGCAGTCGCGGGCTGCATGGCTGTGCAAGGCTCACGCTTCCTGGGTTATGTGTCCCCCCTCTCTGCAGGGACAGGAGAAAGAGGCTGCAGCGAAGGACAGGCCAGGGCCTTGTGTGCACTCCCAGGCCTCCATGGCCTGCAGCAGCCTCACCCGGGGCCTCCCCCACACCCTGCCCATGCGCCCTGGAGGCCATGTCAGCTCGACCCCTGAGCGTCTCTCCTCTGAGGACAGCCTGAGAGAGCTGGCACTGTTGAGGGAGGATGTTAAGAGGACGGCGCAGGCCCTTTTCACCGCGTCCAGGCAGAGGACAAGAGGTAACAGGCACCAACAGGAGCACAGGCAGTTCCCTCTGGCCATCAGCAACAAGCGTCCTCCTGGGAGGCTAACTGAGCTCTGCTTGCCCTCGGAGCTTGGGCAGTCTCCGTGCTTGGAGCTCTTCAAAAGCCACCTAGAGAGGTTCTGGGGCAACGTGCTCTAGGTGAGTCTGCTTGAGCAGGGGCCTTGGACTACACTCTCTCCAGAGGTGCCTTCCTTCCTCAACCATTCTCTGACCCTGTGACGGTGGAAATAGTGCCCCATCTCCTCAAAGGAGCACGTGCATTTCTATGGTCCCGGTTCTTGGGGTGTTGTGAAGGGTGGAGGAGAGACAGTGATAGACAGTGAAGGCGTTCCTGTTCTCCTGGGCAGAAAACACTGAGCACTTCACCAGGACAGTCTGGTGGCCTGAATGTGGTCACCGTGGACCAGCAAAGGGGGCAGGAGACCTGCCAGGACGAGCAAGGAGCTCCTGGCCAAACTCAGAGAGAAGAGGAAAGTACACAGAATGTGGAAGAGGGCACAGGCTACCCGGGAGAATTATAGGAATGTTGTCCGAGTATGTAGGGATGCGGCGAGGAAGGCTAAGGCCCAGCTGGAATTGAGTCTGGCAAGGGATGTTCAGGACACCAGGAAGGGCTTCTTCAAATGCATCAGGAGCAAGAGGAGGAGTGCGGAAAATGTGGGCCCACTACTGAATGGGGCAGGGGCCCTGGTGACAAGGGCTCCGGAGAAGGCAGAGTTACTGAGTGCTGCCTTGGCTTCAGGCTTCGCTGCTAAGGGCAGCCTGCAAGAACCCCAGAGCCTGGAGGCAAGGCAGAAAGCCTGGAGAAAGGAAGACTTCCCTTTGGTTGAGGAGGAGAGGATTAGAGACCTTGTGGGCAAGCCTGACATCCACAGATCGGTGGGCCCAGATGGGATGCACCCATGGGTACTGAGGGAGCTGGCGGATGTTGTTGCCAGGCTGCTCTCCATCATCTTTGAAAGGTCCTGGGAAAACGGGAGAGGTGCCTGAGGACTGGGAGAAAGCCAGTGTCACTCCAGTCTTCAAAAAGGGCAAGAAGGAGGACCCAGGCAACTCTAGGCTGCTCAGCCTCACCTCCATCCCTGGAAAAGGGATGGAACAGCTCATTCTCAATGTCATCTCCAAGCATATGGAGGGAAAGAAGGTGATCGGGAGTAGACAGCATGGCTTCACCAAGGGGAACTCCTGCTTAACCAAGCTGATCGCCTTCTAGGATGGAACAACTGCCTGGGTAGGGGAGGGGAGAGCAGTGGGCATTGGGTACCTTGACTTCAGCAAGGCTTTTGACGCTGTCTCCCATAACATCCTCCTAGAGAAGCTCAGCAAGTGTGGGATAGATGAGTGGACAGTGAGGTGGGTTGAGAACTAGCTGCAAGGCAGACCTCAGAGGGTTGTCATCATTGGCGTGGAGTCTAGTTGGAGGCCTGTGGCTAGTGGAGTCCCCCAGGGCTCAGAACTGGCTCCCATCCTGTTCAACTTCTTCATCAACGACCTGGACAAAGGGACAGAGTGCCTCCTCAGCAAGTTTGCTGATGCTACCAAGCTGGGAGGAGTGGCTGAGGCACAGGAGGGCTGTGCTGCCGTTCAGAGAGACATGGACAGGCTGGAGAGCTGGGCAGAGAGGAACCTCCTGAGGTTCCACAAGGGCAAGTGCAGAGTCCTGCACCTAGGGAGAAATAACCCCAGGCACCAGTACAGGCTGGGGGCTGAGCTGCTAGAAAGCAGCTGTGCAGAGGAGGACCTGGGAGTGCTGGTGGATGACAAGTTGACCCTGAGGCAGCAATGTGGCCCTGTGGCCAGGAAGGCCAATGGTCTCCTGGGCTGCATTTGGAAGAGTGTGGCCAGCAGGTTGAGGGAGGTGATCCTGTCCCTCTACTCAGCCCCTGCTGAGACCTCATCTCAAGTACTACATCCAGTTCTGGGCTCCCCAGGACAAGAGAGACATGGAGCTGCTGGAGAGAGTCCAGTGTAGGGCTATGAAGATGATCAGAGGGCTGGAGCATCAGCCCTCTGAGGAACGGCTGCGAGAGGAGGGCCTCTTCAGCCTGGGGAAGGGAAGACTGAGGGGGGATCTTATCAATGTGTCTAAGTATGTGAAGGGAGGGGGTCAAGGGGATGGGGACAAACGCTTTTCAGTTGCCCCATGCAACAGGACAAGAGGCAATGGGCCAAAACTGCACCACAGGAAGTTCCACCTGAACGTGAGGAGGAATGTCTTCCCTGTGAGAGGGACGGAGCACTGGAGCAGGTTGCCCAGAGAGGTTGTGGAGTCTCCTTCTCTGGAGATACTCAAAGCCCGCCTGCATGCAACCCTGTCTAACATGCTGTACGTGACCGTGCTGGAGCAGGGAGGTTGGACTAGATGATCTCCGGAGGTCTCCCCCCCAACCTTCCTGATTCTCTGGTTCTCTGACTCTCTGGCTCTCTGACTGCCAGGGAAGCCAAGGCAAAGCCTGGCCCAGTCCCGGCACCAACAGCCCCAGGCACAAAGAGCCCCGGCAAAGCCCCACGGCTGAAGCCGGCTCTCCAACGTGTTCTGCGAGCCCGGGGCTGCTCCCGCAGCCTGGGGGGTCTCCTGGGCGCGGCCCCGGCAGCCCTGTGACGTCACCAGAGAGTTCCTGTGACTCCCGCGACCTCACTGCTGGGAGGCAGCCGCCCGGTCGGCACCCCCTCACTTAGCCCCAGGCTCCCCGCCGGGTGGCACGCGAGGCGTCCAGGGCCCGGCAGGGTCTCCGCTTTGCGTGTGGGGCTTTGCTCGGCGGCCAGCAGCATCTCTGCCTGGCTGACCGAGGCGCTGCGCACCCCGCGGGGCTGCTGTCCCGCGCCTGGGCCGCCCAGAGGCTGCCGGCGTGTTGGGCAGCCCTGCAGGTGCGCGGGGTGTTCCGCGCTGAGCACGGACCGACGTGCGCAGGTGAGCTGTGCTGCTGCAAGGCAGGCAGCAAGGGGGTCTTTCGCGGGGGCCTCTCGGCGCTTGTGCTGCTCCCTTGCAGCCCCCCAGAAGCCTGCGCAGCCCTTTGGCTCGCCGCTCGCCCGGCTTTTCTGCCTTCGCCTGCCTCGGCCGCGAGCACAGCTCACACAAGCTCCGGGTCTCTCTGCCTTGCAGGACATGAGGTCTGCGCAAGAGGACTGCCGCGAGCACGGCAGCTTCTCCCCCGGCGCCAGCGCCGGCTGGCTGCCGCAGCACGTGCCGCCGGACGCCTCGGAGGAGCTGCGCTGCTCCGTCTGCCTGCGCCCGCTGCACGCCGCCGCCTACGTCAGCGTCTGCTCGCACAGGCTCTGCCTCGGCTGCGTCCAGCAGCTGTCAGCCAGCAGAGCCGAGTGCCCGCTCTGCCAGCGGCCTTTCCGCTCCGGCCGCGCGCGCCCCCCGCACCATGGCTCCCGGGCGGACCGCCCCAGGCGCTCTTCTGCGGGCCGCCCAGGACGGAGGCGTCGCTCCCGCTCTGCAGCGAGGACGGCGCGAAGCAGGTCCCCGAGGAGCGGCCGTGACGGCGCCGTCAGCCTCCTGCGCTACAGGGGCTACGACTCTCCAGCGAGGAGCCGGCGATGGCCAAGCAGGGCTCGGGCGACTGCTCACGCCCACCGGCGGGCAGGACCCCGAGCCCGCGGGCCGTTACGGCAGAGGTCCCGCAGCACTGGAAGCACCAGGAGACGGGAGGCACCTTCGCGAGGCTGCCGCCGCAGCAGGTCCCCCGGGCGACGGGACGAGCTCCCCGACGGACTCACGGTCGTGGCGGTCTGCGAGCGCCCGGCTCGGCGCGGGAGGCAGAGGAGCCCGGCTCCCAGGGACAGCCCGGCTCCCAGCGCCGAAATGGAAGTGGTGGCCTTATTCCTCGTGTTCTTGTGCAACATCCTGTTGCTGCCCCACTTCAGCGCGTTCCTCTAGAGTCCCCTGCTCCCCGCAGCGGCCCGGGCCTCGGGGCAGGCAGCAGCAGGGCGCGTTCGGACGAGGGCCGCGGGAGCTGCTGTTGCCTTGGCTGGGCAAAGGAAGACCGGGAAGGACGCAGCAGAGCCAGGCAGGCAGCCTGGGTGCCTGGGAGCCTCTGGGGCCTCCTCGTGTGCTGGGCCGGGCGCTTAATAAAGGGCAGGGAGCAGCCGCTGCCTGCAACCACCACCCGCGTCTCGGGGCTCACTCTGTCCGGCCCGCGGCTGGCAGGCAACAGCCACGAGCCTTGCAAAAGCCCCCGGCAGGAGCTGGCAGAGAGCTGCCGGCGCCTGCGCACGGGGCTGCAAACTCGGCCAGGGCTCCAAGGGCCCACGAGCCAGACTTCTCGCAGGAGACCCAACACCTCTCCCAAGCAGCGGGGGCCCCTTCGCTCTCGGCCCGGTGCCCCACACACCGAGCGCCTCGGGACACGCCACCTCCAGGGCAAATGTTCACCTTATCTGCTGTGTATTGCTCTACAGCAAACGCCGTGTACGTATTGCCACCTCCGGGCAAATGCAGGGCGGCTTCCCGCAAGGGCACCTTTGCCCTCCAAAGGCCCCCCCCCCCCAACCTCCAGGCCCCGGCCCCAAGGGCTCTGGGCAGCAGCCTCCCAAGGCCTCCCCTCCCCTCCACGCACACAGCCCTGGCACACACCCGCCGCCAGAGCCCTGCCACCAGGGAGGAGAAATCCCTGCTCGCCCTCGCGCCCTTCCCATCCTCTGCCTCCGGGCCCTGCTGCCCCCCAGCTCCCTCCTGCCTGTGCTCACACCAGCACTGCTGCGGGCAGCACAGGGGCTCCGGAGCCCGCAGCCACGCTGCCGAGCCCAGCTGCCCCACGGCACCCCCAGAGCAGCTCCAGCCACGGGCACCCATACCACAGAGTCCAGATGCCCCACAGCACGCCCCAGAGCAGCTCCAGCCATGGGCACCCATACCAGAGTCCAGATGCCCCATGGCACCCACAGCAGCTCCATGCATGGGCACCCATACCACTGAGTCCAGATGCCCCACTGCACCCCCCAGAGCAGCTCCAGCCATAGGCACCCATACCACTGAGTCCACATGCCCCACTGCACCCCTCCAGAGCACCTCCAGCCACGGGAACCCATACCACTGAGTCCAGATGCCACATTGCCCCCAGAGCTACTCCAGCCACAGGCACCCATACCACTGACTCCAGATGCCCCAAAGCAGATCCATAGCCTTGGCACCCATACCACTGAGTCCAGATGCCCCACTGCACCCACACCAGATCCAGCCACGGCCTTCACTGGCAGTCGCGGGCTGCATGGCTGTGCAAGGCTCACGCTTCCTGGGTTATGTGTCCCCCCTCTCTGCAGGGACAGGAGAAAGAGGCTGCAGCGAAGGACAGGCCAGGGCCTTGTGTGCACTCCCAGGCCTCCATGGCCTGCAGCAGCCTCACCCGGGGCCTCCCCCACACCCTGCCCATGCGCCCTGGAGGCCATGTCAGCTCGACCCCTGAGCGTCTCTCCTCTGAGGACAGCCTGAGAGAGCTGGCACTGTTGAGGGAGGATGTTAAGAGGACGGCGCAGGCCCTTTTCACCGCGTCCAGGCAGAGGACAAGAGGTAACAGGCACCAACAGGAGCACAGGCAGTTCCCTCTGGCCATCAGCAACAAGCGTCCTCCTGGGAGGCTAACTGAGCTCTGCTTGCCCTCGGAGCTTGGGCAGTCTCCGTGCTTGGAGCTCTTCAAAAGCCACCTAGAGAGGTTCTGGGGCAACGTGCTCTAGGTGAGTCTGCTTGAGCAGGGGCCTTGGACTACACTCTCTCCAGAGGTGCCTTCCTTCCTCAACCATTCTCTGACCCTGTGACGGTGGAAATAGTGCCCCATCTCCTCAAAGGAGCACGTGCATTTCTATGGTCCCGGTTCTTGGGGTGTTGTGAAGGGTGGAGGAGAGACAGTGATAGACAGTGAAGGCGTTCCTGTTCTCCTGGGCAGAAAACACTGAGCACTTCACCAGGACAGTCTGGTGGCCTGAATGTGGTCACCGTGGACCAGCAAAGGGGGCAGGAGACCTGCCAGGACGAGCAAGGAGCTCCTGGCCAAACTCAGAGAGAAGAGGAAAGTACACAGAATGTGGAAGAGGGCACAGGCTACCCGGGAGAATTATAGGAATGTTGTCCGAGTATGTAGGGATGCGGCGAGGAAGGCTAAGGCCCAGCTGGAATTGAGTCTGGCAAGGGATGTTCAGGACACCAGGAAGGGCTTCTTCAAATGCATCAGGAGCAAGAGGAGGAGTGCGGAAAATGTGGGCCCACTACTGAATGGGGCAGGGGCCCTGGTGACAAGGGCTCCGGAGAAGGCAGAGTTACTGAGTGCTGCCTTGGCTTCAGGCTTCGCTGCTAAGGGCAGCCTGCAAGAACCCCAGAGCCTGGAGGCAAGGCAGAAAGCCTGGAGAAAGGAAGACTTCCCTTTGGTTGAGGAGGAGAGGATTAGAGACCTTGTGGGCAAGCCTGACATCCACAGATCGGTGGGCCCAGATGGGATGCACCCATGGGTACTGAGGGAGCTGGCGGATGTTGTTGCCAGGCTGCTCTCCATCATCTTTGAAAGGTCCTGGGAAAACGGGAGAGGTGCCTGAGGACTGGGAGAAAGCCAGTGTCACTCCAGTCTTCAAAAAGGGCAAGAAGGAGGACCCAGGCAACTCTAGGCTGCTCAGCCTCACCTCCATCCCTGGAAAAGGGATGGAACAGCTCATTCTCAATGTCATCTCCAAGCATATGGAGGGAAAGAAGGTGATCGGGAGTAGACAGCATGGCTTCACCAAGGGGAACTCCTGCTTAACCAAGCTGATCGCCTTCTAGGATGGAACAACTGCCTGGGTAGGGGAGGGGAGAGCAGTGGGCATTGGGTACCTTGACTTCAGCAAGGCTTTTGACGCTGTCTCCCATAACATCCTCCTAGAGAAGCTCAGCAAGTGTGGGATAGATGAGTGGACAGTGAGGTGGGTTGAGAACTAGCTGCAAGGCAGACCTCAGAGGGTTGTCATCATTGGCGTGGAGTCTAGTTGGAGGCCTGTGGCTAGTGGAGTCCCCCAGGGCTCAGAACTGGCTCCCATCCTGTTCAACTTCTTCATCAACGACCTGGACAAAGGGACAGAGTGCCTCCTCAGCAAGTTTGCTGATGCTACCAAGCTGGGAGGAGTGGCTGAGGCACAGGAGGGCTGTGCTGCCGTTCAGAGAGACATGGACAGGCTGGAGAGCTGGGCAGAGAGGAACCTCCTGAGGTTCCACAAGGGCAAGTGCAGAGTCCTGCACCTAGGGAGAAATAACCCCAGGCACCAGTACAGGCTGGGGGCTGAGCTGCTAGAAAGCAGCTGTGCAGAGGAGGACCTGGGAGTGCTGGTGGATGACAAGTTGACCCTGAGGCAGCAATGTGGCCCTGTGGCCAGGAAGGCCAATGGTCTCCTGGGCTGCATTTGGAAGAGTGTGGCCAGCAGGTTGAGGGAGGTGATCCTGTCCCTCTACTCAGCCCCTGCTGAGACCTCATCTCAAGTACTACATCCAGTTCTGGGCTCCCCAGGACAAGAGAGACATGGAGCTGCTGGAGAGAGTCCAGTGTAGGGCTATGAAGATGATCAGAGGGCTGGAGCATCAGCCCTCTGAGGAACGGCTGCGAGAGGAGGGCCTCTTCAGCCTGGGGAAGGGAAGACTGAGGGGGGATCTTATCAATGTGTCTAAGTATGTGAAGGGAGGGGGTCAAGGGGATGGGGACAAACGCTTTTCAGTTGCCCCATGCAACAGGACAAGAGGCAATGGGCCAAAACTGCACCACAGGAAGTTCCACCTGAACGTGAGGAGGAATGTCTTCCCTGTGAGAGGGACGGAGCACTGGAGCAGGTTGCCCAGAGAGGTTGTGGAGTCTCCTTCTCTGGAGATACTCAAAGCCCGCCTGCATGCAACCCTGTCTAACATGCTGTAGGTGACCGTGCTTGAGCAGGGAGGTTGGACTAGATGATCTCCGGAGGTCTCCCCCCCAACCTTCCTGATTCTCTGGTTCTCTGACTCTCTGGCTCTCTGACTGCCAGGGAAGCCAAGGCAAAGCCTGGCCCAGTCCCGGCACCAACAGCCCCAGGCACAAAGAGCCCCGGCAAAGCCCCACGGCTGAAGCCGGCTCTCCAACGTGTTCTGCGAGCCCGGGGCTGCTCCCGCAGCCTGGGGGGTCTCCTGGGCGCGGCCCCGGCAGCCCTGTGACGTCACCAGAGAGTTCCTGTGACTCCCGCGACCTCACTGCTGGGAGGCAGCCGCCCGGTCGGCACCCCCTCACTTAGCCCCAGGCTCCCCGCCGGGTGGCACGCGAGGCGTCCAGGGCCCGGCAGGGTCTCCGCTTTGCGTGTGGGGCTTTGCTCGGCGGCCAGCAGCATCTCTGCCTGGCTGACCGAGGCGCTGCGCACCCCGCGGGGCTGCTGTCCCGCGCCTGGGCCGCCCAGAGGCTGCCGGCGTGTTGGGCAGCCCTGCAGGTGCGCGGGGTGTTCCGCGCTGAGCACGGACCGACGTGCGCAGGTGAGCTGTGCTGCTGCAAGGCAGGCAGCAAGGGGGTCTTTCGCGGGGGCCTCTCGGCGCTTGTGCTGCTCCCTTGCAGCCCCCCAGAAGCCTGCGCAGCCCTTTGGCTCGCCGCTCGCCCGGCTTTTCTGCCTTCGCCTGCCTCGGCCGCAAGCACAGCTCACACAAGCTCCGGGTCTCTCTGCCTTGCAGGACATGAGGTCTGCGCAAGAGGACTGCCGCGAGCACGGCAGCTTCTCCACCGGCGCCAGCGCCGGCTGGCTGCCGCAGCACGTGCCGCCGGACGCCTCGGAGGAGCTGCGCTGCTCCGTCTGCCTGCGCCCGCTGCACGCCGCCGCCTACGTCAGCGTCTGCTCGCACAGGCTCTGCCTCGGCTGCGTCCAGCAGCTGTCAGCCAGCAGAGCCGAGTGCCCGCTCTGCCAGCGGCCTTTCCGCTCCGGCCGCGCGCGCCCCCCGCACCACGGCTCCCGGACGGACCGCCCCAGGCGCTCTTCTGCGGGCCGCCCAGGACGGAGGTGTCGCTCCCGCTCTGCAGCGAGGACGGTGCGAAGCAGGTCCCCGAGGAGCGGCCGTGACGGCGCCAGCAGCCTCCTGCGCTACAGGGGCTACGACTCTCCAGCGAGGAGCCGGCGATGGCCAAGCAGGGCTCGGGCGACTGCTCACGCCCACCGGCGGGCAGGACCCCGAGCCCGCGGGCCGTTACGGCAGAGGTCCCGCAGCACTGGAAGCACCAGGAGACGGGAGGCACCTTCGCGAGGCTGCCGCCGCAGCAGGTCCCCCGGGCGACGGGACGAGCTCCCCGACGGACTCACGGTCGTGGCGGTCTGCGAGCGCCCGGCTCGGCGCGGGAGGCAGAGGAGCCCGGCTCCCAGGGACAGCCCGGCTCCCAGCGCCGAAATGGAAGTGGTGGCCTTATTCCTCGTGTTCTTGTGCAACATCCTGTTGCTGCCCCACTTCAGCGCGTTCCTCTAGAGTCCCCTGCTCCCCGCAGCGGCCCGGGCCTCGGGGCAGGCAGCAGCAGGGCGCGTTCGGACGAGGGCCGCGGGAGCTGCTGTTGCCTTGGCTGGGCAAAGGAAGACCGGGAAGGACGCAGCAGAGCCAGGCAGGCAGCCTGGGTGCCTGGGAGCCTCTGGGGCCTCCTCGTGTGCTGGGCCGGGCGCTTAATAAAGGGCAGGGAGCAGCCGCTGCCTGCAACCACCACCCGCGTCTCGGGGCTCACTCTGTCCGGCCCGCGGCTGGCAGGCAACAGCCACGAGCCTTGCAAAAGCCCCCAGCAGGAGCTGGCAGAGAGCTGCCGGCGCCTGCGCACGGGGCTGCAAACTCGGCCAGGGCTCCAAGGGCCCACGAGCCAGACTTCTCGCAGGAGACCCAACACCTCTCCCAAGCAGCGGGGGCCCCTTCGCTCTCGGCCCGGTGCCCCACACACCGAGCGCCTCGGGACACGCCACTTCCAGGGCAAATGTTCACCTTATCTGCTGTGTATTGCTCTACAGCAAACGCCGTGTACGTATTGCCACCTCCGGGCAAATGCAGGGCGGCTTCCCGCAAGGGCACCTTTGCCCTCCAAAGGCCCCCCCCCCCCAACCTCCAGGCCCCGGCCCCAAGGGCTCTGGGCAGCAGCCTCCCAAGGCCTCCCCTCCCCTCCACGCACACAGCCCTGGCACACACCCGCCGCCAGAGCCCTGCCACCAGGGAGGAGAAATCCCTGCTCGCCCTCGCGCCCTTCCCATCCTCTGCCTCCGGGCCCTGCTGCCCCCCAGCTCCCTCCTGCCTGTGCTCACACCAGCACTGCTGCGGGCAGCACAGGGGCTCCGGAGCCCGCAGCCACGCTGCCGAGCCCAGCTGCCCCACGGCACCCCCAGAGCAGCTCCAGCCACGGGCACCCATACCACAGAGTCCAGATGCCCCACAGCACGCCCCAGAGCAGCTCCAGCCATGGGCACCCATACCAGAGTCCAGATGCCCCATGGCACCCACAGCAGCTCCATGCATGGGCACCCATACCACTGAGTCCAGATGCCCCACTGCACCCCCCAGAGCAGCTCCGTGCATGGGCACCCATACCACTGAGTCCACATGCCCCACTGCACCCCTCCAGAGCACCTCCAGCCACGGGAACCCATACCACTGAGTCCAGATGCCACATTGCCCCCAGAGCTACTCCAGCCACAGGCACCCATACCACTGACTCCAGATGCCCCAAAGCAGATCCATAGCCTTGGCACCCATACCACTGAGTCCAGATGCCCCACTGCACCCACACCAGATCCAGCCACGGCCTTCACTGGCAGTCGCGGGCTGCATGGCTGTGCAAGGCTCACGCTTCCTGGGTTATGTGTCCCCCCTCTCTGCAGGGACAGGAGAAAGAGGCTGCAGCGAAGGACAGGCCAGGGCCTTGTGTGCACTCCCAGGCCTCCATGGCCTGCAGCAGCCTCACCCGGGGCCTCCCCCACACCCTGCCCATGCGCCCTGGAGGCCATGTCAGCTCGACCCCTGAGCGTCTCTCCTCTGAGGACAGCCTGAGAGAGCTGGCACTGTTGAGGGAGGATGTTAAGAGGACGGCGCAGGCCCTTTTCACCGCGTCCAGGCAGAGGACAAGAGGTAACAGGCACCAACAGGAGCACAGGCAGTTCCCTCTGGCCATCAGCAACAAGCGTCCTCCTGGGAGGCTAACTGAGCTCTGCTTGCCCTCGGAGCTTGGGCAGTCTCCGTGCTTGGAGCTCTTCAAAAGCCACCTAGAGAGGTTCTGGGGCAACGTGCTCTAGGTGAGTCTGCTTGAGCAGGGGCCTTGGACTACACTCTCTCCAGAGGTGCCTTCCTTCCTCAACCATTCTCTGACCCTGTGACGGTGGAAATAGTGCCCCATCTCCTCAAAGGAGCACGTGCATTTCTATGGTCCCGGTTCTTGGGGTGTTGTGAAGGGTGGAGGAGAGACAGTGATAGACAGTGAAGGCGTTCCTGTTCTCCTGGGCAGAAAACACTGAGCACTTCACCAGCACAGTCTGGTGGCCTGAATGTGGTCACCGTGGACCAGCAAAGGGGGCAGGAGACCTGCCAGGACGAGCAAGGAGCTCCTGGCCAAACTCAGAGAGAAGAGGAAAGTACACAGAATGTGGAAGAGGGCACAGGCTACCCGGGAGAATTATAGGAATGTTGTCCGAGTATGTAGGGATGCGGCGAGGAAGGCTAAGGCCCAGCTGGAATTGAGTCTGGCAAGGGATGTTCAGGACACCAGGAAGGGCTTCTTCAAATGCATCAGGAGCAAGAGGAGGAGTGCGGAAAATGTGGGCCCACTACTGAATGGGGCAGGGGCCCTGGTGACAAGGGCTCCGGAGAAGGCAGAGTTACTGAGTGCTGCCTTGGCTTCAGGCTTCGCTGCTAAGGGCAGCCTGCAAGAACCCCAGAGCCTGGAGGCAAGGCAGAAAGCCTGGAGAAAGGAAGACTTCCCTTTGGTTGAGGAGGAGAGGATTAGAGACCTTGTGGGCAAGCCTGACATCCACAGATCGGTGGGCCCAGATGGGATGCACCCATGGGTACTGAGGGAGCTGGCGGATGTTGTTGCCAGGCTGCTCTCCATCATCTTTGAAAGGTCCTGGGAAAACGGGAGAGGTGCCTGAGGACTGGGAGAAAGCCAGTGTCACTCCAGTCTTCAAAAAGGGCAAGAAGGAGGACCCAGGCAACTCTAGGCTGCTCAGCCTCACCTCCATCCCTGGAAAAGGGATGGAACAGCTCATTCTCAATGTCATCTCCAAGCATATGGAGGGAAAGAAGGTGATCGGGAGTAGACAGCATGGCTTCACCAAGGGGAACTCCTGCTTAACCAAGCTGATCGCCTTCTAGGATGGAACAACTGCCTGGGTAGGGGAGGGGAGAGCAGTGGGCATTGGGTACCTTGACTTCAGCAAGGCTTTTGACGCTGTCTCCCATAACATCCTCCTAGAGAAGCTCAGCAAGTGTGGGATAGATGAGTGGACAGTGAGGTGGGTTGAGAACTAGCTGCAAGGCAGACCTCAGAGGGTTGTCATCATTGGCGTGGAGTCTAGTTGGAGGCCTGTGGCTAGTGGAGTCCCCCAGGGCTCAGAACTGGCTCCCATCCTGTTCAACTTCTTCATCAACGACCTGGACAAAGGGACAGAGTGCCTCCTCAGCAAGTTTGCTGATGCTACCAAGCTGGGAGGAGTGGCTGAGGCACAGGAGGGCTGTGCTGCCGTTCAGAGAGACATGGACAGGCTGGAGAGCTGGGCAGAGAGGAACCTCCTGAGGTTCCACAAGGGCAAGTGCAGAGTCCTGCACCTAGGGAGAAATAACCCCAGGCACCAGTACAGGCTGGGGGCTGAGCTGCTAGAAAGCAGCTGTGCAGAGGAGGACCTGGGAGTGCTGGTGGATGACAAGTTGACCCTGAGGCAGCAATGTGGCCCTGTGGCCAGGAAGGCCAATGGTCTCCTGGGCTGCATTTGGAAGAGTGTGGCCAGCAGGTTGAGGGAGGTGATCCTGTCCCTCTACTCAGCCCCTGCTGAGACCTCATCTCAAGTACTACATCCAGTTCTGGGCTCCCCAGGACAAGAGAGACATGGAGCTGCTGGAGAGAGTCCAGTGTAGGGCTATGAAGATGATCAGAGGGCTGGAGCATCAGCCCTCTGAGGAACGGCTGCGAGAGGAGGGCCTCTTCAGCCTGGGGAAGGGAAGACTGAGGGGGGATCTTATCAATGTGTCTAAGTATGTGAAGGGAGGGGGTCAAGGGGATGGGGACAAACGCTTTTCAGTTGCCCCATGCAACAGGACAAGAGGCAATGGGCCAAAACTGCACCACAGGAAGTTCCACCTGAACGTGAGGAGGAATGTCTTCCCTGTGAGAGGGACGGAGCACTGGAGCAGGTTGCCCAGAGAGGTTGTGGAGTCTCCTTCTCTGGAGATACTCAAAGCCCGCCTGCATGCAACCCTGTCTAACATGCTGTACGTGACCGTGCTGGAGCAGGGAGGTTGGACTAGATGATCTCCGGAGGTCTCCCCCCCAACCTTCCTGATTCTCTGGTTCTCTGACTCTCTGGCTCTCTGACTGCCAGGGAAGCCAAGGCAAAGCCTGGCCCAGTCCCGGCACCAACAGCCCCAGGCACAAAGAGCCCCGGCAAAGCCCCACGGCTGAAGCCGGCTCTCCAACGTGTTCTGCGAGCCCGGGGCTGCTCCCGCAGCCTGGGGGGTCTCCTGGGCGCGGCCCCGGCAGCCCTGTGACGTCACCAGAGAGTTCCTGTGACTCCCGCGACCTCACTGCTGGGAGGCAGCCGCCCGGTCGGCACCCCCTCACTTAGCCCCAGGCTCCCCGCCGGGTGGCACGCGAGGCGTCCAGGGCCCGGCAGGGTCTCCGCTTTGCGTGTGGGGCTTTGCTCGGCGGCCAGCAGCATCTCTGCCTGGCTGACCGAGGCGCTGCGCACCCCGCGGGGCTGCTGTCCCGCGCCTGGGCCGCCCAGAGGCTGCCGGCGTGTTGGGCAGCCCTGCAGGTGCGCGGGGTGTTCCGCGCTGAGCACGGACCGACGTGCGCAGGTGAGCTGTGCTGCTGCAAGGCAGGCAGCAAGGGGGTCTTTCGGGGGGACCTCTCGGCGCTTGTGCTGCTCCCTTGCAGCCCCCCAGAAGCCTGCGCAGCCCTTTGGCTCGCCGCTCACCCGGCTTTTCTGCCTTCGCCTGCCTCGGCCGCAAGCACAGCTCACACAAGCTCCGGGTCTCTCTGCCTTGCAGGACATGAGGTCTGCGCAAGAGGACTGCCGCGAGCACGGCAGCTTCTCCCCCGGCGCCAGCGCCGGCTGGCTGCCGCAGCACGTGCCGCCGGACGCCTCGGAGGAGCTGCGCTGCTCCGTCTGCCTGCGCCCGCTGCACGCCGCCGCCTACGTCAGCGTCTGCTCGCACAGGCTCTGCCTCGGCTGCGTCCAGCAGCTGTCAGCCAGCAGAGCCGAGTGCCCGCTCTGCCAGCGGCCTTTCCGCTCCGGCCGCGCGCGCCCCCCGCACCACGGCTCCCGGGCGGACCGCCCCAGGCGCTCTTCTGCGGGCCGCCCAGGACGGAGGCGTCGCTCCCGCTCTGCAGCGAGGACGGCGCGAAGCAGGTCCCCGAGGAGCGGCCGTGACGGCGCCAGCAGCCTCCTGCGCTACAGGGGCTACGACTCTCCAGCGAGGAGCCGGCGACGGCCAAGCAGGGCTCGGGCGACTGCTCACGCCCACCGGCGGGCAGGACCCCGAGCCCGCGGGCCGTTACGGCAGAGGTCCCGCAGCACTGGAAGCACCAGGAGACGGGAGGCACCTTCGCGAGGCTGCCGCCGCAGCAGGTCCCCCGGGCGACGGGACGAGCTCCCTGACGGACTCACGGTCGTGGCGGTCTGCGAGCGCCCGGCTCGGCGCGGGAGGCAGAGGAGCCCGGCTCCCAGGGACAGCCCGGCTCCCAGCGCCGAAATGGAAGTGGTGGCCTTATTCCTCGTGTTCTTGTGCAACATCCTGTTGCTGCCCCACTTCAGCGCGTTCCTCTAGAGTCCCCTGCTCCCCGCAGCGGCCCGGGCCTCGGGGCAGGCGGCAGCAGGGCGCGTTCGGACGAGGGCCGCGGGAGCTGCCGTTGCCTTGGCTGGGCAAAGGAAGACCGGGAAGGACGCAGCAGAGCCAGGCAGGCAGCCTGGGTGCCTGGGAGCCTCTGGGGCCTCCTCGTGTGCTGGGCCGGGCGCTTAATAAAGGGCAGGGAGCAGCCACTGCCTGCAACCACCACCCGCGTCTCGGGGCTCACTCTGTCCGGCCCGCAGCTGGCGGGCAACAGCCACGAGCCTTGCAAAAGCCCCCGGCAGGAGCTGGCAGAGAGCTGCCGGCGCCTGCGCACGGGGCTGCAAACTCGGCCAGGGCTCCAAGGGCCCACGAGCCAGACTTCTCGCAGGAGACCCAACACCTCTCCCAAGTAGCGGGGGCCCCTTCGCTCTCGGCCCGGTGCCCCACACACCGAGCGCCTCGGGACACGCCACCTCCAGGGCAAATGTTCACCTTATCTGCTGTGTATTGCTCTACAGCAAACGCCGTGTACGTATTGCCACCTCCGGGCAAATGCAGGGCGGCTTCCCGCAAGGGCACCTTTGCCCTCCAAAGGCCCCCCCCCCACCTCCAGGCCCCGGCCCCAAGGGCTCTGGGCAGCAGCCTCCCAAGGCCTCCCCTCCCCTCCACGCACACAGCCCTGGCACACACCCGCCGCCAGAGCCCCGCCGCCAGGGAGGAGAAATCCCTGCTCGCCCTCGCGCCCTTCCCATCCTCTGCCTCCGGGCCCTGCTGCCCCCCAGCTCCCTCCTGCCTGCGCTCACACCAGCACTGCTGCGGGCAGCACAGGGGCTCCGGAGCCCGCAGCCACGCTGCCGAGCCCAGCTGCCCCACGGCACCCCCAGAGCAGCTCCAGCCACGGGCACCCATACCACAGAGTCCAGATGCCCCACGGCACGCCCCAGAGCAGCTCCAGCCATGGGCACCCATACCAGAGTCCAGATGCCCCATGGCACCCACAGCAGCTCCATGCATGGGCACCCATACCACTGAGACCAGATACCCCACTGCACCCCCCAGAGCAGCTCCGTGCATGGGCACCCATACCACTGAGTCCACATGCCCCACTGCACCCCTCCAGAGCACCTCCATGCATGGGCACCCATACCACTGAGTCCAGATGCCACATTGCCCCCAGAGCTGCTCCAGCCACAGGCACCCATACCACTGACTCCAGATGCCCCAAAGCAGATCCATAGCCTTGGCACCCATACCACTGAGTCCAGATGCCCCACTGCACCCCTCCAGAGCACCTCCAGCCACGGGAACCCATACCAGAGTCCAGATGCCCCACTGCACCCACAGCAGCTCCATGCATGGGCACTCATACCACTGAGTCCACATGCCCCACTGCACCCCTCCAGAGCACCTCCGCCACGGGAATCCATACCACTGACTCCACATGCCCCAAAGCAGATCCATAGCCTTGGCACCCATACCACTGAGTCCAGATGCCCCACTGCACCCACACCAGATCCAGCCACGGCCTTCACTGGCAGTCGCGGGCTGCATGGCTGTGCAAGGCTCACGCTTCCTGGGTTATGTGTCCCCCCTCTCTGCAGGGACAGGAGAAAGAGGCTGCAGCGAAGGACAGGCCAGGGCCTTGTGTGCACTCCCAGGCCTCCATGGCCTGCAGCAGCCTCACCCGGGGCCTCCCCCACACCCTGCCCATGCGCCCTGGAGGCCATGTCAGCTCGACCCCTGAGCGTCTCTCCTCTGAGGACAGCCTGAGAGAGCTGGCACTGTTGAGGGAGGATGTTAAGAGGACGGCGCAGGCCCTTTTCACCGCATCCAGGCAGAGGACAAGAGGCAACAGGCACCAACAGGAGCACAGGCAGTTCCCTCTGGCCATCAGCAACAAGCGTCCTCCTGGGAGGCTAACTGAGCTCTGCTTGCCCTCAGAGCTTGGGCAGTCTCCGTGCTTGGAGCTCTTCAAAAGCCACCTAGAGAGGTTCCGGGGCAACGTGCTCTAGGTGAGTCTGCTTGAGCAGGGGCCTTGGACTACACTCTCTCCAGAGGTGCCTTCCTTCCTCAACCATTCTCTGACCCTGTGATGGTGGAAATAGTGCCGCATCTCCTCAAAGGAGCACATGCATTTCTATGGTCCCGGTTCTTGGGGTGTTGTGAAGGGTGGAGGAGAGACAGTGATAGACAGTGAAGGCGTTCCTGTTCTCCTGGGCAGAAAACACTGAGCACTTCACCAGGACAGTCTGGTGGCCTGAATGTGGTCACCGTGGACCAGCAAAGGGGGCAGGAGACCTGCCAGGACGAGCAAGGAGCTCCTGGCCAAACTCAGAGAGCAGAGGAAAGTACACAGAATGTGGAAGAGGGCACAGGCTACCCGGGAGAATTATAGGAATGTTGTCCGAGTATGTAGGGATGCGGCGAGGAAGGCTAAGGCCCAGCTGGAATTGAGTCTGGCAAGGGATGTTCAGGACACCAGGAAGGGCTTCTTCAAATGCATCAGGAGCAAGAGGAGGAGTGGGGAAAATACGGGCCCACTACTGAATGGGGCGCTTGTGACAAGGGCTCCGGAGAAGGTAGAGCTACTGAGTGCTGCCTTGGCTTCAGACTTCACTGCTAAGGGCAGCCCGCAAGAACCCCAGAGCCTGGAGGCAAGGCAGAAAGCCTGGAGAAAGGAAGACTTTCCTTTGGTTGAGGAGGAGAGGATTAGAGACCTTGTGGGCAAGCCTGACATCCACAGATCCATATCCACAGGCACCCATATCACGGAGTCCAGATGCCCCACTGCACCCACAGCAGATCCAGCCACAGGCACCCATACCACTGAGTCCAGATACCCCACAGCACCCACAGCACATCCAGCCATGGGCACCGATACCAGTGATTCCAGATGCCCCACTGCTCCCACAGCAGCTCCAGTCACGGTTACCCGTACCACTGATTCCAGATGCCCCACTGCCCCCAGAGCAGCTCCAACCATGGGCACCCATACCACTGAGTCCACATGCCCCACTGCACCCACAGGAGATCCAGCAATGGGCACCCATGCCACTGAGTCCAGATGCCCCACTGCACCCACAGCACATCCAGCCACGGGCACCCATACCACTGAGTCCAGATACCCCACTGCACCCACACCAGATCCAGCCATGGCCTTCACTGGCAGTCGCGGGCTGCATGGCTGTGCAAAGCTTACACTTGCTGGGTTACTTGTCCCCCCTCTCTGCAGGGACAGGAGAAAGAGGCTGCAGCGAAGGACAGGCCAGGGCCTTGTGTGCGCTCCCAGGCCTCCATGGCCTGCAGCAGCCTCTGGTCGGGACCCCCTCACTTAGCTCCAGGCTCCCCACCGTGTGGCACGTGAGGCGGCCAGGGCCCGGCCGGGGCCTGGCTTCGTTTAGGGGGCTTTGCTTTGTGGCTGGCAGCATCTCTGCCTGGCTGACTCTGGGGCTCTGGGCCCTGTGGGGCTGCTGTCCCGCAGCATGGATCTGCTCCTTGTTTCCTTATCCATGTCATGGGGATAAAGACGACAAACTCGGAGTCTTTTCAGCATTGCCCAGTAACAGGAGAACAGGCAATGGACACCCAGGCGCCACACAATACTTCGCTACAGGAAATTCTACTGAAACACAAAGTATTTTCATTCAGAGGGTGACCAAACGCTGCAACACCTTTCCTAGAAAGAACTGAGAAACTACGTCTACTTCTCCTGCCCGAATGCTGCCATAAGCTCGCTTTCGGGGTGGGAAGGCGGGTGGTGCCCGTGGCTGGAGCTGCTCTGGGGGTGCCGTGGGGCAGCTGGGCTCGGCATCGTGGCTGCGGGCTCCGGAGCCCCTGTGCTGCCCGCAGCAGTGCTGGTGTGAGCGCAGGCAGGAGGGAGTGGGGGGCAGCAGGGCCCGGAGGCAGAGAACGGGAAGGGCCCGGGGCGAGGCTGTCGTGGCGGGGCTCTGGCGGCAGCCCTGCGCGGGCCTCCCGGCTCCCCTCAGGCCCGCCCAGGCCCGCAGACCGCGTCGCAGCGCGGGGAAGGAGCCCGAGGGGCTCCCGGGCGCGGGGCCGCGGCTGCCGCCCGCCGAGCGGCCGTGGCGGGCGGAGCGGGAGGCGCCGCGGGGCCGCCGGGGGCCGGGCCGGGGCCGCGGGCGGCGCGGGGCGGAGCGCGGCCGCCGCGGCCCCGGCAACGGCGGCGCCGCCATGAGGCTGACGCGGGCGGCCGTGCTGGGCCGCGCCAAGGCCGCCGCCCTGGATGGCGTCCGCCGCCTCAACTGCTGGTGGGCAGCGGCCGGGCGGGGCCGTGGGGGCCGGGCCGGGCCGGGGGCAGCGGGCGGGGGGCGGCCGAGAGGGGCGGGGAGGCCGTGGAGGCCGTGGAGGCCGTGGGGGGCCCGGGCCTGGAGGGGGATGTGTTGGTCCCCGGGGGCCGCTGGGGGCCAAGCAGGTGGTGAAGGATCTGGAGGGACCCTGCATGCCGGGGGGCCCAAGTGGGCCGGGGGGTTCTCTGGCAGAGGGGGCTGGGGGCCGTTGGGGTCTCTGGCAGAGGGGGCCGGGGGGCTGTGGGCCATGGGGGTCTCTGGCAGAAGGGGGGCAGAGGGGGCTGTGGGCCATGGGGGTCTCCGGCAGAAGGGGGGCCCGGGGGGCTGCAGGCCGTGGGGGTCTCTGGCAGAGGGGGCCTGGGCGACTGCAGGCCATGGGGGTGTCTGGCAGAGGGGGCCCAGGGGGCTGAGGGCCGTAGGGGTGTCTGGCAGAGGGGATCTGGGGGGCTGTGGGCCATGGGGGTCTGTGGCAGAGAGGGCCTGGGGGGACCAAGTGGGCCATGGGGATCTGTGGCAGAGGGGGCCGGGGGGCTGCGGGCCGGGGGGGTCTCTGGCAGAGGGGGCCTAGGGGGACCAAGCGGGCTGTGGGGGTCTCTGGTAGAGGGGCCTGGGGGGCTGTGAGCCGGGGGGTCTGTGGCAGAGGGGCCTGGGGGGGCTGCGGGCCGTTGGGGTCTCTGGCAAAGGGGGCCGGGGGGCTGCGGGCCATGGGGGTCTCTGGCAGACAGGGCCTGGGGGGCTGCGGGCCATGGGGGTCTCTGGCAGAGGGGATCTGGGGGGCTGCGGGCGATGGGGGTCTGTGGCAGATGGGGCCTGGGTGGCTGTTGGCTGTGAGGGTCTGTGGCAGAGGGGACCTGGGGGGCTGCAGGCCGTGGGGATCTGTGGCAGAGGGGACCTGGGGGGCTGCGGGCCATGGGGGTCTCTGGCAGAGGGGATCTGGGGGGCTGCAGGCCATGGAGGTCTCTGGCAGACGGGGCCTGGGGGGCTCTTGGCCATGGGGGTCTGTGGCAGAGGGGACCTGGGGGGCTGTGGGCCGTGGGGGTCTGTGGCAGAGGGGGCTGCGGGCCATGGCGGGGGCGAAGATGCAGCCGCAGGCTGGCGAGGGAGCGGGGCCCTGCCGTGACCCTTGGCTCTCGTCCCGCAGGGGCAGCCGCCTCACAGACGTAAGCACCGCTGCGGCCTCGCTGCCCTGGGCCGCCGGCCGGCCCGCGACGGAGGGGCAGCGCTCGGGGGCCTCCCCGCAGGCTCTGGGCATCCGGAACGACCCGACCGGCGGCGCCACCCTGCTGCCCCAGGCCCTGGCCCGCGGGCCGCTCGGCTCCACCGGGAAAGCCTCGTGCCGGCCGCTGGCCGGAGCGGTGATGGGGAGCTGGCGGCAGGGCGTGGGGGCAGGCGGGGGCCTCTGTCCGGGCTGCCCGCGAGCAGTGAGCTCCGGCGCTTGTGGGGACTGCTTAGCATCTCATGCAGACGGGTTGCTCAGAGCGCCTGGAAAAGGCGCCTGGAAGGGGGCGGAAGAGGCTTTTTGCCCTTGAGGGAGGGACGCTGAAGTCCCGAGTCTTGATGTGCCTGCTTGGGACTTGCTTGCGGACGTGTGCCCTTAGCGTGGAAGGGTTCTCTGGGGTGGAAGAAGTCCCTTCTGGAGTGCAACAGCTGGAAAGAAGCGCAGAAGGTGCAGAGCTGCTGAGCCAGGAGAGCAGTGTGATGTTGGCTTGTGTCGGTGTGCGAGTGGAGAGGTGGAGGGGTTCCTGAGTGTGGCAGCAACCCCCCACGTCTGTGTTAGGCTTGGGTGAGACTGGAGTAACCTTAAATTCCTGTTCTTGCTGTTAATTCTTTGTGCACAATGTTAATTTCTTTCTAGTTTTCTCCCCCTCCTCCCCCCCCCGCCTGAGATTGCAGCTTATTGTTTCTGTCTTTTCCTGCCTAGATATCGATATGCCGAGATTTGCCGAACATCGAGGTGATCACGTTCAGGTAAAGAGCAGACACCTGGGCATGGCGAGGGCAGGGACCATTGCATGTCTGCTGGGGCTGTGCCTTGGCACTTGGTTCTTTACTGCCTTTCTGTGAATGTGTGCTGAGCTGCCTGGCTCTTCTTGCCTGATTTCATAAGCGGCAGAGATGCAGGAAAATCTCATTTTTCTGCTAGCTGCACCTTTTTTTTCTGCACCTTTCCTTTTGTTACTCAGCTTGTGGTTGGGAAAGAGTTGGTATTTCTAGATGTGGTCAAACCTTTTTGGATTTTTGCTGGCTAAGGTATATTCCATAGTTTAGATGGGATTTTGTCGACCTTGATATGGGGCCAGTCAGCAGAATGGTTGTTGAAACTCTTCTTAGATCTTGCAAGGCTTTTAATTTCCATAAGCTTCCCCCAACACATTCATTTTCCATGTGTTCTGGGGATCACACAGAGCTTCTGCTGTCCTTGAATTTAAGCTTTGTAGCTTGGTAATCTTACATGGGTTCTGCTTCAGTACATCTGAGGAACTGCTACAGAAAAGGGTATAAGTGTGATGGATGGTTGGGGGAAGCAAAGGCTGTTTCTCGTGTTCAGCAGAGAGGTGAGCCTACTTTTATAATTCTTTTCTCTGCTTGAGAAGATGGAATGTTACCAGTGTGTTCTGGGCAATGTAGGCCCCGCAGCACCCTCCCCTGCTGTGCCGTGCCAGCATGAGGCTCCTATATTAAGCTGATGTAGGAAAGGGGGCTGAAGAGCTGCTGCCGTACAAGGGTCCTGCTCCCATCTGGATGGTGCAGCGCAGCGAGGGAGGGATGGGCTCCCTGGTCTCTGATCTGGTGATCTCTGTTCAGTGTGAATAGCATCTCGGATCTTGAGCCGCTGAACCAGTGCCAGAATCTGAGTGAACTCTATCTGAGGAAGAACAACATTGCAAGCCTAAGTGAGCTCTTCTACCTCAAAAACCTGCCCCGGCTGAGGGTCCTGTGGCTTTCGGAAAATCCCTGTTGTGGGCCGGATCCCCACCGTTACAGAATGACCGTGCTGCGTAACCTACCCCACCTACAGAAGCTTGATAATCAAGGTGGGTGTTTGCAGATAAATGGGGGCCTCAACAGCCCTAAACCTGGTGCAGGGTCTTGTCTGGGTGAACTAGAAAGCCGCCATCTGTGGTTCCTCTTATTAGAATTATGTCCTTTGACATATGTGACACCAGGGTTGATGCTAGAGAGACTCTTTATAGCTGAAACTGTGCTGCTAATTAATGTTTTTTAGAGCTCTCTCCTTTGCTTTGGCAAAACAAAGATTCTGTAACTGGATCTGCTTTCATAAAAATAGGACAGCTTTTCTACCTGGTAGCAGGAATTTGCTGGCTTTGGAGCCTGTAAAACCTGAGACAAGAAATGGTAGGGTGTCTTTGCGTCTCTCCTTGGTGTCTCTCTCAGTTTTGCAAGATGGGTGACAGCTGTTAGTGCTCTCCTGCGTGGGTTTTACTGCAGGAGGAGAATGAAAGCAGAAGGCCAATACAAAGTACAATTGTTGGACAGAACTGGTGGTATAGCTCTGCAGCAGTGCTACATTCCTGGTTACATATGCTGTCTTCCTGAGCTGCTATAGTTCCTGCATTGTGGCAGGTGCCTGTAGGCTTTTGTTTTGACTTTTGCAGCTGTGACAGAGGAAGAACTGTCCCAGGCTCTGGTTGATGGTGAAGAGATAACAGCCCCACCAGCCAGGAAGAACGTGGAGAATGGCTGCCCTGAGTCCAGTGAATCCAGTGCTGCTGAATCCACAGCAGAGACTGAGAGTGAACTGCTGAACTTCAGTCTGGAGGAGACAAAGTGAGGGCTTGCTCATGAGCTGTTAGGATTTCAGGGCTGAACTCATGTAGCATGAAAGGACCCTGCCAGTCAGCCCCAGTATTATGTGAGCCAGACCTGCAACTGGTGCAAATTCCTGTTGTTCCAGTTACCGTGGTGGAGCTGTGCTGGTTTAGTAGTACTTGTGGGTCTGGTTCTCTGTCTGCAAAACTGGCTCTTCCATAGGTGGGTACTTGCTCTCAAGCGTGTCAGCTGCATGTGTGGACAGAGAGGGATCTTCACTGAGCTGTGAGCTCTGGTCCATTCTTGCTTAGCTCTTCTGCTACATGCTTTGGCACACATTAGTGCTGTGGTATGTGTTGTTCCAGTGCAGTGTTACATGGTCCGTCTGCAGTCCTGGCTAGCGTTGGGCATGGGAGTCTGTCATCCCCGGTAGGGCTGGAGCAGACTCCTTATGGTGTTGTGCTCATTTACATTTTATTGCTGTGAGGCTTTTACTGCGTAGGGGAGGTTTGCTTGAGGTGTTGTTCTCTGTAGGCAGTGGGGTTGTGTGAGGTAGGTGCACTATGAACCCTTCAACTAGATACCTCTTGCATGATTACTTGTGGTTGTAAAGGATTGTCTTGGTGGATGAACACAGGTGCTCACTTCTGGTCATATAATGCTTGCTCTTCCTCCCTTTAGCAAAATTCGAGAACAGCTCGGTATGAAGCCTGTTCCCAGGGATAAATTTTCCTCCTTTTCACCACGAGAAACAGACTGCAGCAGAAAGAAGAGGGTGAGTGTCCTTAAAGACCAAGTTGCTTTTCATCTTTAAGACATGGTGTAATATTTTTCCTCCCAATGGGGAGAAAGCCTGATGGGGTTTGTGCTCTTGATCTGGTTGCACAGGAGCATGTGCATGTCCCTTACACTGGGGTTGTGCTAAGGTGGCTGGGCAGTGGCTGAAATGCTGTTGGCCTAGAGGCTGCTGAGTTTAGGCGGCTCCTCTGACACCTGTGTGGTGTAGCCTGAGCTGAACCTGTCAGGTGTTAAGCTGAGTCCAGCTGGGAGCTGCTGTATGCTGGGCTCAGAGCCATCACTTCAACGAGTTTTGGAAGGCCGGAGTGAGACCTAGACTGTGTTCTGCTTCATTCTTATACTAGTCACCTGCAATCTCTCATTCATTCATGTTTCAAGCTTACTTGAGTGTATTCCTTTGCAGTATCTTAAGTACTACTGCAGGCTCTGGCCTTGAGGAAAAGAGAACATATAACAAGGGGAAATGGTCACAGATTGCAGCCTGGAAGGTTCAGATTGGGCATTAGGGAAAAGCTGTTCACTGGGAGTGTAGTTATGTAGAGAGGCTGTGGAATCTCTGTCTATGGAATTTTTTAAGTCTTGGCTTGACAAAGCCATGGTCTGGTGTTGGCAGTAGTCCTGCTTTGGTGAGACATTGGGCTGGGAACCTCCAGGGATCTCTTCCAACTAGCACTTTTGTGATTCTATCAGCTATTAATCTTCAGATCAGAGTCCCTGTCCTTTCCCATGCTACACATAGACAACAGAGGAGAGAGAGGGTGACTGCTCAGCCAAATATGCTTTTTCTTGCAGAAGTCAGTTCAAAGGGTGGCCAGAGGCCCCCTCTCCCTCCCAGGGGGGATCTGTGCAGAACTGGACAGACAAGTTTGTCCTGCATTCCAGTTAGACTCGTCAGATGCAGACTCTGCCCAGAATCAGTCCCAAGGGCCCGGTTGGATCTGTTGCTCTAGGTGCAGGTGTCTGTTCCAGACCACTGCTGAGGTTTTAGGAGCTCCTAGAAGGAGCAGTTCTTTAAAAACTGAGTATCCTGTTCTTCTCAGGGCTAGCATTAGCATGCTTGTATAAAGCAATCTCTGTCTTGTTCCAACAGAATAACGTCCTGAATGCCATCTTGCTTCTCATGAAGGAATTGGATTCAGAGGGGCTGGAGATCATCCAGCAAACAGCCGGGAGGAGGCTTCAGGCCTTTCGGAAGAAGGAACTGCAGGAGGAGTAATGGTACTCATTACAAAGCTCCTCAGAGCGCTTTGCAGGCTGAGGAACCAGCCCTGGACCAGCAGCACCATTCTGCCAACACATTTCAGGCTACAGCCAATACCTCAATGTGTCCTGCTGTGCTTTCCCTGCGGGCAGGCTGTGACAGGACACTGCGAAAGCAGTTGTGCCTTTAGTTCCTGACATTGCCCTTGGCTGTACATATCACAGTGGCAGCACCTGATCTGACTCACCGGAGCTTTCCTGCTTGCATAGCAGGCTCCGTTACGTTTGTATCTCATGTGGCTGGGGTCATTTGGTCAGAGCTGTGGAGGAATCAGCACGCAAAAACTAGTACAGTGAGAGGTGCTAGTGCCTGCTGCTGTGCTACCAAAGGGGGATGGCAAAGCCTGCTGATGACTCGAAAGGTCACTGCTTGTTCTCCGTTGAGCTTCAGCTGGGCCTGACATGGTACCAGCCTCTCTTTGTGCACAGCAGGCTTTGAAGGCAGCTCCTACCACAAACACTTGTTTTTATAAAACTTGTCAGAAAGGACACTGCCTCAGATAATTACTAAGAACTGTCTTTGGGGCAGTTTGTGAAGCTCAGTGTCAAATTCTTAGTTTATCTTAAACTTTTAACTGCTTTTGGTTAGCATATGCGGCATCTGAGTCGGTGGTGAAGTGGCCTAAAGAAAAGCTTGCTGCAACCTAGCTGAAACAGAAGTTTCTCTCTCCCATGTGCTCAATGCTCAGGTCTGCTTTATCCCTCACATGCCCTGCAGGGTTTAGAGCAGCTGAAGTCCGGAATAAAAAACCACATGTGCGTTTTGCAGTTGAGAAAACAAGACAAGTGTTACTGGCCAGTTTGCACAGGTACCAAGGGTGGGATTTCTCTTCATCTGAAGAAGCTGAATTTATACAGAGTTGTTAGCTGCTAACTAAAACATTGTAACGTGCTAAATAAAAATAATTTTCTCTCTAGGATGTGTAAGCTATGGCTGGAGTCAACAAATGTGATGAGAACTGCGACTGTGGCATTACTCCATGAAGCGTGGTTCTCAGCTTGCATTGTTAGCCCCTGTAAAGTGGGAGGAGGGTTGTTAGCCTTTGCTCTCTTCTGCTTCGCTGGACCCTGTCAATGGCATTCCTTAGCGTGCTGCTGTTTTATGACTAGAAAAGCTATTGCAGCTCTCCGGTGCTGAGCTGCTTTTCAAAGACACTAACTTTACTATTTGAGAACCTTCTGCTGATGCAAGGCCGCCCAAATAGAGGAAACAAAAGAGATTTTTGAGCAGAGCTCGACTCATTTTCTTTCGTCGGGGTACAAAGCCTGCCACAGGCTAGCGCGACGGCCTCTGGGACCTGTGAGGTAAGACCATGGGCCCGCGGTGCCACCCAGCTGGAGCCCCCAGAGCACAAGCTGTGCAGGCAAGCGTGGCCTTTGTGACTCTACTCCTTTACGGTGGTGCAGGCATGCAAACCTCTGCATGCTTGATAGTGGTGGGCAAGAACACTTCCCAGATTTTGACAGCCCTGTGTGTGCAAGCCTGCTTAGCTGGTTTTGTCATGAGGGGGCAGAATTTGTGCCTTGCCACTTGGTTTTAATGCAGAATTCAAGAACTAATTGCACTTAAATAGTGTGATTTATGATATGCTGGACTTTCCTTCGCAGCCAAGGCCGGAGAGACTTCATCACCTTGTTTGCATCATGACCTTGAGATGAGGGCATATCTTCTGGCAGGCTGTCAGGATAGCCTGGGAGGTGGCAAAAGTCATGCCTTTCTGCACGGGAGGAATGCAGGAGCTGCAATCTGTCCACAGTTAGACAACCCCATGGCCCAGAGACTCCAGCTTCCTTGGGAGGGATGTGAACAAAGTAAGCATAGTCTGGGGCTTGTCTGCATCAAGGAAGCTTGGTGGCTCATTTGGCAGCTGCTGAGGCCTGAGGCTGCTCTGGCACAGTTCCTCTGCACCCTCAGCTTGAGAAATTGGGCTGTTGCTCCGCTTCAGCCTAGCTGTCCCCAAGCAGCGTTCTTCGCCTACGTGCCATGCTTGTCATAGTTGGCTGGTGCTGGTGCTCTTGCTGCCAGGCAATCTGCCCTTGCTGATCTTTACTCCTTCCTCCTGCTGCAGGGATGACCCTGCAGCCTCCCACTTGCTCTCCAAACAGCCCAAGGAGTAGGCTTGGCCCTTTGGCTCATCCCTTTTTACTCTGGAGACCTAGCAGCTTGCCTTTTGCTGTCAGATGCTCATGGCTCTGGTTTGGCAGCGCTGCTAGAACAGGAGCATGGGAGACTGGTTAACAGGAGCAATTCTCTGCAGGAGACAACTCATCGCTGCCAGCGCTTGTTTCCTGCTAGAGAGAAGTTCTCCCCGGTTCCCCTGCACAGCCTCCTTTGAGGGGGTGGGTGGGGGGGGCTGAAGCCGCTAGATAATAAATTTTGCAGGTCCTGCTGTTTGATGTACTTTGGCAGCTCCAGGGCTCTGCCAGCACGCGAGGGAGATGGCCGACCAGTGCTTGTGTGTTTGGCTGGCGTGAGCTGGGTTGGCTTTGCTCACAGACAGGCCCAGCTTTTTTGCACTAGGTGGTGTCAGGGAGGAGTGAGGGTAGCTGCTCCCTGAAAGACAGGGAGCTGGGAGCCAAGCGTGATAAAACAGCTGCAGGCAGGGGCTTACAGTGCATCTCAGGTGGGGACAGAAGACCCAGGGCCCCTGGGCAGAGGTGTGGCTGAGGGCCCCAGGTAAGCCTAGCCAGGGCAGTTAAGGTCTATTTGTGCCCCCAAGGACCAGAGAGGAGGGTGCAAAGGTCTGGTCCAGCTGCTGGGCTGATGCTTTTGTGTTGTTACTTGTGCTAGAGAGCGTGAAGCCAGGGCTGTGGCATATGCAGGCAGGCCTGGGCACGGGGGACCTTGCTTCATCCTGTAGGGGCTCAGGGTAGCTGTGTTCATGCTCCGTGCGCTCCTGGGTTTGAACAGGATGCAGAGGCGAGGGACTGCACCTACTGACCTACCGCCAGGAATCTGGCACACCAGGCTGTTTTGGGGAGCATGGAGTTAGGGCCAGAGTGTCCCTGACCTCAAATGCCTCCAGCTGTGCAGTTGGTTGGGGGTGCTTGGGGACTTCTCCCATTCCCACCACAAATCAGGGATGGCATGGCCTCCGGGGGACCTGCATCCCTCCCTGCCCGAGCAGAAGCTGGGTGCTGGAGCACGGTGACTTGCTCTGCTTTCCCAGCCCATCCAGGGCCCTGGCTGCTGCTGCTGCTGCTGAAAGAGCAAGGCTACAGAAAGCAGGAGTGCAGGAGAGGAGCTGAGCATGTCGGGGGGCCTGCTGGCTCCACCTGAGCACGTGGCATGACAACGTAGCTTTGCAGCAGGGTTTGCCTGTGTCCTGACCTGCCTCGGCTGAGTGATAGAGCAGTGAAGACGACCGTTTCCCAGTAGTATTTCTCGTCAGCAGCCAGCTGCCCGTGGAAGCTGATCCAGCACAACCTGTGTTAAAGGGACTTTTGGCAGGCCCAGGTGGAAAGCTCTCTTTCCAGCATGGTGAGTCGGATGCACGGGACCACCACTGCGCAGCGATCACTGGGAGGTGGCACGTGGCCCAAGTGCTGTGCACGAGCTGACGCTGACTGCAGCCTGCGTTTCGGTGGCTTGATGAAGGCCCCGCTGATGCTGAAGAGCAGGATGGGGGCGCAGCAGCTCAGAGGTAGTCTGGCCATGGAGTCGCTCAGCAGCGTCAGGCACTGGCACAGGGCCACAAATCAGCGATCCGGAGGGTGAACGTGCCCGCTTCCTACCTACCACTTTCCCACAGTCCCTGCACCAGCACTGGTGAGGAGCTGTGTGGTGCTGCTGCCTGGGCTCTCCAAAGCAGGTATGCACTGGAGAGAAGCTGTGAAGGATTATAACCTTTGTCCAAAGCTCAAAACACGTAACGCGGCAGTGCTATTGGCCACACCGCTGCTCCTGCAACCAAGGGGGACTCGCCACAGGGGGAGCCTCCATGTGGAGTGTGTGTGTGGGGGGGGAATAACAGCATGTTCAAACCAAAGGGTTGTGACATGTCCTTGTGCTGACGACGTCCCACAGACCAGAGGCCATCAGCTGCAGGCCCCAGGAGGAGAGGCTGGCGTGGAAGCCCTGGGAAATCTGCTATGCTCAGATGTCTGACATTGGCCAAAGCATCTGAGCTCAGAGCCAGGCCTGAACGCTGCAAGTGGAGGCTGAAGTGCTTGGCAGCCACCCTGAGAAATTCTGTTATAAACAAACATGTCATGTTGATAAATCAATTTTGAACTTTCTTTGAAGGTGGGAAACAAAACATTGGGAGAAATGATTTCTGTCCAGGGTTGCAAAGTCTCCCCACAGAGGGATGCTGGCTTTGCACCCGCTGGTTGCCAGCCAAGGCACACTGTGAACTCAGGCATCGGAGAGGCCCTTGGCGGTCCTGCTCTCCAGACCCGAGCAGAGCAGAGAGGGTCTTAGAGACACAGCAATGCTCCTAGGAAAGCTCCTGGCTCTGCATTAATCCAACTCCAGAGAAAGCCCCATGCTTCAGCAAGCATGTCTTAATGCCTCCTGGATTTTCTCACTGTGGACAGTGCCTGCTTTCCCACAACTGCTTCCCAGAAATCAGCACTCCTGCCGAGCCTGCGCTAACTGTCCCAGCCCAGCACGGGACCGTCTGCTCATCCTAATGTTTTCTCCTGGTCCTGGCAATGGCATGGCCCTGCACAGGCCTGAGGCTGTGGGACAGGAACTACTTGGGTTCACTTGGCAGCAGCAGAGGAACAGGACCACGATACATTTGCACTCCCCCTGGGAGACACAGGCCCTCTCCTCCCTTATTGGCACTCAGCACGCAATGACCAGTTTCCAGAAACATAATTTGGCTCCAGCAGATTTTATCTCTAGAAGACACAAGCAGTGCCATGAACAGTACAAGACATGGGATTCACAGAGCAACGGCGACATGATGGGCACGGCCCTGCTCGTGGCAAGAGTACCTGGCATAAAGGGGCACGGCTCTGGGGCTGGAAAAGTACCAGCACCAAATGCCACGCGGCAGCGGTCGGAGCTAAGCGTCATGCAAGGTGGTTGGGGAGTGGGGCTTGCCAGAACCACTGTTCTGTGCTAGGTCCTCGAGACATCCCACTAGGCAAACACCTGGGATGTAGCCAGCGGGCAACGTGCAGACAACACGCACAGCAAGGCCGTGAGAAACGGAAGGAGCTTTACTGGGGGCCCAAGTGGCAGCAGCGAGCCCCCAGGCTCTGCCCCTACTTGCTCTGGAACAGTACAGTGTCTTCCTCAGCTCTCCTTCTCAGCCCCCCTCCCAGTTCGGAGGGCAGGGAACTAAAAGCAGCAACTGGCTCATACGGTCAAGCTGCTAAGTAAGGAATCTGGATCCTTGATCATTAAATAGTAAGAATAAACTAAAAAGGGAAGGTTAAGGGTCTTGGCTGTGCAGCTGGGCTCTAGGAATATTATTTCTTCCCCCAGCTGCTCAGGGACCAGACCCTGGGCCAGCATTTTCAGGCATGATTGTGCTGTTTTAGGAACCAGGGCCAGGCTCTGCCTGCTTTAAAGAGTTTGGAGTGAAAGTACTGGCTCTTGAAAACATGGGTCCCTGTGCCCCATGAGCAGCACCTGGGGAAGGGGGCGCATGCTTGGGGAAGGCTGAGATATCCCACAGGTCTGCAGCCCACTCACTGGTGTGGTGCTCCAAGCAAGCACGTGGTCCCGGGCCATGCGGCACTCTGGAGGTTTTAGATGGGAGGGAGAGAGAGCAGGGAGCTACAGCTCGGGCTGGCAGGACTAGAAGCCCTTCTCGATGCTGAGCGTGCGCCGGGTGACGTGCTCCATCTTCCCGGAGATGTACTCCGTCAAGCTGATCTGGTAGTTGGCGAGCATCTTCAGCATGAGCCGCAGGTTCAGCCACCACTGCTCCTGGGGCAGCCTGTGTCTGCAAGAGAGGGACAGAGCTCTCAAACAGCCCGCAGGACAGCCAGGAGTGGACAGACCTTTGCAGCAAGCATCACCCTGATCCAGAAAGGTCCCCTCTGGACTCACCATCCTGGAGATGGGTGAACCGTAGGGAGAGAAGGGGCATCAGAACAGGAACTTACTCAAAATCAGTGACTTTCTTGAGCTCTGTCACAGGGCTGAAGGCCACCACCTTCTTCCTGAGCCCGATCACACAGGCAGAGTCAGCTGAGTTGGCAAACACACGCCCTGTGGGGACACAGCCAGCCATTACTGCGTGCCAGAATGGTTAGGAGCCAACCTGACTAGCGCAGAGCACAGCAGCACGGGCTGCCCGGCTCCACCAGCACTGCCATGAGCTGCTAAGGTGACCACAGGGGAAGCCCACTCTTGCCAGCGGGGGCTGGCGTGTGCTGTGAGCGAGGAAGGGGCAAGACCTCTCTCCTTCATGGCTAGTAGATGTGTCCTGGGAGATAAAAACACCCCATAGGCCAATTCTCCTGCCCATTTGCTGATCTCGGTGGGCTATTCTCCCCCTGTCCCAGTGCACAGGAGATGTGGCAGCAGCTGGCAGGCAGGCAGGAATGTGCTTGGAGACCCGCTGGGTAGACGTGCGTAGCAGGGAGACGTGCCTTCTGCTCACCGCTTGCCCAAAGACAGGGCCGGGGCAGGCAGCGCAAGGCTTCTCATAGCCTCACAGGTTGGCAAAACACCAGCCTGGTTTGGCACAAACTGCCCAGGAGTTCCTCCTGGCTCTGGCACAGGAACGTTGGCCCAGGCCGGACGCGTGCCGCAGTTCAGCTGTTTACTCACCCTTGCGGTAGACTTCCTGCAGCTTCTCCGACATCCACAGCACGGCCTTCACTCCCAGCTTGGTGCCATAGTTACGGTCAAAGGGTGTTGGGGCCCCTCCCTGGTTGCAGAGAAACGCTGGCATCAAGCCCGCACGCAGAATCGCTCAGTGCCTTCGGCACTGGCCCAGCTGACAGCAGCAGCACTAAATGCTGCTTGCTTCAGGGCATCTGCTGGGGCAAAGCGGAAACAGCCCCACCGGTGGTCCCTCTCCCTAGGTCCTGCCCCCCATTGCAGCCACCCGTACCTGCTGGAGGTGGCCAAGGACGTTAATCCTGCAGTCGAAGATGCCCTTGCCCTCGGAGGAGTAGAGGTTGTAGAGGAACTCGGTGGTGTAGTGTTCGTGGCACTTCTCGTTGCTGGGGAAGCAGAGAGGAGGTGGTGGTGGGTGATTGCTCCTTAATTCGATGTCCTTAGAGGTGTCCCTCCATGCTGCCCTATACACGCCTACAACCCCTCACGCAGCTTTCTAACCGGTTTTGGGCAGGGCTGACCTGTTACATTCTGAGCTCAGGGGCTCCTTGGAGGCCCAGACCAGATAGTCCCCATCTCCTGAGCGGAGTGCCTGGGGCTGGGGTGCAGACAGGAATCCAGAGTGGAAATCTCCTTTGGTACCAATGCTGCATATCCAGGGAGCAGGCTGTGCACCCGGTGCACCAAACCCTCCCACATCTGGGGCCCATCTCCGGCTGCATGCAGCCATTGGGCAGTGGGAGAAAGTCAACCACCCACCTCTCCGCCTTCCCAAAAGCGGAGGTTTGCCCAGCTCAGCTCTGGGCTTGCTCTCCGGTATGGGGCTTGTTCCCAGGTTGGTTCCCAGGACTGTCTCGCAGTCTTTGGCGGTACAGAATGTGGCACAGAGGATGGACTCACCGCAGCACCAGGCCCCTCTGGATATCCGTCTTCATTTTGTCAGTCAAGTGTTCGACGTTGGCCTGCAAAACAAACCCTCGGCTGTGATCTTAACAGCGCCTCGTCCCCTCTGCAGTCAACCTAGCGAGATGAGATAGCTCTTCAGAGGTGCCTCTGATCCGTTTCCTGTACTTCAGACTAGAGAGGCACTAACATCCCCACCCGGTGTCACAGACATTGCCCTGAGGTGCCTTAAAAATCTCCCCACACTGACACGCACTCCTCCAAATCCTACTCTGTTCCCAAGCGCTTCTTCCTGCAAACCCAAAATACAGGTCGGCAACGCTGGGGTTGTACAGCACCATTGCGGCTTGACCCACGTTCCCCTGCTCACCTTCAGGTCATGAATGGTGAAAGGGTCCTCGTACACGTAGGCAGCGTCTGCACCCACCGCGATGCCAGTCACGGTCGACAGGTACCCGCAGTAGCCGCCCATCGTCTCCACGATGAACACACGGCGCTTTGTGCCCGACGCTGACTGCTTGATACGGTCACAGCTCTAGCACCAGGAAAAGGAGCAACGTTAGTGCGGAGGCTGGGAAGAGAGGGGTCTGGATCACAGGTGTAAAACATGCAGAGACCCCCATTTTTGTTGCTACCTGCCCAGACTGGAATGGCCACTAGGAGATTCTCCTCTCCAGCTTCCTCCCCAGAGTTGCCTGCATCCGCAGATGAGGCAGGTTGAGGGGCAACGCCTGCCAGGCCATGCGATACCCTGCATGCCCATTAGCTGGGACAGGGCTGGCATGGGACGTGGGTATAAGTCTGCATTTTCACCCATCCATGCTTCTTCTCCTGCACTGGCTTGGCAGTGCCAGGGCTGGAAGAAGGAAGATCTCTCTGACTGTCCAGGATCTCAGGGGTCTCACCACTTCCCCGCTCAGGTATCTGTGACCACCTCTGCCTAGGTGACAGGGCTGACAGGATGCTCTAGGTGCCTCCTGGACCAGCACTGGCTGATGGTAGTCTCCCAGAGCTGCGTCCATGGGTTTGCAGACACACCGCCCTGCGCGCTCTCGGGAGCCGCTGCGGCGACGGGACTCTGCTCCCTGCAGAGCGCGATGGCGCCGTGGCCCACCTCCCACCCCAAAGGCCGCCCCCTGCTCGCTTCACCTCCATGGCGGCGTTGACGGCGGTGTCCGAGCCCAGGCTGAAGTCGGTCCCGGGCACGTTGTTGCTGATGGTGGCTGGGATCACGCACATGATGATGCAGAGCTCCTCGTACTGTCCGCGCGCTTCGACAAGCTGCAGCACCCCTTCGTAGGCCTGCAAGAGGAGGAGGGTTGGAAATTCATTGGCCCTGGAGCACCAGTGCCAGGGACCTGCCTCCAAATCTATGTCTCGTGGCCTGGTCATGTCTCCCACTAACGCAAGGAAGTTGGCAGACCGCCCCAGGCAGACCCTGCACTGCACCCAGAGAAAAAAAAAAAGCCCAGAAGGCCCCAGCAGAGCCGTGCTGCACACCAAGGACCTTGACATTTTTTAAGGAAGCTTGTCTGAGCTGAGAGGAGGCGTCCATGTTCCTGCTACTGACAGTTACCAGTGACCGTTTAATTAGGGAATGAACACTGACCAGGATTTTAATTAGGAGGATACCGCAAGCATCAGGTGGGCCGTACACTGGTACGCAGGCCTGCAAATCGGCTGGGGAAGCAGCCAGGGAAAGGCTCTGCTGCTAGGAAAGGGCTTGGGCTGGGAGAATTCCCAGCTCCCCCCCGACTCGCACACTCCACCAAAAAAAGGGTTGATGTTTTTCCTCGCACCTCAAACCCCCCAATGACCAGGAGGGCCTGGATGTTAAATTTCCGCACGTTCTCCACAATCTTTTCCATGCACGTCTTGGGCAGGGTTCTGCAGAGGGGAAGAGACAGAAGGGTCAGCACAGCCGGTCCCCGCAAACAGGCTTGCTCCCCACAGATCCCCTCCCTCCGCTCAGCCAGGGTGCGGATCCCTCTGCGAACCGTGCAGAGCGCAGGCACGATGGGTGCCCACAGATGTGCCCCGTCACCTGCTGAGGCTAACGCTAGGTGCACTTACCGCTTGGTGCCCAGCATGGACCCGCCACGTCCCAGCCAGCCTGCCACGTCGTGCCAGCCCACCTCATGGATCTGCAAGGAGCAGGTCCCCCAGGTGGGTGACAGCCCAGCCTTCCCTCTCTGGGCCCACCCATGCCACCAGGATACCCACTCACACGTTCACCCACCGACTCTGATCATGGTCTGGGTGACCCCAGCTGTTTGTATGCAGGCACCCACCACGCACAGCCCTCGCTCTGACAAAACCTCCCTACAGACCTAAGTGGAAAGGTGCAGAGATCTGCACCCACATCCGAAGCCTAGCCACATCCAAGAATCCATCCAAGTTGGATTCACAAGGTGTTTGACCACCCCCAGTGAAGCATGTTTACCTGCCCTTTGGATAAGCCCTCGAAGCCGTCGTTCACCACGTACACGGTGTGCCCCTGGCAGATCCCGATCCGCACGGCAGACCTGACGGCAGCGTTCATGCCCGCGGCAGGGGCACCCACGTTCAGGATGGCCAGGCTGAAGGGGCTCTGTGGGGACAGGACAGGGGAGAAGGGCATGTCAGGACTGAGGGCTCAGACACTACACGCCGGACACCGAGCTGGGGCTGACTCCCACTGGAAGGGGTTCCAGTGATAGACTGCCAGGATCTGTTGTCTCGGTGCTCCTCATTTCCAAAGCCAGAAGGGATCAGGATGATCCCAAAGACCTCTGCAGCATTTTCATCAGCCCTCATCATGCCCCGGGGCTACGTGAGCAAGGCCAAGGCTGCACACACACCCTGCACACGGAGGGGCTTGGAGCTCCGCAGAGCGCAGGTGCACTCGCGCCCTTGACCAGGTCTACGTTGCGTGCGCATGTTTGCTTCTGTGATGGCAGAAGCCATGAAGCAGGGAGACAGCCCACAGCTCTCAGCGTCTCCTTCCCCCCCACTCACCTTCTCCTGAGCTGGTTTCTGGTGTGCCAACAGCTTGTAAATGTTCCAGTTGTTTTCAAAGCTCCTGCAAAGGAAACACTTCGCTCTCAGGAGGGAGGGAGCTGTGCTGCTTTGCAGCCCTGTATGCGCCTCCAAGGCCCATCTGGGTCCAGGGACAGTGGCCGCCTGGGGACATGGAAAGCCTGGAGAGCTCCGTGGCAGTGGATGACCTCCAGTCTGGCGGAGCTAGTTACAGCAATATTTCCCATCTAGGGCTGCCCTGGCCTCTCTGCGCTAAGGGCTGGACCCCCGACTGGGCTCTCCCAAGCCCCAGGTGCAGCTCCACGCTCCCAGTGCCTTCCCCATGTACCCCAGAGCAAGGGGACAGCTGAGCAGCCCACATCGGGCAGGAATGGTAGAAACCTCTTGGTGAGGACAGGGGACTTGGATCACTTCACCTGTGTGACTGGGCACCAGCAAAGAGCACAGAGCTCGAAGGTGCTCCATCTGGCCGACCCCCTATACCCTCCTCTCCTCCTGACTGTCCCAAGGCTAGCTACCCTGAAAACCTTACGGTCCAGTCAGGGTCTGCGTGAAGATCCTTGTTTTCTCCCTTTGGAAGCATATTTGAACACTACGTTCAAAACTGAAGACATTGGCGCTGGAGCAAAACCTCCCCCAGAAAGTGCCTGCACCTCAGCAGAGGCAGCATGCGGCAGGGCAGTCTGATCCAACCAGGGAATTTCAGTGCTCCGTAAAGCCCAGCGACTCCTCTCCTCACCTTCCACGGAGTTGTATGGCCTCCTCAAACCTCTTCTCATCCATGGCCTTCTGAACGTCCTTCGTCTGTGGAGAGACACACAGCAACGTAACGCACACGCTTACCGTGAGGGGACTGGGACAACCCACTACCACTAAACCCCAGCTACAGGTGCCACTGCCCTTCCGAAGAAGGAATCAGGGCAGGATGGCAAAACCAATGACACTACACAAGTGCACGGGCCAGATAACTGCAGAGGGACATCCTGGCTCCATGTACATCTTCCCAGATGGACATGGGAATCTCTCCTCACCTAGCTAATTGCTGTCACATGCCCAACTCTCTTGAACGCTGGGGAGACCAAGCTGCGCCTGTGGACACCATGCCCACCGCAGCCTCATGTGTACTCACCACCTGGACACACTCCATGAGAGGCAGCCGCACCGACTGGTTCCCCGACAGGCTCACCACGCAGGCAGGAGTGTCCGGTGTGGCCTCCAGGAGCGCCATCACTGCTTCCATCCCCATCTTGCTGCTCTGCAAAGGGGACCCGCAGGCCCATGATGCCACTGCCAACCCACTGCCCTGACGCTCTCCTGGTGCCCATGCTTGCCAGCAGGAGACGCGCCTGGGGAAAGCTCCTCAGCAGTCAGACCTGCTGACGTGAGACCTTCCCCGGCTCAGTGCACACATGCTTGGAAGTCATGCGGCTGCTTGCACAGCTCCATTAGTCTGATTTATGGCCAGAGCGTTGCTGGAGCAACGAAGAGCAGTGAAGGTAGTGGTGGATTAGAGGAACGGGTGCATCGTTCTGCCTGGCACAGCAGAAGCTGCAGGGAGCACGTCAGCATCATCTGAGCTGACAAGTCCTTCACAGCTGGCAGAGGGAAGCCAGGAACAGAGTGTCCAAGGCCCATGACACTCTCAGCTCATGTTCAGGCCTGACCCCCCTCCCTCTTACAGTTCCGGGACTTGCCACCATGCTCACACCAAGGAGCACAGTCCCCTTCCTCCCCCGACAAGACCTACCAGGACACGGTCAAAGGCTGATGGTGTCCCTCCACGCTGCACGTGGCCGAGGACAGTAACCCGCGTGTCGAAGCCCAGGCGCTGGACCACTAGCTGCACAGCAGAGGAAAGAGGCCATCAGGACAGGAAGATGAGGCGGCAACAGCTGCTGGCCATGGCAAAAGGGAGAGGGCACTCAAGTTGGTGCTTACGTCCTTCACGTAGTTGGAGGAAATGGGTTTGCCGTTCCGGTCTATGGCACCCTCTGCAATGATGATGATGTTGAGCCGTGACCCTCTGCTGCGCGTCTGATACAAGGGAAGAAAACCAGACAGCTCGGCTTAACAGAGATCACTCGTGTCTGAGCACGTCCGTGCCTCGGGCTGAACCTTCTTCCCTCGCTGGCACCACAAACCCACCCAAGCTTCTGGGAGCTCGGCTGCGGGGAAGCCATGGCCACGTGAGAGCTCCCCAAAGCCACCATCCCTCCACCCTGCAGTCGAGGCCTCAGCTGCACAGAGATGCGTCCGGCCCCGGACATCCCATGGTGGGCGCCCGTTGAGCACCGGGACGCCAGCCTCTGCCTCCAGGCAAGCTCTGGTAACTGGGGACCGCCCGGCCTTTGTGAACCGGCCTCCAACGCCAGACTTTTCCAGACTGCCCACTGGCACGCGACAGCCCAATTTGCGTTCGGCTGAGCGCTCCGTTTCATGGAGACAATAGCTCCCACACGAGCTCCCGAAACTTCGCAGCGGACAAGTGCTGCTCTGTTGTGCGCTGGCTCGATCAGAGAGGGGGCTCGTAGACTCCCTGGGGATCCAGCCCTGCAGCAGGCAGGACTTAGTGCAAAACGTTGAGTTATTCCAGCCTGGATCTAGCAGGAGCCCTCTGGTCCAGAAGCAAAAGCAGGCACTGAAAGCCTGCACAGTACAAAGGACCCTCTCGGCAGGGAGAGGAGCCTCCACCTCACCTCCCCAAGCCTCTCGCACATGAGGTCCTCCCAGCCGTCTTCCGGGGGCGATTCAGGGATGAAGAGCCAGTCGGCCCCCGAGGCCAGGCCAGACACCAGGGCCAAGTACCTGGAGGGGCAGATGGCATTAGCATCGCGCCGGCTGGCACCCGGTGACTGACAGCATCCTGGTGGGGAGGGTAACACGGGCGATCCTCAGCGTCATGCCTGGGCCAGGACATGACACGGGGCTGTGCAGCAGAGCGGAGACGCTGGGCACCCTCCCAGCCTCTCCCTTCCTCTGCCCCAGCCCAACCAACACTTGCCGAAGATCTTCTCCATCTCCCAGAGCTCTTACCCACAGTGCCTGCCCATCACTTCCAGCACGAACGTCCTCTGATGGCTGCAGAGAGACCAAGGGGAGAGAAGGGGCATCAGCGCTCTCTCCACAAGCTCCCACAGACAGGGCACGCCTGGCTGGCAGCGAGGGCTCGCTCACCTCTGGGCCGTGGTGGTGATCGCGTCTATCACCTCCATGATGCGGTGCAGCGCCGAGTCGGTGCCGATGGTCATGTCAGTGCCGCAGAAGTCATTGTCGATGGAGCCCACCAGGCCAACGATGTTCAGGTGACAGTACTCCTTCGCCACGTCCTCGCTGATCTGCCCTGGGGGTGACACGGCAGGTGCTTTCTAGGAGGGGCAAGTCTTGCCCTGCGAGAGTCTCCGTCAGGGCAAGGCGGTGCTCAGGCAAGGGAAAACTGGGTGCTCCAGCGACAGAGCTGCGATGGGACAAGCGGTGACAGCACACGAGCCAGCACAGCGAGTCCGTTTCCTGCCCAGGCCTGGAGGCTGCAGCGGGACCACAGCACAGACTGGCCACCAAAGGATTTCTAAAACCAAGTCCACCGTTCCTCCCTTCCAACACACGCGCAGCAGCCCTGACAGCGCATCCAGCCCTTCCTTTGCACGCTTCAAACTCGCTGCCCACGGACCGTGCTAAACACCTCTCGGTTCGTAGGTCTTCGCTCCCTGCTCATTGCCGCAGTGGCCCTGCCTTCACAGGCCTCGCTGCCACGGTCTCCCCCTCCTTCCTCAGGCCGTTCCAGATCGCTCTCTGCCTTTGCAGCTCCGTCCTAGCACAGCCCCGGCTCTCCGCTGGCAGCCAGGACCATGCACAGTACCAGAGAGGAAAGTCTTCTCTGGATTTACAGACCACAAGATGGGTATTTTTGACTACGCTTTCTATTCTTTGCCTAATAACAAAGCCCAGCTCTTCACTTGACCTTCTGACTGCTGTTGAACCATTTCTAATTGCTCTCTAATTTCCTTTGAGAAGTCGAACCCTTTGAAGATGTCAACAAGCCAACTGCACTGTCAAGCCCTGAGGAACAGCTTCCCCTTTGGATCAAGCACGCAGCTGCACTTCCTGCCTCCCAGGCCCGTTTCTTGGATGCGACGGAAACTTCAGCAATTCAGACCTCAGACTAAAAGATCACCTAAGCATGTGAGATTTTGAGCACATCAAAAAGGCAGAGTGGCAGCCAGTAGCTGGAAACAGGGGGCTGATTAAAAACTAAATAAATCTATTTTAATTTAATATGGGGGGAGGGAGAGGGATGTTTACTGAAAGAAACTCCCAAGAGAAGTGGAAATTTGCCATTTTTTGCTGTTTCCCTACGCAGACAAGTTACCCTTGGAGGTAAAATCTCCAGCCAAAGCAAAGCTTGGTCTCAGTCGCAGTGGGGGATCCCTGCCTTACGCTACGCAGGTCCACAAACGCTCCCTCGCGGCTTGGTGCCCTCTGAGCACGCAGGGAGCCCGTTGACTTCCCAGCCACACCATGCCGAAACAGTCGGCTGCGTGGGGGTCCTACCCCCTCCGGCTGTACCCGGCGGGGGTTACCAGTCCGGCACCGGCCCCACGCTGCACGCACCGTCTTTAACCAGCTCCTCGAGCAGGCCACCCCACTCCGTCCGGAAGATGTTGGCTCCCGTCAGGCTGCCGTCTCCCCCGATGACGCACAGGTTGGTGATGCCGTGTTGCACGAGGTTGTAGGCGGCCCGGAGGCGGCCCTCGCGCGTGGTGAAAGCCTTGCAGCGGGCACTGCCGATGATCGTGCCGCCCTGCAGACCAGGAGAGACAGGAAACGCGACTCAATCAGCTCGAGCAGCCAACGTGGGGCAGAGAGGAGGAACCCGCAGCTGCCCGCGGTGCCACCTGCCCCGCACGCCGCGGCACCCTGCCCTGCTCCCGGCGAAGCGGCTCGGACGCGTTGCCGACCGCGGTTGCTTCCCTGCGGGGACGACCAAGCGGGCTGGAGCCTGCCTCCAGCTCTGCTGCGCCAGACGTCCCCTCCATCCCCTCCGCGCTCAACGCCGGCTGACGCAACATCCACCCCTGCAGAGAAGCGCGTTCGATCGTTCCGGCAGCCCGGCCCCGCCACGTCCCCAGGGAACCATTTGTTCAGACTTTGTTCTGGGTCACGTCCCAGCCAGGAAAGCGGCTCCAGGTCCTGTGTTGGCAGGAGACTGCCTGACTCCGGCTTTTTTTTTTCTCATGGCCATCAGCGGGTTGGACGTACCTGCCTCGCCGGAGCCCGCCGAGGCTCGTGGAGGCGGCTGCATCGTAAACAGCTCCCAAGCGGAGCTCACCCGCTCCTCTTGGGTTTTCCTGATCTATGAGGTTTGCTTATCCGTCGTTCTATTTGGGTGTCTCCTCTCAGAAGCACCAGCTGGTGCTGGGTCCCTGACGAAGGGCCACCACGTACCCTCTTCCCTGCGGGCTCAGAAAGGTGCATCCTTTCTGACAAGACGCAGCCCTCTGGCAGATCCCCGTAAGCTCGCTAGCTACAAAAACACGGACTGAGAAAAAGCAGCGCTTCCAGCCCCGGCTGGCCCTAAGCTGCGATGCAGCGAGCTCCTGACCGCGTTTCAAGCACAGGCCAGGAGGCCCCCGCGCCCAGACGCCCTCCATACTGGAGACGCAGCGCTGCTAGCGCTGTTAGATGGCGCAAGCGCTGCAGCAAGGACTGCTGCGCGGCTGCCCTCTCTGCCGCGCTCCTCGCACACGTATCTCTACCGGTTGCCGGCGCAAGACAGCAGCCGATGTCCTCACGCTACAGCCCGCCCCAGCCCACGGGGCCGCAAGCACAGCTTGCCCCACCAGCGTGCTCCGGCCCCGTGTCCGAGACCAAGGTCACCGAGGCATCCCAGCTCGCAGAGGCCTGCGGAAGAGCTGATGACGGATGCAAGACTGCAGGCGAGGATGTCTGCAAAGGGAGAGTCACTAGGAGGGTCATAAATTAAGCAACGGAGAACGGGTAAAAAGACTGGGTTTGAAGCACCAGGAGAAGGAAAACACCATGCAAGCAAAAGCAGAGATGGAGGTATGCTGCACAGGCAACAACGGAGAGACTAAGAAGAGTTTACACATGCAGGCAGCAGGCAAAGCAACAGCCGCCGAGCCTTACCAGCTGGATGATGTTGGAGACGCTCAGCCAGTTTGCTTGCTTGATATTCTCTCCTCCTTCCACCAGCCCCTCGTAACCCTGCAATAAAAAAAGCGGAGGCAGAGGTAGGAGGTGCTGCTCTTCAGGGGCTCCCCAGGCCTGCCTGGGTTCCCCGGCCCCAAGTATTGCCCTACTTGGGCACACAGGGACGGGTTGCAGAGCACCACACACCACTTGTGCCTCCTCCCAAGAAGGAGCCTCAGCTTTTGAGAGGCTCCCAAAATAGAACAACGGATGATCGAACCTCATAGATCAGGAAAACCTTGGCTCCCACGTATATTCCCATGCGGGTCACAGCACGGACAGCGGCATTCATACCTGGAAAGGCAAGACACGATAAAGAGCGGCCCCACGCAGGCAGCGCCTCAGCGATGCCGCCTACCCGCAGCGGCACCTCCACGGGACCAGCATCTCAAACGCAGGACAGACAGACAGACAAACGACTGCTAAGCCAACGCTTCCCCTTGGACAAGCTCTCGAGGGAGGAGCAGCCAAGTCCGGGGAGGAATACACGCATATTGCTACTTCTGATTACTTAGCACGTGACTGTGGAAACTCAACACCTGCGAAGAAGCTAAACACGGGAAAGCTTGTTTTATGCCTTGAGCATAATTCATTGTAAATAGCTACTTATTCCCTCCCATCCGGGGCTAAGTCCAAGAGCATCGCAGCACCCTCGTCCTGGATCCCTCCTTGCATGGTGAAAACGTCCACTTTTTGGCTTTCCCTACACGTTACCACCACTTGTGCCCTGGGAAAACCTGTAGGAGTGCCCCAGGGCACGGCGTCGCGACCCAGCCAAGGGGGAGAGGAAGGAAGGGGGAGCGCGGTCGGAGGGCTGCGGGGCCAGCGCCGCCCCTCGGGAGGAAGCGGGCTGGGAGCCCAGGCCCCAGTCGCTCTTCGGAGCAGAAAGGGGGAAATAAACCTTTTTGCAGCTGCTGCCACGGGCCCGGGAGGCAGAGGAAAGGTCGCAAGGCAGCGTCACGCCTGAAGGCCTTCTGGTTTTCACCTCCCAGTGCGGGAAGGAGAGAGGGGAAAGGGAAGGGGCCTCGGCGCAGCAGCCACAGGCAGGGAAACCAGCCTCGCGCGGCACGAGCAAGAGCCGGGCAGCGACGACTCTCACACCTGACAGCCCCAGGCCGGACTCCATGGACAGGTTATTTTTTTTTGTTTGTTTGGTTGTTTTTTTTTCCCCCTAGTTCCTATTGCAACATAGAGCAGCGAAGCTGCTGCGGCCCGGTGCAGAGGACAAAGCGCGGCGGCTTTGCCGAGGAGGCGAGCGAAGGGACGAGGTCGCGAGCGGGCCTCGCTCCCGGCCCGGCCGGGCTGCAGTCACGGCTCGGCGCCGCGTGCTCCGGTGGGCGAGGAGCGGTGGCTCCCCTGCAAGCTCCCCAACGCCCGGGGCCGCTTCCAGGGGCCGCGTGAGTCGCCCGCCCGGCGTCCGTGGGTGCCGCGCTCGCTCCAAGGCCGACAGGAGGCTTTGAATGGCCGAAACGAAAGCGAGTTTCCCGCTCCATGTTTCCCTCAGCTCTTGCGAATGGCCCAGCTGCGGCCCCAAGCTCCACGCTCGGCGGCCTGAAGCTCCCCCGGGCCGGGTGACCTGGCACTCCTGCGCGCCCGGCGCTGCCCCGGCCCGGCCGGGTTACGTAAGCCGTAAGCGCTGCCGCGCTGCCCTGAGGCGCTGCGGAAGGATCTCCCTGCGGGCGCATCCTCAGGCCCCGGCGCCCAGCAGGCCCCGCCGCCGCCGCCCCCGGCCGATCCGTGCGGCGGGACGGGCCGACCTGCGGCAGGGCAAGCGGGCCGATCCGCCGGGCGGCCGGGCCGCGGGGCGCTCTGCCTCGGCCGCAAGCGCCGCGGCGGGCGCCGGGCTCCAGCGGCGGCGGCCCGGGCCGCGTGGGCGCCCTCGAGGCCGGGCTGCAAAGGGGTCGGCCCGTCCGTCCGTCTGTCCGTCCGTGTGTCCGTCCACGCGTGCGGCTGCTGCAGGGTTCTGCAGAAGAGCTCCGGGCCGCGCGGGACACAGGCGCAGGCGATGCAGCACGCGTGGGCCGCGCACGCGTGGGGCCCGGGGACACCGCCGCGGGCAGCGGCACGGACGGGACCGGGACGGGGGTCGGGGGGGAGGAAGGAAGGGGGTCGCGGGGGCCAGGCCGAGGCGGGGGGGGAGTTGGGGGGTGGCGTGCAGGGGGAGGGTCGCGGTCCCACCTTGCGCGTCGCCGCCGCTCGTGAGGACGGCGATGGCCATGCCGGCCCCCGCCATGCGCAGCTTCTCCAGGTCCAGCGCCGCCGCCGCCATCGCTGCGCTTCCCCGGCTCCGGCCGCCGGCGCCGCCCCGCCCCCGGCGCCGCCCCGCCCCTTCCCCTTCCCCGCCCCGAGGCCCCGCCCCCGGCACCCGGCCCCGCCCCACGGCCCGGCACCCGCCCCCGCCCCCAGGCCCCGCCCCCCAGGCTGGCCGGCCCCGGGAGGGGAAACTGAGGCAGGAGCCGCTGGGCTCCGCGCTGCTGCCCGGCCCGCGGTGCCCGCCGGGCTCGCAGCGCCTCGGGACCCTCGTCCGGCTGCTTCGCCCTGCACACGCCGCCGGATGGCCCGGGCAGGCGACGGCCCCGGCCTCGGGGACGGGCGCGGGCTCTGCCGCCGGCCCCCGGGCCGCGTCCGGCAGGGAAGGGGTGCGGGTGGCTCCGGCTGAGGAAATGGGAGAGACCTGGCCGGACTCCCACCCTCCGCCTCCCGGAGCCCCACCTCCGGCATGGGAGCGCTTAAGTGCCCGCCAGGCCACCGGGCCACCACTGCTGTCCCAGTCCCATCCGCAGCCAGGCCCCTGGCCGCGCGGGATGCTCTGCCTCCTGCTCCTCTGCGGCGCCCTGGCCTGCGGGGCCGACCAGGCGGGTAAGGGGGGTCCCCGGCGCCCCGCGGGCCCCGGCTCCCGGCCTCGGAGCCGGGGGGGCGGGCGGCGGTGGGGAGGGCAGCGGCGCCGGGTGACTGCTCGCCTCTCCCGCAGCCCCGCTGGCCTTCACCATGCTGCAGCTGACGCGCGTCTCCGACGGCCGCTCCGACTTCTGGGGCAACGCCACGCTCGACGGGCGGCTGAGCCACCGCCTGGAGGGGCTCAACCTCAGCCAGGTGCTGCCGCTGGAGCCGCCGGCCGCCTGGGCCAGGAGGAAGGAGGACGTGGCCACCTACCTGCACTACTTTACCAGCATGGTGCGGCTCATCAGCATGGAGAGGCCCATCAACTGTGAGCGAGTGCCGGGCGTAGCGAGGCCCCGCCGGCGCGGGGACGCGGGAGAGGCTGGGGGCGCGGGGCCGGGCGGGTGGCCGGGCACCCCGCTCCCGAGCGGGGGGAGCGGGTGGCGGCATGGAAACGTGCCCCACGTACCGAGACGGGAGCTTCGTGGCGGTATGATCGAAGCCTGGGTGTTTTAATCGCAGAACCGTTGCGATTTCAGTTCAAGCCTGGCAAGCCTCCGTCCCGAGGCCTTGCAAACTCGGTACGTAGCTTGTGGCCTGACGTTGGGGACGGTGGTCCGGGTTCAGGGGGCTCCAGGGCTACCGGGGGGAGGGAGCAGCGGGAGGGAGCGCTCTCCTCCAGGCCAGCCGGTCCGGTCCGATCTGATCCGTGTGCGGCAGAGCCAGCCCTTCCCGGCCTGTGCCTGACCTGCCTTCCCTCTCCGCCTCGCCACAGACACCCAGAGCCTGCGCTGCCACCTGGGCTGCCTCCTCTTCCCCAACGGCACGGCCCACAGCTTCTACGAGGTGACCCTCAACGGCACGGACTTCCTCAGCTTCCACGTGCCCACCGCCACCTGGAAGCAGCTCTGGCCCCGGCGGGACATGGTGGCCGCCTTCGCCCGCAAGGAGCTCATGAAGTACCCCGAGACCACCAAGGACCTCCAGCACTTCCTTAATACCTCCTGCGTGGATGTCCTCAGGGCTCAGAGCGTCAGCACGGGTTCGTACGACGCCGGGCGTGGGGCGGCCGCCGCTGCACGCCGAGGGCAGGGGGGACGGGAGGGTCGCGGGGGCCTTCCCGGCCCTGTGGCCTCGCCCCCAGCAGTGTTTTTCTCCCGCAGGAAAGCAGAGCAGCCGGTCGCACACCCCGCTGGTGCTGGGCCTGACCTTGGGAGCTTTCGCCCTGGTGGGCATGGCCACGGGCATCTTCTTGTGCACCGGCGGGAGCTGCTAGCGGCCGGCGCAGCCGCCCCGCCGGCGCCCGGGGACGGACCCCGCATCGCCCCGCGGCAGCAGGGCACCGCTGCCGCGCTCGGCAAGGGACGCCTGCTGCCCGGCCGCGGCCCTCCCGCCGCCGCTGCCGACTTCGCCGCGCCGCCCCCGGCTCCGACGGACCGTCCCGGCTGGCCCCGGGGACGGTGCCCCTGCCGGAGGACCCGGTGCCCCTCTGCCAGCACCGGTGGCCTTGGCGCAGCACGCTCGGGGCTCGCCGGGATACCCCGGCGTGCCAGGCTCGGCGGGAGCCGCCGGGCGTCGTGGCACGACTACTGAACCTGGGGAGGTTTCATTTCGCTGCCGCGCTTGCAGGCCTGTCGCAGGCCGCGGCCGGTATCGGGCCGCAAGCTACGTACCGAGTTTGCAGAGCCTCGGGACGGAGGCTCGCCAGGCCGGCGGCGCTGTCCGAGTTTGTTCGGGCCCGCCTCGCGGCTTCGCTTGCGCTTGGCTTCGCCGCCAAGGAGGTTTTTCTACTGAGCAGGTGCCAATGCTTGATTTGTTTCCCTTTCCCTCATCTTTGCTTGGCGCCACCGAAGTGGAGTAGAAATAGCATCAACCGATGCTAGATTTTGCGCACAGAACGAGCGGGTTTCTGACCCGCTTATAAAGCTGTGGCCTGGAGCAACGCAGGCCTGGGAGGGCAGCAGAGGCCTCCGGAAGGGGGGCCACCAGCCCCGGTGCAGAGCAGCACCGGGGCACGGGCTGACGCCAGAAACCCCAAGGCACGAAACTACTTCCTCTGCGCAATAGGCTTTGTTTCATTTCTCTTCTTTTCCTTAATAACTAGATCTGAATTAACGGTGCATCTTTGACTGGACTGTCCAGATTATGCTCGTAAGAAACTCTTGGCCCTTTCTGCCCTTTTGCCTATTACAAAACCTTGAGCCTAACAGCACGTGGTGCTTTTCTCTGCCAACGCGAGGGCTGGACGCACCAACGCTGCCCGGCTGCAGCTCGCTTTGCCTGCAGAGGACCACGTAGCTCTGGGCACTGAAGGTGGGGAGGCCATGGGGCAAGGAGCTCTCCTGCTTTAATTTCCAGCTCCTTTATTTCTAAATATCCTTTCCTCTTGGTCAAAGCAACCAACAAAAAGAAAGGGTGGGCCGGGGAAAAGAAACACATGATTGAAATGGGATGGGAAGATGACATAGCGGTGTCTGCAACAAGGGAGTTGGGAAAAGGTTTCAAAAGACCACATTTCATCTGCTCAAGCTGCCAGGTCACCCTGGCCAGAGTCCATCGCTGGAGCCAGCCGACTCCTCCACCAGAGCAACGCGTTCGCTCTTCCCTAGCTGGGTCCGTCAGGGATGGAACCACAGCTCTCTCCACCCTTTAGTGGCTTCATTTGCGAAATAGAAATGCCGGCCAAGATTTAAGAGGAATCAAAACAGTGACAATAAAACATATGAATGTCATTGCTCAGCATCTCAACACGTGGCTTTGTTGATACCCCTGCTACGTGCCAAGCTCTGCGGGGCTGTGGGGTCCTTGCCGCAGGCGTTGGGAGATGGGGTGCTTGCTCTGAAGGTCAGCTTAGCCTTGCAATCCCTACATCTCTCCAAGAGAAAACACTTGTTACCCACTTGCAGCAGGGAGAGACTGCCACATTCACGTCCCTGTAGGCCTCTGCTTTTGGCTCTCTAACGCTGGGGCGTTGGTGGTGTGCGCAAACAGAGCTGCAGGACCAGCAGCCTCAGAGGTTTCTCTGGCCCTTGGGCTCCCAAAAGCCTCCGGAGCACCTGCTCTTCTTACGCTAGTGCCAGAAGAGATTTCATGCTGCTGTCCTGAGCACTGCACGTTTTACCAGAGCAGTTCTCCTGCTGAGGCCTCCCTGTGCTGCATCTCCTTGCTCTCATTTGGGCAGCAGAGTATCGCACCCATGGGAGAGCAACAGCAAACAGGGGCAACACACTAAGACTTTGCAATGCGATTCCGCACCGGGAAATAAGGACGGAGCCAGGGCAGGATTCCTCCTTGCTGTCTCAATGCAGAGAGGAGCCAGCCCTACCTCTATAGAAAATCAGACCCAGCTAGGAGCTGCCGCAGTTGAGGTGGGTTCAACCAACCCTCTCTGCAGACCAGCAGCTTTGGATTGCATCTGGGTGATTCACCCATCTAGTCAGAGGTGCTCTGTCACAGCAGGGCAGAAGACCTGCTCTGTACCCTGCCCTGCCTCGCGGTCCCCCAAATCAGCTGAGCAGGAGGTGGGACGCACACAGTGGGCTCCGGTCGGGAGCATGCTGTTTGACGTGGGCTTCAGCAGAGCTGCTGCCTGGGGTGCTCTCAGGCAGGAGAAACCGGAGCTTCTGGAACACCGGGGCTTGTTTTGCTTCTTGCTTTTGAAATGCGTCATCTTTTGGACAGATTAGGAAGTCTCTACTTTAAACAGCTCTGGGAAAGCCTTTTTCCTGTCTGTTGGGCCCCTGAGCTTGCCTGACCAGAGCAGAAGGAAAGTGCTCCAGAAAGCGGCTGCATTGTCACGCTTTGGAAGGTGAACTGACTTTGCTGCTGCCTTCTTGAGCCTTTGAGAGTGGTCACAACCAGCACTGACTAGTCCAGAGCTGGTCTCTTCCCAGCATCGCTTGCTAGGATCTGTTGTCCCCATGCCAAACCATGGCCTACCAGCTCTCCATTGCCTGGACACAGGCTTCCATGCACCTGCAAAATGCAATCTGCAATGCTGCTTGATAAGTAGCAACATTTGGACCATGGGAGCACCAAAGGATGGAAAAGGACAGCAAAAGGTGTGATAGACTTTATCCAAACTTTCTACAACATTCCTGTCCAGAACCATGACCATGAAAAACCCATCCCAAAACAGCCATCCCTGTATCCCAGGGCCTCTTCTCTGGTGGCGATAGCACCTGCATCAAATAGAGGTACAACAGCAGAGAGCAAAAGGAAGGATTACTGCAATAATATGCTCTTTCCTTCAACCCCACAACACCTTTCCTCCCCACCAGGCTGCAGATTCCCTCCTTGCTGAGCAGCGTTGCAGCATGCTGTGGCCACATCATGGCTGCCTGGTCCCCAAGGTGGTGGTGGTGGGGGGGAATCACCGGCTGCAGCTGCAATCTGGGTTTCTTCCAAAGCACTACCTAAATATTTACCATCTCTTTGGCAGCTGGTATCCACGTCCATGGCCTGAGCTTTTCCAAATTTGGCCATGCTTCCGACATCCATTATATCTCGGGACTAGTGCCAACACTTAACTACGCATCCTATCAAATGAGAGATGTTTTCAATTTGCTCTTTGGTTTTTGCTTTCTGCTGAAGGGCAAACCAACCGCATGCATTCCTTTGGAGAGCTTTATCAAGCCCCATGAGCAACATCTTGCTAAAGCAAACAATCCTGAGTTTTATATATTGATTGCTGTGTGAGGTTTTTCTTCCACATGCCAAACAGTTTCCATCCCTCAGCTCTGCTATCTTTATTTTAGATAACTGTTGAGATAAGATGCCCAGCATTGAAGACAGTATGTTGTTCTAGTGAGTAAGATGATGCCAGCATACTATTAACTGAATTTCCTCTTCCCCTCTGTACATATCCCAGGAGGGGTTTAACCAAAGCACTTGCATGTGCTGGTGTTTTATGGCGCTTGCTGTGGCTAAGGGTTTGCTCCTTAGCTCTGCTCAACTTGGAACCAATGTAATGGGAATGGATAATCTCTTCCAAACTCCTTTCCATGGGCAGTACATGCTATCATTAAAAACACTTGCTCAGAGATCAAACTCTTTTCCTCAGGCCCTGACTCAGAGATTAGGATAGCATCTGCGGCACACAAGGCTTGAGTTACAGGGAAGGCAGACTACTGATCTGTGGATTTACGTATCCTGGGTGCTTGAAATGCAGTCAGCATGTTCTCGTCTCACCAACGGAGTCGAGCAGGAACATGTGGTCCCCACATCCTTCCCCCCTCCCCTTCCTCCTGGGGAAAAACCTTTCATACATCAGCTCCCACAGATCATCACAAGATCAGCCTCCCCTGGTCGTGTCCTTCATGAGCCTCCAGCCTGTCCGACTGTTCACAAAGCAGCCTTGGCCCCAAGCCCCAGCTGCTGGACTCCATGCTGTGCCCATCTCCTTCCCCATGTCCGTGTTTTCAGGAGCTGCTGCAGTCAGTGATGAACTGTAGCTACCACTGAGGCAGGGATGGAGAAGGCAGTAGCTCTGGAGAATGCCAAGAGCTGAGAGAGCCTGGCTTTAGGCTGGGAGCTAACAGCAAAACATGAGATGTCGCCAAGAAAGAAACTCTTGGCCACAGATGTACTTTGCGCATCAACTGGAGAACACCCCGAGAAGCACACAGCTCAGTTCACGAGGACCTAGCACACACACGTGTGCTGCAGTCCTGCTCCAGTAGCTGGGCTGAAAGGCATGACATGAGACAGGTGCTTGGGGAAAAACACAAAGTCAGGCTACGAGCAGTTATAGTAAGAGCAGACATGCTGTGCTGGAACAGAAGCAGTAGACTGCCCTTGGCATCTCTCCCTGCTGTCTTTCTTTCTATCACCACGCTAGTCTCCTTTACTGAAAATTAAGCTGTTCCTGTCCTGATGATGAGGAAAGACGTAAGAAGGGCTTATTTTCATAAACATTCTGCATTTGGTGCCTGGGATGACATCATCATCTCTTTTCTGGACTAAACAAGCCCTGTTCTTTCAAGCTTTCCTCAAAGGCCACATTTTCAAAGCCCCAGATGTTTTTGCTTCTGGAATTTCCAGTTTTAGCCCAACTTTAAGGCTGCCGTAACCCTCGTTGATGCCAGAGTGCATGGATTTGTTAAGCGTGCAATCTCAAGACACGCTAACTTGTCCTCCTGGAGCAAGAGTTGCCTTTTTTGGCAACACAGTTTAGAGCTGTGTTGAATTTGGGATTATTAGAAGCACAAAGATCATCATCTGCTGCATTATCCCTACGCAATTAGGCCTTTTTATTTGTGCATTTACTTCCTCTTTAGACATGCAGTAACCAACTTTGCATGAGGCAAATGAGGCTGGGGACAACACTGTAGCACTGAAAAGGGGACAGTTACTTGCACAGCAGATGACCTCAGGCTCCCATCCAGCTTTTACTTCCTCCACCCCAAGGTTCAACAGTTCTTCTGCCTGTGGCAGCATCCTTATCCATCAAATCCTCTTTGTTCCTGCAAGACCATGGGAGGGGAGAGGGTGAGGAGTTATGTGGGAGGGTGGAGGCTGATGGAGCTGATCGAATACCTGTTTTTCCATCAGCCCCCCTGCTCCCACACAAGAGAAGGCAGATCTCACAAAATATTTAAACAGCAGAGGAAGGGGCTGTGCTGACCACATTTGAGTCCTTCCCTGCAGGGTGTATGGGTGCCCAGGAACTATCACTGCCCTCTTCCTTTTCCTTTCAACTCCCAGGTCACCGTGCCTGACCCAGCCAGAGGAAACAGGAGGAGAAAATTGGCTTTTGGCCAAAGTCAATACTGAGCCTGGCTACATAGCAATCTGTGCGAAAGGAGGCTTTGGGGCAACAGGATACCACCATGCAGCTGGAACGTGCTACATCGACTGGCCACCACAAAGAGCCCTTGGTGCCACCCTTCCTGCCACAGCCAGGTTGTCCCCTACACGTACCTGCGTGCGGAAGACGACTTTGGTCTGAGCATACTGTCCCCTGGCGAGACAGCAAGCAAACAGCGCTGCCGCTGCTCCTGCAGACTGTGGCACCGCTCAGCCTGACGGCGATGGCACAGGAGCAGAGACATTGTTCCTACCTAAAAATCACGTAAAATACTCCGGAGAGAAATCCTCATTTCAGAGCCATTCATCTTCCCCTCCCAGCTGGGACCATGCCACCAAGCTTTTCAGACGTGCATTTAAGCAGCTGCACTCTGAAAACAAGCATGGCAAATTAAAGTGCCTTCAGAAGGAGAGCAATTTTCTCCTGGCATCAACCACTTCTCCCCTCCTATCTCCACCATCCTTTTACAAGTAGAAAAGTTTAAATATAGATAAGTGCTTAATAAAAAAAACAAGGTCTTATGAAAAACAAACCAGTCTGCACTGTTCTTGTAAAAAAGTTTCCATGGAAGAGAAACTGTGCTGCTTGGAAACACTTTCACTCCCTGCCTTGATTCTGGGAAAGAGGCGAAAGGAAGGGGTGGCTAGAAGCAGGACTTCACGTGCAGAAAGCCCAGACCATGCAATGACAGAATTGGACAAGGTTGAGGCAACTTTTTACTTCTCTCTCCTGAGAAGAGACTGGTTGGCAAGATGCCTTCTGGAAAAGCAATATTGAATCCTGCTTGAACCCCAAGGTCTACCTTTGCAAAGCTGTAGGAAGCTGCTCAGCAAACCAGCTGCAAAACAGGTGGTCTTTTCCAAATATTTAAAGTGACCAGAGATACACTTCTCCGAGAAAGATGCTTTCTCTCTCAGCTACTTATTCTCTCCTTACATGTCACAGGACAAACACTTATAGTGATACTAGACCCCAGTATAGGACTCCTCACCTTCTCGGAGCAAATGCTCCATAATGTGTATTTCTCCCACCAAAAGAAATGAATATTTGCCAGGACCAGAAACACAAGGTCCCCATTTTAGAAAATGAAAGTGTGGCTGACAGCTAAGTTACACCACTCTCTCTCGTGACCTGTATTTTTTCCTGTAGCAGAAAGGACTCAGCGAAGGCTAAGCCTTACAGAGCAGCCATCACCCTCAGCTGAAAGGCTCCGGGTCGGACTTTTCCTGTTGCTTTTCTCCTGCATTTTTGAAGGACTGAAATCAGAGAGCTGCCAGCCTTCTCTTGTCCAAATTTATTTCATGCAGAATGCTAAGCCAGGGGCACGTGCTCACTTGCTTAGCAAATACCTGGAAGGGCTGTAAAAGTTACCTGACCTCGGCCCACGTGCAAGAATATCTGCTCCCAGGTATTGTCCAGGACAGCTGAGCCTTTGCCCCAATGTGGCCCTGGAATCCTCATCACATCCGTTCCTTTGGTTTTCCAGGGACGGCAGTGATTCAGCTGAAGGATGCCAACAGAGAGTTGACAAGAGCAATGTTATTTCCAAGCAGAGCTAAGTGGAGCTGCAGTTAGGACCTAGAGGAACATGCTGAACTTCTGAATGTGATCAAAAACGTTCCCTTGAGAAAACAGGATCTCATTTTAACCAAGTAGTGACCAGAGGCTTATTTAAATACAAGTTGTTGCTGTTTCAAGAAGGGGTAAGCCACTCCTGAAACATTTCTAAGACCTGCAATCATCCTAGAAGATATAAAGCTTCTATCAGGTAAGCAGACTGAGACCAAGTGAGTGGAAATACGTAATCGGACCCTGGGAAGCACCAGTGTGCGCTACCGCCTAGAGAGAGAGGAAGCACAGAAACACTGGAAGCTTTGAAGATGGGGAAAAAAACTCTAACTCCAGTTGTGCAGACAAACTATATAGTAGCAGGGAAGCAGTAGGGGGAAAAGGAAGGCAGAAGGAAGTAGGATTATTTGGTAGGATTTGGGAGTTTGCAGTTCTCTCCTTCCTGCTTTTCCTCCTGGCTCACGTTTCTTTGAATCACCTGCCCCACAAACAAGGCAGCGAGCCTGCTGACTCGCCGTGCGGTCTCACCCGGCCACGAACTGCCGCTTCTGCAGCTGCTATTGTTGCTGTTCAATAAGTCCCAAGGCAGTACAAATCCACAGCTTAAGAAAACACTTACAGGAAGAAAAAAGAATTACCAGGGAAAGGAAAAGCAGCAGCAGGAACCAGTGCTTGTGCTTGAAATGAATGCACTGTCTGCTGCTAGGGATGGGGGATACGAAAGGTTACGCTGCAGCCAGAGAAAGTCCTCGCGTACAGAAGCTGAGATTCGGTGCAAGGTCCCAGCTTTGACTTTGTCACAACAGCCCGTGTGTGTGATGAAGCAGACAACATTATTTGGATAAAAAGCACCTATCAGGCTCCAAGAAAAGTACGCTGGTTTGGCCAGCTCTGCCTTTAAAAGTGCCAAAAGGGAAACGGCCTATTGCTACCTCTTTTCTGCAGACCCCAACTAGAGGAACGGCCTCTCAGGTCATGCAGAAGGGTTGTCCAGCTGAGGCTGCCTGCTACATGAGTTCAGAAGCAACAAGCATATGCAGCTTAATGGGAAACAGGTTTACGGCACCTGTTCTGGTTCCTGCGGTTCCTGTCATAGCGGACATTTCCATGCTGCCCTTGCACGCCCAGCTGGGAGGACAGTAGCACTTCTGCCCTTGTTGTAACATAAGCACCCTCAGGAAACTCCCAAACCTGCCACCCTTCCTCCCTGGAGCAGGATGCGCTCAGCTATTACACCTCTGTGTGAAAGCACCCGGTAACTGCCAGAGGAAAGACTCAGGTGCAAACTGAGCTGTCGCTTTGTCTGGGCTGCACTATAAAGCAAAGGAGAGGGACAAATCCCAGGCAAAACCAGGGCGAGACTCTCATCGCTTCAGGCAAACAATTCTCACCAGCTTCTGCAGAATCCAGGCTGCCTCGGAGGCAGTGTGAGCAATTTAAGAGCTAATTTTGACAACATGGACCCACACTTGAACAGGAAGACAAGCAAGGCCAGTTGAGAGGAGCCATCAGTAAGTGGACTCTCACAGGGCTGATGTAACTGGAACCAGCCCCACGCACAGGGATATGAGAAGGTGCATTTCTTTGAAATCAAAGCTAGGCCAGGGAGAGGCAACTGGCTATGGGCCTGGAAGAAGCTGGTCATCAAGAAGGCTGACACTCAAGGTAGCAACCTCAGCCAGGCGAGGATTTTGAGGAAGAGCGGCATTGAAACTAGGTGTCCGGCAGCCAGGGTTTGTCTGGCCCGTCTTTCTCAGCTATTCCCGAAGCCCCCACTTTGCTCTGCCAAGGCAAACGTGTAAGGGATCCAACAGGAAGCCTTCCCTGCACTGTTTTTCCGATGCGTCAGCTCCTGCTGCTCTGCGAGAATTCGAGGCTTTGGTAGGACACTGCTAGACCGCTGGCACGCGGCAGACGGCGTGGTCCAGAGCTCTCTGTATTCAGTGTTATTTTTACATTAAGTTAAAACAAGAAAACCTGGGCTCACCTGCTGCTGCTTCCCAATAAACATTTTGGCGTGGAAACGTATGTCCCTAGCATCCATTTCCCAGGCGAGTGAGGCAGGCGATGAAATATCAAAGCAGCTGCTGCAAGAATCCCACGATAGTGCAGAAGGTGCAGACTGCTGCATCACACGAACAATTTTGCTGCTTACATCCACGTTGCAATGAGCCAGAAGGCTGACTTGCTTTGAGGTCTTTTTTTTTTTTTTTTTTTTTTTAAGCTACTGTTCCCAAAGTACTAGCAAAGAACAAGCAGAGGTAAACATTTCTGACAGGAATGCCTAAGAGAGCAGGGCCTTCATGATGCATACCATTGCACCACAGGTATTTCCTGGCTCATATACCAGGCCTTCAGTTCAAATAAAGTAGCTACAGAGCTTTAGCTGGTACTAGCAGCTCTAGTTTCACCACTTAATGCTACTGCTTATATCACAGCAGGAACCCTTCTACATTAGTCCAGTGACTCACAGCTATACCAGCATCAGTTCTGCTTAAATACATAACCAGATAGTTTGCCATTCCAACTCAAATATCTTTATTTCTGTGCTGTTAGCTTCACCTGTCCTCATAGAGGACAGAGTGCAGGAGGTAAGTGAACTTTTCCAGCCAAGCTGTCAGTTACAGTTGGGGGCCAGTAGAAAGAACCAAGTCCACAAGGAGTCATTTCTGTTATTTTCCAAAATCCCACGGTATGAAGGAGGTCTGAGGTGTCTTTGCTAACCCAGAAAGAAGTTGTGACTTCAAAAATCAAGTGTTAACTTTCAGGACGAGAGGACGTCTTGGCAGCTAACGGTCCAAAGAAGGCTTAAGAGACTTCTCTTCACTACTGCTATCTCAACCACGTGTGGAGCCCTAACATAGCACACAAAGCTCTTCCTGCAGTCCACTCTCAACAGCACCTGTACTCTGGCCCCAGAAACGCACTCAAACAATATCACTCTGGACTTGGAGAGGAAAGGAAGGGCTTGGATTAGAAGAAAAAAAAAAGAAAGAAAAAAAAAAGCCCTAGAAGAGAGTGACACAAAGAACAAAAAGCAGGAGAAGCTATGAAAAATATGTTGAGATGGCCAAGAAAAGTCACATCAAAGTATATTTAAAAACCAGAAATTCCAATCTGCATGGAACTTAAAACTCCTTTCCCCACTTTTTCCTGCTCAATGAGTCTTTTCATCGTTCCAGGACATTGAACACTATAGGCAGCACCAGTTATGTCCTGAAAACGGTAGAATCTTCTGCAACTCATCTGAGCACTTTCACCATTTAGAAAAAAAAATAATATATACCTCAACAATTACCCCACCCTCCCTCTTTTTCATTCTAAAATGGGCAGGAGAATAGACTTCTGACACATCTGACTTTTCATTTTCAATTAAGTCCAGTTTTTCCAAACTAATATCCCTGCAATCCGTTGTACACCTTCTGCACTGATCCTTGCTTCAATAGCTGTTTGAGACCTGCAAAAGAAAAGAAAAGAGTTATAGCACTGCACAAATAGGACTCTGTATTCCCTGTTCCATCTACACCTACACATCTGACTTGAAATGCTAGTATCACGGTGCCTACAAGGTTCATCGCAGCTGAGCAAAGCCCTATAAAGCTCTGACAAACTAAGAGCTTTATTAAAAAGGTAGAGGTGCAGCACCTTTACTCCGGCTCATTCAACATTCCTAAAAGGACAAATAGCATCAAGGCTAGTAACACTGCAACAATGCTTTCATATAGTCAGGACCACAGAGAACCAATGGATCCAGGCAGAAAAACGTTTTGTTACAAGCTTGAAACTCAGTGCACCACCTCAAGATCTTCACAGCTAGGTGACAGATAAAACTGCTGCCCAGAGCCACTTCACTACTGAAGCTGAGAGCAATTTTGTCACTCAGAGTAAAACCAAGAGGAAATAGCTTTTGGTTATTTCCAGAGATTACTTCTAGTCTTGTGAAGATTGTCTCCTCACACTCCCTCTACAGTCAGGAGCGATCTGCTAGCACTAAGTTTGGAAGGGCTACGATGGGTTTCTCTAGAGTGCAAATTCAGAAGGAATCAATGCGAATGATCACAGAGCAGAAGTTTTCACACTGCTCTATTTGGTGCCTGCGGATGCTGTTGTCTGTTTTAAGTAGACCCTGAAGGCACGAAAGAGAAGCAAACATTAGTGGACTTCAGTAGGCTACACAAGGCTACAGTTCTAAAGCAACTGTAGGAGATTACATCACCAGGCTGGATCCAGCCTTTACAGATATCACCCCTCGGAACACAGAAAACCCAGCCATAAAACATTTTAAAGGTCTGAGTGTGCTGATGCCTGTCAGCACTGACTTATCAGAGCATGATAACGTAAGAGAACAAAAAAGTGATTCAGCCCCGAAACCATAACAGTCCACCTACTGGGGTCAGCAGGGAGAGACCGACAGACCTTTACTGCTACTTAAGGGTCAAGGCTGCACAACACTGACCAAGGGAGGAGACTGACAAGAATGTATGCATCACTCTGCTTTTCCAGAGATAGTTAGAGAGGACTCCCTCCTCAACGTCAGCCTGCAGGCACGCTGCCAGCACTCCCACGGCCCTGGCCCGCGCGCTCCTCTGGGCATGGCAGCATACCTCTACTCTGACCAACACCAGAAATGCAACTGACGGGCCTTGTACAGGCACGACCAAGGTTGCGAGATGGCAAAATTCCACACAAGGGGAATTTTAAAGTTAAAAAGTTAAGCCACATTGCTATTCCAATCTGTTACTGGATTCGCCCAAGCGTCGGCTTGGTGAGAACTAAGCATCCCGGCAGTTAGCTTGCCCCTCACCGTGACTTAGGGGGAAGAACATGCCTGTCCTCCAGGTTGTGACCACTACAGAAAGACTTAGCAGTCCTGCACTTGCTCCCATATTCTCCTGTCCTTCTCCCTGTGCAACCATATCAGGAATTGTTTGAAGAATCTGGGTACATAAACAAATCTTTTTCTGCTGGTCATTTCTGGCTGCCTCACTTACGTGTAGCAGTGATGTAAAGGAAGGGGTGAAACAAGTGACTGAAAATAGAGGCATAGAGAGGTTGGAGAGAAGATGGGATCAGCATCCTGCCTCAGATCAACTTGCTTCACTGTGTAACTGAAGCTAGTTATGTGGGGAAGGAGGGCTGGATGCAGATTAGACTGCCAAGAAAAATGCAGCAATGGTTGTCATCTTCCAGCAAGGTATGCAGGCAAAGAGAGGCAGGATCATTTAAAAATAAAAAGATTACCCATAAAGAAAAGCTAGACTTTGGGGCATACAAGTCCTTCTTCAGGAGACCGAACTAAATGATAATATACCTCCCTCCAAACCTTTTCTTGCTTTTCTACTCTCACGACTATTCTGGCTACAAACACTGCTGTCTTAAAAGACTGGTATTTTGATGCCTAAGTTAAGGCCACAGTAACCCTGTTAAAATACTGGAAAACTGTCCTGGAAGTAAAGATTGGAACAGAGATTGCTTTCTGCCAGAGAAGGAGAGGCTGCTGTACTATTCATGTCTCCCTCTCGCTTGTTCTTGCCCAGAGAATCTTGAATTCTTCCCTGCTTCCTCAAACATCCTCCACAGGAGGGTAAAAGTGCACCCACTATAGAAAAGGTGCTAATCTCTAAGGAAAGGTCATTCTCCAGGGAAGCGGAAGGTAAGTTCACTTCCCCTCCACAGCCAGAGGAGACTCAAAGCCACTTCCTGGCTAATGTGTAAGAGGATGTGCCTTCCAGCTATCAAGTTCTTTTAAAAGGAAGGACATAGCTGGAGAAAGGTGTGCTCCAGCAGCCCTGAATACGGGATCAAGCAACATTCCAATCATTTCCATGCCTCTTGTTTCCTGCTAGCTAGTTCTAGGTAACTACATGCTGGCCTGAAGGATAGCCTCATTAGCTAACGGGGTATTTTGATACATTTCTGGTGCCCCAACTTCAGCTTTCTGGATTTGGTTCTGACAGCCAGGAATCCTGAGGTTTGGTGATACCACACCTAACATGTTTACTGGAGCCAACTTTGAGATTTCTTTTTATGCTGCCAACAGATGACAAGTTACAGCACAACCTGCACACTTCACTGCCTGCTGTTACTCTCTGAATACTCTAGAGTTAAAGCACAGGATTGAAACCTCCAAGTACAACAAACAAACAGCAATCGAGAAGAACGAGACATAAGTCAAAGAAAAGAAAGTCACTTCTGATCAGCAGGCAACAAGTTCCCTGATGTCACACTAACAGGAAAGAGAACACATTGTTTCTCTGACTCCAGACTACAGGCTGACCAGAGTGGTGCTCTTGGAGTCAGTATCTCCTGAGTGCCCCAGAAACGGTACACATGGTTATGAGATAAGAAATTGGGACCTGTGCCAACAATAAGAAAGAAGGATGTTTTGAATTGAGGCCTACAGTCTTCTCTTGAATGTGTACACTGAGCTGCTGCCATGCAACTTGGCTAGAGCTATTCACTTAAACTCCTTAAATCCCTGGATGTTTGGAAATATGCTAGCATACAGAAACATATCTGACTGCTTACCCAGTCACCCTTCCCCTAAAACGGGTGGAATCACTTCAGGATTCAGATGTTCCATACCCTCTTAAACAGGCTCATGCTAGCACCATCACCTCCTTGTTTGTCGGGTATTTGCAGAGACATGCTAGCAGTGTTAATGGGAAAATGCAGGCTTCTGTCACTGCTTTTTGCCCACAGTCTCTTCACAAACTGCCAAGAGCAACAGATGTATGGATGTCATATGGAATTGAGAGAAGCTGCCTTAAAGTTTGGAGAATGGCAGCGGAACCTGGTAGCAGGAGACCCTGCACCGATGTGGTCACTGTTCTCATTAGTTTTCACTGAGCACAATAGCTGCCAACTGTGGCTAATAGGGTGGACAAATTCCCTCAAGGGGGGACAAGAGGAGTTGTATATCTTTACAAATCAGTATTATGCTCAGTGTTGCACAGCTGACAGTGCACAAGTTGACTAACAACACTTGACTGCTATGACAGCATATTCTGAAAATGCAAAGCAGCACTGTGTCAGAGCAGCAGAACTGCTTACCTGTGCTGGAGCCCTGGGCAAGCAGTACACTTGGCAAGTTCTCAATGCAAGCAGAAAAGCACTGAGGCCAAAACACAAAATAGGCTCACACAAAGCATAGTTCAGAGGCACAGACCTTGCAGCCTGAACAGCCACAGAACTGTGGCCCAAAGATCTACAGAAGATCAGGAAACCCTGAAGCTTCAGGTAAGGGAGAGGGTTCCCCTTATGAACTGAGCTCCAAGTGGTAGTTAGCAGAGTGTTGCCAAGGCAGCAGTAACATGCTGTGGCACCAAGACAACTCCACTCAGGGCTTGGCTTCCCTCTACAAACTTGAGAGGTCTAGGAGAGCTGCACATTTGCTTCCTTCCACCAGGACAGCTGTCAGAACCCAGGAAATGGCACCTTCACAACAAGAAAATACAATGGTCTTGGCCAGCAGGAAGAAGTTCTGGAGAGAATCCTGGTCTGGCTCCAGAAGGGCCACACTGGTACGTGCCAGGAAGTCCTTTACTCCATAGCAGAGGATGGCTCCCTTGATGCCTACTCTGATGCCTTGAGTACTTCAGCATAACCTATTGCAGAGGCTACTGAAGCAAAGAGGAATTTCCAGCCATGACACAAAGCTGAGAGTAAAGGATTTACTCTCCTGCCAGTTCTAAGATGTTTACAGGGCTCATGCACGAGCTTCCACCTGAGGGCTAGAGCCAGGCAGCAGATCTCCCCTACCAAACAAGTCTACACATCTGCACCGCCTCCACCTTCCCAAAGTGCTACTGAAGAGAAATGTAGAAGAAGGACTGTTCCTCCCTAATGTTGCATTGCTCTGTTTACCTGTAATAGTAGACATTTTTCACAAATCTTGCCTCCAGAAGAGCAGAAGCTTGGGCTGGAAAAGAGCTCAGGATCCCATTCTAGCAAAGGCAAAGCAGGTGGGGGATAACCCCCACCAAGTCCTTCAATTCAAACAGATGGCCAGCTACAAAGGACCTGAAGGCTTGCCAAATACTACATCCCAGCAGTGACACATCCAACCTAATCTGGTTCCCTACAGCTTCAGCAGCCAAGATTGCTCACTTGCTTCAAAAAAAGCAAGTTACTCACAGGGCACTGGGCCAACTCCATTATGCTGTATGATGGGTACGTGGACAGGAGAGCCCTTCCTGACCACTACAAACTACTGGTTGTGTTATGCCCACTTATCGGCTTTGGCAAGAGATCTGTGCAGCCCATGGCCATGACAGTTTTAAAGCACACACCTTCCCGCTGTTCATTTGTCAGTTGCTCTTTGGGAAATTCCACATCAAATGTTATTATTAGTGAGCCTTTGATGTTATTGTTATCAAAATTTGGAAGACCCTCTCCTTTCTTCCACAGCTTGGCCCCAGGTTTTGTAATTTTATCCCGAGCGACATGAACCTGGAGACAAGAGAATTTTCAAAACATTAATAATATTCTGTGCACATACCCCAGAACCCCAAAAGCCATTTTCCAACCCACTGAAAAGCCACAAATGGTACCAATTTCTTGCCAAAGTCAGCAATATTCACAAGGGTCCAGGCAGTATTGCAGCTAGGACATATAACAGTCCTCACAATATCCAGAACATGTAATAGCTGCTTTAACAGCCTGGACCTGCATTGTGCTCCCCATTGTAATGGGGGCATTTTGTGTCTCTGAGAATTGCTCTAGCGGCTACAGTCTGTAGCTGAGGAGATACCAAATACAACCAGCAGCTACAGACAGCCCTGTACAGAGTAGCCCAGCCTACAAGAAACCTGAAGCTAAGGTTTGTTTGCAGACAGCAGGAAAGCAAACTGTTGCCTTACCTTGTGCCCATCCAAGTGGGCAATATCCATTTCAAAGCCTGTAAGTGCCTCGACCAGCGAGACCGTAACATTTGTATACAAGTCATCCCCTCTTCTTTCAAAGACTGGATGCCTGTGAAAAAGAGAAATTGGAACTTCTTTCTCTTAGGAGAAAGGGGTCCTCTGGCTTCTCTCCCTCATCCCCCCCCCCGTTCTGTTTGGGAAAGAGTTCAGAGAATTCACACACATCACACAAAGGAAATGATGAATGAATGAAATTCAGCATCAGTTTCCTGATTAAAATACATAGTACTAATAACCTTTCTATTTCTAGTGCAATGGGCGCTAAGGCGTTGTCAAGAAGTTGTAAGGAAATGTACTACTAAGAAAACTGTGAGTCACACAATGGGGAGAGATAGCAAGTTTATGGAAGGAAAAAAAGAAGATATTTCATGACTCATGTAGGAGCTAAAACAAACAAACAAACAAAAAAACTTACTGCAGAATTCAGGCCAAGCAAGAAGTGAAATAACTTCAAAGAATTTTAACAGTGGCGAGTTCAGCTGCTCGAGCATATTTGAGGTTAAACATTCTGCACAGCTCCAAGTAGCAGATCACCAGCCACATCAAATCCACAGAGGGGCAAGCTACATGCTAGCAAAGCAGGCAATACCAACCAGAAAAATGCTTGTAAGCTTTGTTTATAACAACTGAAGTGGTTTAACTAGGCAGGTTACTTACTTAAGAACTTTTATTCGGAAGCGCAAATCACCTGGCTCTCCATCCACATGGGGTTCACCTGTAAAGTAAGAAAAGCTATACTAGAAGGAGGTAGATACTAACAGCTGAAGAAACAAATAACCATGTGGATCCATCCTTCACAAAGTTACACCCCCCCCCCCAAAAAAAAAAAAAAAAAACCCACACACAAGTTCCTCCTTACATGGCTAAAACCTTGCTGCTATGTATTTCCTAACAAATAACCTAGGATTTTCAGAGTATTGCCTCAATGAATTTGTATCTCTCTGCTCTTCAGAAAGACTTACTCACATGTTAATGAGGCCTGTCTTTTACAGGTTAAAGGATTTCATCTGCTTGAACAGAGGGAATTCCCAAACACACTGAAGCCTAGAGCAGATAATCCTATAGGTTTTTTGAAACACCAAGATGCATGTGTGCACGCCTGCAGTAGTGGCGAAAGGAGTGTATCTTGAAGCACAGCACTACTGAGGCTTAGCAAAGAATGTGCTCCTGGACTTCAGCAGCATACACAAGATATAGCATTTAGTTCTGATCATTCTCCAGAGCAGAGCTTGGACACCGTCATGAAGACCAGCTGTACATGGCAGAAATGGAACAAATCATTAAAGCTGATCAGTGTGGCAGTGCCCATATACATACCTTCACCAATGAAGGGATACTCCATACCATCCCTCACACCTGGCTCTATCTCCACTTCTAGTGTTCGCTCTTCATTCACGAGCCTGTTAAGGGGAAGAGCAGGTAAACAGTTGTGCTGTGTTAGCAGCAGCAGGTGGTAGCAGCTACTTATTTTACTGGTGTAATAAGAACATCGCGCCAAGTTAACACACATTCTCTCCTTTCCTCACATCAGGACTGGCGGGCAAGCAGTGCTGCCTTTCTTGTATGCTAATACCTAGCTCAGAAGGCAAAGTTAATGACCAGCATCTGGATACATGACTATGACACGGTACTCTCTGCCCAGTTCTTCGCAATTGGAAACCGTGGGCTTGTCCAACCTTGCTTCTGGTTATGCAGATTTAGTGGTGGAACTTATGCCAAGATGTGATTGTTCAGGGAATAAAGAACAAAGAATAAACTGAGAAGCACTTCACCTATTAGAGTTGGTCACTCCTGCTGTAAGAGCAAAGATTCCAAGAATTTCCTCCTTGGAAACAAGAACCTTGTGGGAAGCTTCTTCAAACTACTCGTGATCTACCAATAGCGCAGGCACTTCCCCCACCTAGTGGCCGATTTCGATTAAACATTTATGCTGCACTAAGGAGCATAAAACCTCATACTCACTTGACATTGGGACATTCATCACAAACAACTTCTTGAGTCATCTGGAAACGTCCAGGGCCCAACTGGGTGGTCCTCATCTCCTGCCGGCAATTGCATTTCCGTTTGCCAGGTGCCTGTCTTGCCACTGGCTTGTTTCTGACAACCTGTATGAAACAAAGAGCTTCATCACACAAGCACACAGGCCAATATTCCCAAGTCAAAAAGGGTTGAATTTCTCTAATGAGATAATACGATATTATATTTGATACCTGAACATTATTTTTCTTTTGGCATGTTCTCTGCTGCCTTCACAGTAACTGCATGAGATTGTGCCAAGGCATCCCTGATAAGAGTTTTCAGCTCACCCCTCTTGCCAATCACACACTGAAACACTAAGATATCGGAAAACTGTCTCTGACAGTATAGGTGCTTTCTTTTTCTTCTTTTGCCTGCACACTTCTCTAAATAGGACATGTAATCCTAGGCTAAAACATCTGACACTTTTGATCACAAATTCCCTCATTCCAGTCTGAGGAAGTCACTCTGGGCTACTCATTTGCTCAAGACACTTGCACAAACTCAAATCAACAAGAATTCTAACAAGTAGAATACAGAAATTGCCAGCAACACAAGTATGGCTTACAAAAAGAAAGAGTACCACCCCATCCATTTGCTAGGAATGTAATCCAGAAAGTTGTATTTAAATATTTGACCATATAAAGAGGACATTAAAACCCACAACATTGTGTTTTCAGCCTTTCTTGTAAAAGCAAGAATTAAGCTATGTGCTTGCAGTCTATGAATGGGGCTCAAATACCATCAAATAAAGAGGCAGACCAGTAGTTTCCTCCCCCTCCAACTAGGCTACTGCAAAGAGGAAGTAACTAAGCACTGGCAACTGATAAGTTATAGTTATTATCACAAGAAGCATCTTGTGATAACAGGCACATAGGCAAACTTCAGATATCAAAGAAGAATTGTTTCTTCAGTTAAGTACTAGCACATACTCTCACAACATCCTCCGCTCTCATTACCAGGTACTCAAAACGATAAGCATCTCTTAGTTCCAATTTTTGCAGAAAAAAAATCATTCCCATCAGTGGCTAGGCTAGCAACTCTCAAACTTAAGAACACACTGGGGAGACTAACAGACAAGCAAGCAAACTTACTTCCACAAAGTTTCCTGAATAAACCTCCTCCAGTGTAACTTCCAGGTCCACAATAATGTCACTCCCTCGGGGAATGTTCCTGTCTTGTTGGCGAGGATTCCCTCCAAACATGAATCCAAAGTCCCCAAAAAAGCTATAGATTAAAACACATCTGTTAGTTTAGAAAGAAATTCTAACCAGACAATGCTTTGCTAAACGCAGCTACTCAAGGCAGCAGCAATGGGCTGCCTGGCAACTGCTCCTAGCCCTCTGTAAAACAGTATAGTATGTAAATACGGCACTTATAGTATGTAAATATGGCAAATCCAGATACTTCTGCTTGCTCCTCCAGAACACAAGCTAACCTTCAAACTAAACAGTCACTTTGCAAGAGAATTCTCTACTTTAAGGAAACAAGTGTTAGACTGAGGCTTGCATATTAGCATCTCAAAACCTGGCCACTGCCCAAAGGAAGTCCTCTGTCACTGAAGACTAATGCTAGCAGTTTTCTTTGTGGAGTTTGAGGACAAGTGTGATGAGGAAACAACTTCATAGCAAGCCTGAATGCTCTTTGTCAACACAGACCAGTGGACAGTGGTGGTTCTCACCCAGAAGGATTACATGAAAAAAGCACCTTAATGAATTGTGTTAGCAAATTTGCTCCTAGCGGAAACAAATGGACCTCAAACTAAGCAACATGTAGGTGCCTTCAGATTCTAATGACAATAACTCTACAGGTGCTCTACTGTATAAGTCAGTACAGCATTACTTTGTAAAAGAGAAAGGAACGCCAAAGTACACTCATGACCTGTGACAACAGGTTATACCTCAATAATGTAACAGAGAACACAAGAAAGATCTACATGTTTAGTGCAAGACCTTACACATTGCTCACATCAGCAATTGTGTTTGCAAAGTAGCAGCCATATGCGGGGGAACAGAACACTGGCTCCTATGCACTACTCTTGGAGAAAGGACCACCACAAGATACACATGTACAGTGGACATCCTCCTGTACTGTTTTTGTTTGTGTATCTTCAAGAACCCAGCTGTCACTAGGCACATCATTGCCTTCATCTCCCTCCTGAACAGGAAAAAGGAGAAGATCAAAGACCTTAACATACTATTAGAACTCTGATTATAGAATAGCCTTAAGGGACAAAGCCTCCTTACTGTGAGAAGATGTCTCCATGGGAACTTTGGTGTCCATCCTTCAATCCCTCTTCACCATAAGCATCATACTGCTTCCTCTTCTCCTCATCCGACAGCACCTGAGCAAAGGTAAGGCAAAGGGACAAGACACTGATCTATGGCTGAACTGGGTTATTTAAACAAGCCTTTTGAGATGAACCTTGCCAGTACTCTTAACTAAAGGACAAGCAGCAGAATATCATACTTTACAGAAGTGTCAGCTGGGAGTTGCTTGAAGTGGACTGGAAGGCTAAATATTTAGTAGGTAAAAGCTATGATTAGCTTATTAGAACAACAAAAGCAAAACACACAGAATACAAACAGCACAGAGTTTACCACAGTAACTTGAAAAAGAATCAAAAAGGACTAATGATTCAAGTCAGCTCTATGAAGCAGAACACTGTAGATAACACCATCCTTGCTCTTCAGGCGCACACAGAGTGCATATTTCCCTAAAGAGTATTTTATAAGTGTTAGCAATGATGGTAAGTTTGCCCACCGAGCTGAACCTGCCAAATACGGTAACCCTAGATGTCAAAAAGAGTTAGCAAGAAGCAACTTCAGCATTAGGGCAGAACCAAGTAGCCCAATATATGTACCATTTTTCAGTATTGGTCTTTGCTCTGCTCCCCTGATATCCAGAATTTTCTAGATTAGATTTGGTCTTCCTTCCCTTCTCTCCCTGACCTGCTGATTATATTTGAAAAGAATAAGATTGCCAGGTCAGCTTCCAGGAGGCTAGAGGAGTGGAAACAGGTGAAGAAGCAACTCTGCTGGCTAAAGGATGACGTAACGTAGTATTCTATAAGTTTTAGGTATTAATGTATTATTTGCATACTTTTATATCACAGAAACAAGAAAATTCCTTACTATAACAATTATTTTCCCAACTTTAATACACCTAGTAAAAGGCGAGCCAAAAACCTTTCGCCCCATGTGAGCCAAAATTACTCACAGCCCACCTATACATACAGATTGTTCTTATGCCAATGCTTTTAGCTGATGCAGCTCTTATTTCTTCCTCAATTTTCACCCCACACTGAACTATAAATAAATAACAAATAGCTTGAACTTTCTGCCTTTCTTTTCCTCTGGTTAAGTGAGCTTCGTCTTCCTCCAACAAAGTTCTGCAATCTCACAGGCAGTTTCTCTACCTTTGCTCTTCATTAGGTGCAGCGTCTGGCAGGATTTTGTAACAAGGGGAGCAGGAACTGCACTTGCACCTTACAGAAAGGCGCTGGCATTTCCAGGGAGCCCTCCTCGAGGGTGTAACACCTCGAGGGGGTTCCTTCTCGCCCCTGTGAATCCTGCAGCTTGCTTCGCCATGAAGCTCGGCGCGAGCCTCGGGAGGGTGCAGCGGGGCCTCCTGGCAGGGCAGCCCGGGCTCACCTCGTAGGCAGCCCCCAGGTCCTGGAACTTCTCCTGCGCCCGGGGGTCGTCGGGGTTCCTGTCGGGATGCAGCTGCAGCGCCAGTTTGCGGTAGGCCTTCTTGATGTCCTTGACGGAGGCGCCGCGGGCCACCCCCAGGATCTTGTAGAAGTCCCTCCTGCGGGGGCGGCGGCGCCGTCAGCACCGCGCCGCCCGGGAAGCCCCCCCCGCGGGGGGGTGGGGGGGGGAGGCGCATGCGCACGGAGCGGGGGGGGGGGCGCGTGCACGGGCCCGCGCGGCGGGTGGCGGGGGGAAGGGGGGGGGGCGCGAGCCGTGCGCTGAGGGGAGGCCTCGGCCCTCCCGCGCGGCGCCGGCGAACTCACCCGGCGGCGGCCTCGCCGCACACGCACAGCAGCAGGAGGCAGAGGCGGCCGAGCGAGGCGGGGGACATGGCAGCGCGGCCTGGCTCCGGGCGGGCCCGCCCGCGCCGCGCGCAGCCGCTGGGAGCGGGGGGAGGCGGCGCTCTCCGGCCGGGGCTCGCAGCACCGGAGCCGCCCGCCCCGGTCACCATAGGCATGAAGCAGAACCCGGCGGCGGCCGCTAGCCAATAGGAGCGCGGCACAGCGCCCCAACCCCGCGCGCCGCCAGCCTATCCGGCGCGCACACTTCACCACCAGCTCGGCGCCGGCGGCCAATCGCCCGCCACGAGATCAGCGCCGAGTCCCTCGGTCCAATCGCGGCTCGCAGCGTCACGTCGCTCCTGCCCTATCACGGCTCTGGAGGGGAGAGCGACGGCGCAGCGGAAGCCGCCGAGCCCAGGGTGAGGCCGGCGGCGGACGGCAACCAATCAGAAGTCGCGACGTTCGTCCCTCCTCCATACCCACAGGGCTCGCCAATCGCAAGCGGCTCCTCGGGGGAAGGGGCGGGGTTGAAGCGCCGCCCGGAGTCCTCCGGGCGGTGACGGAGGGTCCCGTCTCGTTGGTGGGCGCGGCGGCCGCCATGGAGGCGGCGGGCGGGGTGTCGCTGTGGGTGAAGACGGAGCCGTTCCTGCTGGGGGCCCTGCGGGCGCCGCCGCCCGCCAGGCTGGGCCTCCACTACCTGCGCAAGATGGCGGCGTACGCGCGGGCGCGGGCCGCCGAGGGCTGCTTCCCGCGCCTGGCCTGGCCGCGCTGGCGCCACATCGCCTGCGGGAAGCTGCAGCTGGGCCGCGGCCTGGCCTGGCTCTACTTCGAGCTCTTCGACAGCCTGGCCCGGCGCGACCCGCCGCGCCGCCTCGAGCGCGCCGAGGCGGAGGCGGCCTGCGGCAGCGCCGACGAGCTGGAGCGGGAGCGCAGCAAGGCAGGGGCGCCCTCCGCGGGCCGGGCGGTCGCGGGTGAGGAGCAGCGCCTCGTAACGTGTTGTTTTTTTCCCTCCTTGGGCAGCTGTCGGTAGACACCCTGCAGTTCCTGCTGTTCCTGTACATCCAGCAGCTGAACAAAGTGTCTCTGAGAACGTCCCTGATCGGCGAAGAGTGGCCTAGCCCCAGGACCAAGTCTCCCAACCTGACCGGGAAGTCTGCCAGTCAAAATAAGGTATTTGGGGGCCTAACGCTGCAGCCACCTCCCGTGCAGGTGGGCTGAAGAGCATCCGTTTTTTTGCCGGGAGAGTATTTCTATAAAACCTAAGTTAGAGTTAAATTTGAGCTGCTTTGCTAAACTGTAAATGAGATGAAATTGGTGCGTTCCCTGTAGCTTTAACTGGCGAGACGGTGAAACTTGCCCACAGAAATTTCCTGTGATATAACTGCAAATTTTCTCTGGGTCTTCCAAATTCTCCTTCTAAGCAGCAACTTTTATTTATTTTTTTTTTGGGGGGGGGGGAGCTTTCTCTGTTAGAGAGGTGTAGCCGAACAGGAAGCTTTTCTGATATTGGAGGCTGCTTTCCCATGATCTGTGTCAAAATATTAGGGTTCTAAGGTGCTGTTTAGGAAGGTTAATAAATTGTGTTTCAGGGAGGTGATCTGTTTAGTCAGCTGTAAGTCAATCATGTGAAGATTGATCTTTGTATCAATTATTTCTAAATAAGCTGTGTTTATGAGCTGCAGCTCATGATCTGCTCTGTATTTGAGAGTTAATTACAAATTGTCGACACCATTATAAAGGCCAGGTGCAAACCTCAGCAGATTTCTGTTCTGACTGTGGCATTGGGAACCGTATGACCCAGTGACCTGTAGTTTGGGACAAACTGATATGATTAAAAGGAGAAACTGGGTAACTTTGAACTGAAGGACTTAGGAAAAAAAAAAAAGAAAGAAAAAGATGAAAATAACTGATATAAAGCTGTGAGCTGTGTGGCACCCAACAACATTTAAAAGTTAGTGCTTTCTTTTAACTGCTGTTAAAGTTTAGCTGTTACATGAACAGAAAGTAGCTGCATCTTGGCTGTCATTGTAGCCTCCCAAATGTTTTGATCGTGCTGGGGTTGGAAACTGTCTCTACTGGCTTTACTTTTTCTTATGAGCTACGAAGAGATGCTTCTAGTTTCAGTGATAACTGATATGAGCACTGCACGAAATCAGCTCTTTTGAAATGAGCTGGTGAGGTTTACCCAGTATAAGCTGCTCCCTTGTCAGCCTATGGACACGACACTGTCCAACACCGCTTGTTGCTGTCTTTTAAACTGAAGCCTTTATTAGTGAGTGAGGAGAATGTGTAGTCATAGCTGTGTGTTACTTGTTCTGCAGTTTTCAGGCCAGCAAAAGTTGCTTTTATTGATGTCTGCCATAATTTGAGTCTCCCACTCTTTTTTTGGTGTGAAACCTTTTAGAATTTGAACTAATGATTCTTTCAGAGGTTATTTATTGGTTCACTCACCTCTGAAGAAATGACCCTTTTTTTTTCCCTGCAGCTCCTCTGAAGAAGGTAGTTAATCATATCTGAGGGTCTGTTAACAGGTACAGTGAGCTTCCAACAGAGCAGTTGCAAGACCTTGACTGTCAGTTATTGATTTGTTTCCTACCTTCACTTGCCAGCACTGTGTGGCTGAAATTGTGTGGGAAGGATTGTAGGGAAATCCGTTTCCTATTTTGGTTCATTAGAGTAAAATGTTTGGTACCCGGAATTGGAATAAACCAGTTTTCTGGTTTGGGGCGTTGCTCAGTTGGGAGACCCGCCTCCCCCCCTCCAGTTTAGGGGTCCAGTTTCCTCGTATGTTTTGGAAGAGCAGATCAGCAGAAGCAGTGGGCAGAAGGAGAGAACACCAGGTTTCACTTCTTTTAGAACTCCTGTGATTCTAGTGTAAAAGCAAGGATGTCTTGTATAATGTTTATGAAGCTTGTCAGCTTTCTGAGAACTCACCTCATTCTTGTTTATTTTTCTACTTACTAAGAACTGGAATGATCAGGACCACCAAGCCTTCGTGCAGAGCCACCTCTCAGATATGCTGGAACTGCTGCTGGAGCCACACCAGCTCACTGCCTCTTCCCATTCTGCTCACGATAGTTTGGTCTCCTACGAAGCTGTTCGTGCCCTCAGCTTTCTTATTGAAGGGACTGTGAACAAATCTAGGACTGTCCATCCTCTGCACGAGCTTGCCCTCTGGCAGCCCTTTCATGGGAAAAATGGCTACTCAAAGATCTCCAAAGCTTTCTCTTTCACCAAGCTGGAGAGTTGGATACGGTCTTGCCTGACAACAAACCCCTTTGGAATGACTGCATGCCTCAAGTCTGGGAAAAAGCTTGCCTGGGCACAGCAAGGTACCTACAGGCCTTGGCTTTACTTCCAGAAATAACTTCTCAGCCTCAGCTCCTTGCCTTGAGCAGGGATCTGGCAGTGGAGCGCAGATTTGCCTCCTTTTCCTCCTGCTGACAGTAGAGGTGGGGAAAGTGACAGCTTAGAGGCGAGTCTGGGAGGGACTGGAAGGTCCTGTATGATGTCTGTTTGTGTCTTTCTGGTTCTTTGACTGCTTTTATGAGTGAAAATCTTTGACTTTATTTTTAGTTGCCTTTCCGAGGGAGATCAGTATTACTAGTCTCATTTTTCTAGTACAACTGGATGAGAGAATAGAATATGTGAATTATTTGTGGATGCTTGGATGTTCAAGGCATAGTTGAGAACTGATCTAGATCTCTTTGAATGGACTCATAGTCCTATGTCTGCAGAGACATTGCAGTAGAGCCAGGAAAAAAGATTAATGTTTTGTCTGCTCTGACTGTATACTAGTAAGAGTGGCAGTGTTTTAGATGGGACAGTGAAGCTGCTCAAGGATTGTGCTGTAGAAGGAGCATTTCATTGGTTTAGTATGTCTTAAAATGTGTGGTCTGTACTTTCAAGGTAGTGCTAAAAACTTGCGCTAAGGCTTTTTCTGGCAAGAAGATCCTTGTGTTCAGGAACAGACTCCAGAAATTGAGCTGTCTGGACAAGGTCTGTCCATCTGGTAGTTCATGGGAGGCTCTGGCTTCCTATGAATAATTTTGAAAAGTTTTTGATTCTTTGAATGTGCCATGACTTCTAGAGTTCCTGACTGCCTTCCTGCCCAGGAGGTGTTAGTGGTGGTGTGACTGGTGCATGAAGAAGTGACACAGTTGGACAGCACTGTCTTTGAAGTTTTAGGCTGATTCTTTTCTTGTGTGGTCGCAAAATGGTGCGGACAGTGAACCATCATATTCTTTCTAAGTTTCTTGATTAACTGATTTTGCAGTTGAAGGAACAACCAGAAGAGCAAAGATTGCCTGCAATACTCGTGTCGTCCCTGAGGTGTTCCCCATGGTGGTAATGAGCCAGGTGTACAAACAGACATTGGCCAAGAGCTCAGATACCTTGGTGGGGGCTCATGTACGAATTCATCGCTGCAATGAGTCTTTCATTTATCTCCTCTCTCCTCTCCGGTGAGTTTTTGTTCTCCTGAGGCACAGTCAAATGTCATTTAGCAGGTCTGTTTAACTGCTAAGCTGCGATGAGGCGTGCTAACCAGTTAGAAGAGTCCAAGTTTTAGTCTTTCTCATTCACTGTGTCTTCTCTTGCTCTTTTCAGATCTGTGACCATTGAGAAGTGCCGGAATAGCACTTTTGTCCTTGGCCCTGTGCAGACATCTGTCCACGTCCACAGCTGCGACAATGTCAAGGTCATTGCTATTTGCCATCGTTTGTCTCTCTCTTCCACCACCAGCGGTACTTACTACATTCTCACACCTACCCAGCCTCTTGTCCTCTCTGGTAACCAAGCAGTCAGCTTTGCTCCCTTCCACACCCATTATCCGATGCTTGAAGACCACATGGCTCAAGTGGGCCTGGCCACTCTGCCAAACTATTGGGATAGTCCCATGCTGGTGTGCAAAGAGAGCAGTGACAAAAGTGTCTTCCGCCTCCTGCCACCTTCGGAGTTCTACACCTTTGTAATTCCTTTTGAGATGGAAGGAGACACAACGGAAACGCCGGGAGGACTGCCCCACGCGTATCAGAAGGCACTGAGTCAGCGAGAGCAGAAGGTACAGATCTGGCAGAAAACTGTGAAGGAGGCAGGCCTGACCAAGTGAGTGCTGCATCCTGGCAGGAGTAGAACGTGTGAGTTGTGTTGAAGCTCAGCTCAGCTGGGCAAACAGAAGCTTCATTTGATGCAATTCCACAAAAATGCTTTAGAAACGGGCTAGTTTGTGTGAGCTATGTCTTATGTGACGTTTCTAGAATACTGGGAATTAGTAATCCCAATATCTTGATCTTTGGTATTATACTAGCAAGAGTAATAACATTCAGAACTGTAACTCTGAAGGAAAGGTTTTGTCATGAACATATTTTCCGAATTGCAAAACACAAGAAAAAACAAGTGCATATACTGCTGGGGCCAGAGGTGAGGCATCTGTTCTGGTGGTAAGAGCTTGCAACTTATCTCATGTTGGGTACTGTCTCTTTGCCATCTGCGGTCTGCTTGCTGTGTTGCATGCTGATGGGGATAAGATCTGGGCCTGTACTCTGAACAAATTATTGTCCAGCAGCTGCCCAGTGATCTTTCTTAGCCCAGCCTTTATCTTCAGATAGAAGCTTTAAATTACTACTCCACGTGTTGTTCAGTTGAGCTTAGAATGTGCATGTGGACTGTTACAGCAGATCACCTTATGGTCTGTAGCTTTTAAAGTCCTCTTCATCAGATTGCATTGGATTTTCTGTCCAGTTTTCAGTGTAGCTAGTGTAGGCCTGTCCTAGCTCATCTCCTGTCTGATAGGCGTCTGTTTGCTTTCTCAGCACCTATGCAGAGTTCTGAAAATGTTCACCTACAAATGTCCAGCTACTGACCATTTCAGATTTAGCTGCTTTTATCTTTTGTTACCCATTTTGATGCAGCACTCTGAAGTACCTGGCCTGCTTCACGAGTACAGAATAGGGATAGAAACCTAAATACTCAGTTCTAAAGACCCAGAGAGATGAAAGCAGCTTGTGTTCCTTAAGTACAACCTGAGCTTTGTGTATATTTTTCCTGTTCTGTGCTCAGTTATTTACTCGTAATGGATGTGCAACTGGGTGCTGATAAGGAGTGGTCTCAGAAGAGTTTCTCTTGTGGGACACACAAATGATCAGAAACTGCTGTTGGGTCAAATTGCTAACACTCCCATCGTGTCAAGCTGAGAAGTTCTAGTCCATTTAGTCTTCCTTTGTTTTGGAGTAGCTCCCTCAACTTCCCATATTCCTATCACAACTCCCAGGTGCCTCTTTGCTAAGAGTGTAGCTCACTGTTTGAAAAAGTGCTCAATCATAAGAAAGAAAGAGTTCTTGGCAGGATTTTTATAAAGATGGAGGATGGCTGAGCAGTAGTGATCCAGTAATGGTGGTAGAGGTGTAAAGCCTCACAGTTCTTGGGTCCTGAAGGCCAGCAGAGAGGAAAGTTGTAAATTCAGCCCTTGTACTAGAGTGTGTCCATCAACCTCATTTAAGGTGCTTCTTGCTTCTTCAGCCACTGTCCTCCACCCCAGAACTGCTGCTTCTCACCTCAGAGCTTTACCAAGATGTTTACCATGTTGAAAACTTAATGTTTGGTAATGATGATGATGTGCTTAGATTTAACATCTTCTCCAGCAGTGATGGGAGCCAAGAGCTTGGTGCTGGAGTGGTTTATTTCATAAAAGGAGAGAAATTCCATAAAACTCACTGAAAAGAAACTGGGAAGCTGACAAAAAAAATTTTAGCATCTCCTGCAGGCTACTAGATAGAAAGCTAGGAAGCTTAGAGCAAACATAATACCACCTGTTTAAAGAGAGCAAGTGCTGTGGGAAGACTCAGAGAAAGAAAAAAAAACTGCCATGCTTGACTAGTGAGGTGAAAGAGATTGTTAGAAATAAGAAGACATCTTTCAAGAAGTTGAGGTTATCTGAATGAGGAAAGCAAGGAAAAAGAACATAAACCCTGCCAGGCTAAATGTAAAAAACACTGTAAGGCAGGACCAGTAAGGGAGCTTGAGGAATAACTTGCAAAAGCATAAAATCCTGTTTATTCTTTTTCTAAACCCATCAGACAAAGTCTTTCAGGGTCAGTGTAGTATCAAGGTATATAATAAGCACTTGGAGAAGATAAAACTGTTGGAGAAGAAACAAGTGATTCTCTGTGTTCACATTCACTAGAGAAGAACTTAGGGTAGTTCCCATCTTAGGCCCCTACTTTCTGGGGATGCATCAGTGAATGTCGTAAACAGAAGCAATAACACAAGAACAAATTGATATGATAAACCAAGAGTAAATGTTATTTACCAAAACATTCCAGGAGAACGTGAGAGTAAAATAACCATTTTACTGTAGTTTGTAATGTCTTCTTTAAATTGTATTGGTACTTGAGGGCTGGCACTGGATTTCTTAGTTTCCAGCCTTTACAGAGGAATCTGGGGATGGATACAGGCTTGCACATCTGGTGTCTTTACTGTGCTAATGGTCAAAGGACAATACAAAATATAATTACAGAGCACATGAATGCGTGATATACTCTGGAAAAGGTGACCTGCCTTTTGTGAGGGGAAATCATGCCTCACTGAAATCAGCAGATAACTATAGAAGGCCAATCCTGTAGTACATATAATCTTTTTGGATTTCTGAAAGGCTTTTGGAAGATCCAAATCTCTTACAGTTTCTAACATCACCACTGGACAAGGGGATCTGTGCTGGGACCTGTGCTGTTTTTTGTATTTGTAAAGGATCTGAAAAGTGGATGAAAAGGAATGATGAAGTTCACCAGCACTGCTAAGTTACTTAGGTATTAAAAATGAAAGCTGATTGGGAGGAATTAAGGAGGCCTCCTGGTACTGAGATCAGGCAATAAAATGACAGATGAAGTTCAAGGTAGATAAATGCAGAGTGATGCATGTAGGGATTTAGGGAAACAATTTTATTGCGAAGTGTGGCCTCTGAACTAGCTATTACCATGTGGAGGAGAAATCTTATACTTGTAACAGATAATTCTATGAACACATCAGCATTTCAGTGATCAGAAAAGCAAACTGGATTTTAGGAATGATTAGGCGAAGGATTAAAAAACAGTATTTGTGTTGCTGCTATAATGCTCCTGCACAAATTGGTGCACTGTCTTGAGTGTTTTGTGTGGCTCTACCCCTCTTTCTCCAGCACAGCGGGGATATTTTAGAAGCAGATTTCAAGAAAGCGACAAGGATTATCAAAGCATAGAATAGCTCCCATGTAAACACTGCTTAAATAGATTTGGAGTCTTTAATGTGAAAAAAGTGCGGAGGTATGTTGGGCTCCCCTGAATCTGGGTGGCACAAAAATGAAGAGGGATGGTGTGTTGCTTTTTCCAATACAGAATGGGAGTATCGAATCGAATAAGGAATGTATACAAAGCTGACAGATACTTCAACGTATAAAATCTCCACAGGGTAGTGAAAACTTTTATTTTTTCATGAGTTCAGAAAGCAATGGCATAAACTCTAAGTTCATCAGGAGCTATTAAATACTTATGCCACCTTTGGCTTGAGAAACTCTGGAGCTGAACCCGGTGATGACTGGGATGCTATTGTAGAGAAACTCTGCCGTGAGCTTGCTTTGCTCGTGTTTGGTCGTCTGCCCGATGTCAGAAAGACTCAGATAAATGGTCTAACCAGTTATTGGTGATCTTACTAAGGAAATATTAATTATCAGTAATGAGAATTTGAGGAGTGTTGCTTACATGCTTATTCATTTCCTAATCTTTGTCCTCTCTCTTACTTGTGTTGTTAGAACAGAATTCTGTCTTCAGTGCTTGAACACTAGTTACTAGTTGTCTTTTTTTTTTTTTTTTTTTTTTAAACCTTTGTTGAGAGTTGCAGCTTGTGCTCTGTGAGCAAAGCAAAGGAAGTTCTATGGAGCAGGACTCCTGTGCTAGTGGAGTGGGGAAATACGCATGACTTCTACCTGCAGTGGGCTCTGGAGTCGTGTTCACTTGGTAAAAACTTTCTCTTCCTGGTACAGGCAGTTCATGAACAAAGCCCGGCTGTATACACGCAGGCTTGTTTTGTAGTCAAGGAAAGAGGTTTAAAAGTGTAATACTCCTTTGATAAATGTGACCTTTGCACGCTTCTTGTTGATATTCTTGTGGATTTCAGGCATCAGAGGAAACGGTTCCAGGTGCTGGTGGAAAACAAGTTCTACGAATGGCTGGTGCAAACAGGGAATCGTCAGCAGCTGGATAGCCTCGTCCCTCCTGCAATAGGCTCCAAGCAGGCAGCAGGATAGCATCAAGTTGCCATACTACAAACAGAAAGGAAGGGTGAGTAGGGGGCCTCTTTCTCTTACTGCTTTTATATCTAGAATGGTCCTTTATTTCTGTGCCCAGGCTGTCTGGAAGAGGAAGTCTGAAGCTGTTTAGTGGTCATCTTCCCAAGAGCCTTGCATTTGGTTTTAGTTTGTATTTTGGAGTCAAAATCTTCTCTTAAACTAAATCTGTTCTCTGTGTACTCCAGCTTTGTTCTCTGCAAGTATGCTTTGATTTGTTGGGGACATACGTGACTGTGACCATATTGTATGTAATCTGACATCAAATCTTATTGATCAGCTGTGCTTTTGAAGATCTTGGGTATTAATGTCTGTACTTACCTGCCTCTTCTTGCTTAAGAAGAGAATTGAATGAGGCTTCACAGAATTCTTAAAATGTAGTCTTTCTCTTCCCAAGAAGAAATAGTTTAGGAACTGGGACTAAGCCCTTATTGTACTGTTCTGCCATTGCATGTTCCAAACTGTTAGAAAGCTCTTTGTCTGTAGTCTTTCAATTACGGTCTTTGAATTACAGTCTTAGCTAGTTATTCAGTTTGTCGATGGGAGTAAAACTTACTCCTCTGCTTTGTTACAGAGTTCTGGGAACAGATGGTGAGATCCTGAAAACAGTTCCCGTTAACACTTCGTGGCCATCCTAGCTGAATACGCGTGATGTGGATTTGATGCCCAGTCTCGGCATGGATTGGACTGTTTGTCTGGTTTAGGATTTTTAATCATTTCTACTTTCCCTGGAATGTGCTGTAACTATTCTATTGATAACTGAGAAAGTCCATGTTACTAGAGGATGATGAACAAGCATGCCTGTCCCTTATTGCAGATCCTGTAATTGGGAGGCAGTTGTGGTCAGTGTCCTTGGTGTGCACATATCCAGCAAAGGACTTCTGCGTGGTGTAAAGCTGGATGTAGGGTCCTGGCTGTCGCTTGAAGCTCAATGGTACAAGACAGCTGCACGGTTTTTATAAATGTGAAAAACAAACTTTTTTTTAATATGAATGAAATTCAATAGATTATTTTTTTTAAATATGAAGATGGCACTTAGATTTTGCAGCGTTAACTTTCTTATAAGTTTGCTTTGTTTTGACAAATGTCAATAAAACAGAGTTCTCAGATAAGTCTGGTGCTTGTTCTAGGGAAAGGGTTTTACCTTTACTCTGGATGTTAAAGGGTCCCAGCATCTTTATTGCTTTAGTGAAGTGTGAACGTGTCAGCTGAGAGAAAAGTGCTGATTTTTTAACAATAGTGGAGCTGAAGGTTTTGAAAGGTGCCCTAGCATAGTGCTTTGATAGGAACAGTGTTTCCTGTCTTTAAATAATTAATATTCATTGTAAAGAATGCGAATCCCTTTCTCATTTTGTGCTAGTATACCTGTCTTGGAGAGACATGCTCATTGCAGAGCACCTAAATTAGGAAGGCAAAAAAAGGAATGGCATTGCATGGATGACTGAACACAGCAGCTGCATGTAACTTGTGAAGAGCTATCCAAATTGAGAGTCGGAGGAAAATAGTGGGATTCAGTACTCCAGCATGCAAGTTGTATAAAATTATATATTTCACAAATATTATATGTATAATATCACACACACATACTTCATACACAATACATTTTATATATATATATATATATATATACACGCACACAGATACATAAATATGTGCATGTATATATATAAAATATATACTTCATTCCACTGTACTGTTCATTCTCTGGGACCAATGTGAGTTGTAGTTTCACCTGGGTTTTTAATACTGTATAAAATTGTGTGATTTAATCCTAAGGTGTTAGGCAAGACTAGGTGAATTTTGTGTTTAAGTATTTACATTTTATCCATGTGCTGGCACGAGTGCTTGTGTATGGCATGGTGCAGTAGTTGGCCTGCTCTGGGTGCAGATGCTGCTTGATAATGTTTGCATACTTTTTGTGATGATTGGATGATGGTACTTTTTTGCGTAGATCTGGGCTTTTACTTGTAGCTTTCAGTGCTGTCAAAACCACCTATTTTTTGTTAATGAAATGCGTAGCTTTCAGTTTTAGTACTTTTTAATGAATATAACAGTTGTACCGGTTTCATCTGATAGTACATCCTTTTGGCTTGGAAAGAGTCTCAGACGTTTCGAGGAGATGGCAAATTCTTCCTGGGCTGACCTACTGCCTTAGGCAAGAGACTGACTTGGATATGTTTGACCAACTTTGAAAGGAGTGATAAGCAAAGGGACCACAGCAGAGCTTGGAAATGTCCTACTGAACTTTCTGGGTTGTCTTTCAATAGAAATTAGATCCTGGCTGGGCTCTGTGATCCTAGTAAGACAGCATTTCAATAAATGTTAGTGGTCTCACAGCCCTCTAGCAGTAAGAGCTTTGAGCAACAGCACTAGGTGTTCAAGACGCCTAGAAAGGGAAGGAAATGAGAGGCTGTGGAGTTGCTTCCTGTCTCTGGTCATATCTAAACGCCGTAGGAAGCTGCAGGCAGTAGGATTGCAGCAGTGTACGTAGAGCTGTTGCGAGATTGCCTGTCCTGACAGATTTAAATAAGGCCTGTGCGATTCAGGCATTGCTGTGCCAGATTCATTTGCCTTTGTTTCACTAAGCCTTTGGGTTGGTGCAGTGAATAGCTGCAGAAGTGTTTTTTCATGATGTGCTGGCTTTGTGGGGGCGTGGATGTACAAAAGCCAGTATTTCTCCCCCTCCTTGCCCAGTGGGCCAGAATGTGGTAAAAGAAGAATCTCTCTGTTAAGCTAGAGACATTGGTGTAAGAGTTTTGAGTTGAATTTGTGACACTGGCACAAAATTTGGGCACATTCGTTATTATTTCATGTCTGAAATCACTCACCTTGCGAGTGTGTGTGGCGAACACCAGAAATGCTTTTTTTTCCCGTATGTCAGCCACCTTTAGGAGCAGTATAGCTCAGCTGAGGATGTGCTAAGAAAATGCACAGCCTCTTTGTTGCACAGATGTTTCTGTTGTGAGCTTTTGAAGTAGAGCCTTTAAGCAGAAGTTGTTCTTTGTAAGCCTTGAGATCTGCTCTGAGCATGTGTTCACTATTTCCTAGCTGCATCCTTCATTGCATGGGAATATTCTCAATTTATACTGAGTCTCTTGAATGGGCCTTTTTAGAGCTGACTAAGATGCCTTCTTGTTTAACGTGCTTACAAGGAAGAAAGCAGCCAAAATGCCACCCCCCCCTTATCCCCCAGGACTTGGCAGTGGGCTGGGTGTTTTGAGTGTGTTTGGCAGAGTTTTGGTGTTCTGACTCAGCAAATGGTAACAAAGAGGACAGCGGAGCCTTCCTTTATTCCATAATCCTGTTTGCTTTTCTAGAAACCAGCTATAGCCTCAGAATCACTGACTCAATTTTTGGATCCTATTCTCATGACAAAGCGGCTGTCTGGTTTAAAATGAGCCCATTATAAAAAGGGTGCCTCGGATCCTGGCTGTTTGTAACAGCTTCTGACATTCCTCCAGCAGTGGGGAGTTTGGCTCGAACGGAAAATGTCCAGAGCTGGACCCAAGGTAAGTTTATTTGCAGCCTGTACATGATAGTCTTTTAACGAAGGAGCACAAATACTGTGTTTGCTCCTGCTTACAAATGCAGGAGATGTAGGTTAGGAATACAGAATTTGTCAGGAGAAAGTTATGGAGACCTTTGGTTCTGATGAATACTTCCCCCTTCATCAATCTGTTAGCGGTAGGAGATGTCTGAAATCAATATGGAGTGTTGTTTTGCTGAACCTGAGCCCTCCCTAGTCCTTTCCTAGATCTTGGCTGTTTCCTTTAGGTGTAGTATTGCAAGAGGATAGAGTTGAACCCAATGACAGGACAGGGGATATTTTAAAATGCTGCAGTACTTGATGCCCTGTAAACTGAAAGCAGAAGCTGCTGTGCCAGCAGCGAACGTGACAAGCTGCCTTTGCAGGATACAGTCTCGTGAAAGGCCCTCCTGGGAGGAGCCGAGTCCCAACGACAACGGCAGCTGCTCCCAGCCTGTTCCACTATGGAGTGAAAGGTGCGCTGTGGCTTCGGTGACAGGCAGATCTCTGAATTACTACTGTAACACCAAGGACGATGCCGTTCCCAGAGGGATGAGAAATGACCTTGTGATTTGGGGGAATTGTGAGAGATGATCTTGGCTCAGGGTGACGTGGCTATTTCTGAGCAGTCTTTAGAAACTGAACATGGTGTAGGGCTGCATTCTGATCCAGTAGATGTTAGACTGTAAGTGGGGAGCTGTGCCATTGCATAAAGAAGGTGCTGGGGAATATAACTGGTCCGCGCTCATTTCTGTCTGTTTGAAGGTACTTTGTGTATTGCTTCTTTCCTGCTGAAAACTATCCCATGTCTTAGCAGGCTACACCCTGCTTGTTGATGCTGAGCTGCGATGGAGAAATATCTTCAAGATTCCTTAGGTCAGTGAGAATGCAGATCACATTGGTCCTCTGTGCCATGCTGCTGCTTGGCACATTTTGGGGAGAGAAGAAAAAGACAAAATTAGACGTGGTATTTCTCACAACCTAAGCAAGTGATCTGCCCTAAAAGAGAAGTCACTGCCCTCCATGCTGTTTTCTTAGAAAGCGGAGGGCACTACCACACAGTGCAGTTACCACTTACAAGTTTCTTGGTAACAGCAGTGATGCTGGGAAGAAAGATGATGACTGTTGTGAAGTGGCCAAGGCAATAACAATTTTGCAGTCTTATGAGAAAGTTCTGCTTTGGCAGATCTGCTATCTACCAGGTAAGCCCCAAAGCAGAGTTTGGGCAGTGAGCGGTTAGCAGGATAGTGCTGTGAGCAAAGCAGCTTGATGGCTTTACTGAAGGAAGGCGATTTGTATCTGAGCAAGATTTGGCTGAAACGAACTGACGAATCTGGAATTGAAATCTGTAATTCACATGTCATTATCCTGCAGGTGAAAAACATCAGTCTGCTCTGTTTATGCCTGAATTATTGGAGGAAAGCTGAGAAGCGCCGAGTCTGAACATCTCTTCTACCTGAAATGGATTAAGGGTGTGTGTACAAGGAGCTATGGTGGAGAATGGGTTGGCAGGAGCCATCTTAAGTCTTCCTATAAATGCTCTAAGAACAAAGAGCAAAGAACGATTTTAGTTGGTCACTGTTCTTTGGCCATATCTTTAACGTGTTCTCAGATTTCTTTGTGTATTTGGCTTTATAGTGAAAGTATCCCCCAAGAAACAGCAGATGGCTTTGTCAGACCAAAGTTCGGTTGTGTTAGACTGGGTGGGAAGGAACATCAAATGAACCTTTCTATTCAGTTACAAAATAAAAGGCCAACTTAACCGATGAAGCATGCTTGCTGTGATATAGGGCATCGCAGGAGGAGATAGTTGTCAGATACCAGCCACCAAAGTCAAGGCAACTCATGTGGGGCCAGGACCAGGTGGTAGAGAACAGTCTGCACTACTAATCATGCTCCTGTGAGATGGAAGGAGGCATCCCTGTGCCTGGTGGTGTACTGTCTATGGGGAGACCAGACCTGTGGTCTTAGAGAAGTTGGGCAGAGTTCATTGTCAGCTACTCAGTTGTACCAGATATTCAAGCGGAACTGCAGATCGCCAAGGGCTGCAGAGCTCTGGGGATGAGGCTGAGGAGGGTCACAGCTCATGAGCTGTCCCAGTGAAGGATAATGACTGAACCCATGATGAGGAGCATGGTTGCATACAGCTCTGCAAAGGGTGTTACTGGGATGCTGTGACTTCGTTGACCACTGGTATCAAGAAGAGGGTTACTAACAGCAAATAACTGCTGGTGCATAGTGAGTAGGGCTCTAAATGTTGCCTCTGGACTTGGAAGATTTTTTTTAGGCGATAGCACTAGAAAAAAGATCAAGAACCAGGATCTGTACCAACAACAGTGTCATGGCTGGCAAAAACTGACTGGTGTGGATAACTGTACCCCAGTGGGCAGAGGATGGGGGAACAGGAGCTGGAGATTTTAGTGTGCACCTTTTACCTCCTCTATTTATTTGCAGGAAGGATGGTAGTGACTTACCAACTCTGCATTGCACTGAACATGAGAATAGCTTGCTCAGGAGGGAGAGGCATGAGGACAAGCTGTTTTGTGTGTTCACGCTCCTTCATAATGAGAGATCAGCCTCTTGAAAGTAAGGAGCACAAAACCAAGGACATAAATCCTCTGGAGTGATTAGTCCAGCTTCCTAGGTATCTGCTTGGGCTGCTGGGGACACCTTGCCCAGCTAGCTCTGGAAAAACTGCATGGATGGAAAAATAGTGAGCAGATTGTCCTAGATTTGAGTCTAGCTGCTAGGCTGAGACTGTGATAACAGCATTTTTAACAGCAGCAGTGTTAGACCAATGCAAGAAGTCAAAGCACACAAGTGAAGTACAGTTAGCTAGAAGCAAAAGGTGGTCAAATATCTTAATACACAAGCTGTGAAAAAACTAGGGAGTGATTTGGTTGTTCTTTTTTAATGGGTCGTAAAGTTATGAGCAGGTGATACTGAGAATCCTGGCATGGCTGTTTTGCCTTAGTTATTGCTAAGTCTCCTTTGGAGACAGAAGGTAAGAAGTCAGACTGCTGCGTAGGAAGAATCGATTACGGAGTCCCACAGGTTAGATGTTTAAATCACTAGGACCAGAAGGAGTCTCTCTGGAGCAGCTGGGGGAGTTAACTGAGGCAATCCCAGTCATGCTACTAAAAAAAACTGGGTGAGTATATGGGTCAGATGCTGTACTAGAATACTGGGGAACTGGTCAAATACTGTCTGTGTTTCAAATAAGGAGCTGGGGACTTGCATGCCAGCTAAGTCAATGTAAAGGTCTTGAAGATGTCGGAATAAGTAATCAAACAACCTCCTCTTAAACTAGAAGATAGGCTGGTGATTGCTTGCAGCTGAGAGGGATCTGTTGAGACTGCTTCATGTCAATCCATGTAATTTCCTCTAGGAAAGAGTCACAAGAATTGTGTGGAGGAAAAGAAACAGCAAGCGTGACAGAACATCATGTTAGTAATGCTTTTGCCATTGTCTGACTTCGCAGTATGATCGACAAGCAAGGGATATAGTCAAACCCTTATTCCAAAGAATAGCTCTTGATGAATAATTATTGCTTGGAAGGATCTAAAAATTGAGTTGTACAAACAACTGGCCTGGGCATGGCACTTCGCAATACTGTTGTGAAGGACTTTCAAGGATGGAATGAAGAACATGCACATCACCTCTCCAGACCTGGCTGGGCTGGTGATACTTCAGGCAACAGGAATATATTTGCTCGCGAGCTCTCAAGGTCACTTTTGAAACAGGCAAGAAAAAGATGGCCTTAATGAAGTACTTTTAAATCAGGTGCCTGGCTTTAAAACAACCCTTTCAGAAAGAAGTGTGATGATGGATCAGCAATTTATGTCAGCTGTATCACAAACTTGCAACAACAACGACAAAGTCCTGAAGCAGAACAAGCCAACTGCGGATGTCATCCTTGGATGTACAAAGAACTGTGCCATCCGTAAGATACGTGTAATGCAGCTTTTGCTTTTCTTGGCACTTCCACAGTTTAGGTGGAGTGTGTTGTTCAGTTTTCGGCATTGCCTTTTGAGAAAGAAAGGCACAGACTAACTAGAAAGAGAGTGGTAGACAAGAACAACAGTTGCAGGGCTAGAAACCATGACCCATAAAAAGAGACTTCTAGCTGCAAATGCTTGATCAGCCAGTATAAATGAAACAGTTTAATACAGTCTGTTAACCATTTATGTTAATCATTTATGGTTCCTTTAGCTGTGATTTAGCAGCTATTGATCTAGAGAATATAGAAAAGAAATAAAATAGACTTTATGTGCTTGCTTCAAAGAAGAGGCTTTACCAAGGGAATTCTGGGTTAGGACAACAAAGTGCTGGAAGAGCTGCCTGGGAACAGAGAGGAGTTGGGGTGGCAGTGTGTAGTGTAGGGGCCGCATTGATGAATCTTCAGCCAGGGTTAATTGGATGCAGTTGATTTCACTCCTATGTGGGACTTCAGGACTTCTTGATGTCTCTTGAGGGTTCTGTTTTCAAGTATTTCTGCCATGATGGGGCTAGAATATGGATTCTGAAAACGAAATTTGGAGGACTTCAGGGATAGAAATCTTTCCATTGATAAATGAGGCCTTGGACTGGCAAATGCATATGTTCTTCAATATGGCATGCAAAATGTCCTGTGGTCTTCGTGTACTTAATATCTGCTGGATTTGAAGGCTACATGGCCTTGCCCCTTAATATTTGAAATTTTGTCATACCTCTAATTATGATTTGGCTTTTAAACTTCAGTTTAGATAATGGGAGAATAACCTAACTCTGCCTGTGTAAAACAAGTATAAACCTTGTGTTGGTGCTAGCAGGCCCTGTCCTGCAGCATTTATCTGAATCCACTGCAGCTGCTCTCACTGCAAGGACTAGTCCTGCAGTCTCTTGGGCGGGCTGGAAGGAACTGAGGTATCAGCGAATAAGCCTGGCGCTTTGGGCAGAACTGTAAATGTCCTTCTGAGTGCTCGGGAAGATTGCCCTATCCCTAGAAAAGATAAATTTGGGGATTAAATTAAGTTAGGCTTTTTTCTGTTCCTCTTCATGTTTGAGGCAGTAGAGTTATGGACTGGCTGCGAGCGTGTGCTTTGGAGTAACACTCTGCTGGTAGCAATGGTGATGGGGCTCGTGGCTGTCTCTGTGGGATGCCCGCTCATTTCTCTGTACAGTGGGATAAGGAACCTCCCTGCTTTCCCTCTTGTGCTTGTGTTGCAGGTCACCTTCTACGAAGACAAGAATTTCCTAGGTCGTTGCTATGAATGTGACAGTGACTGCCCTGATTTTCACACCTACCTGAACCGCTGCAACTCCATCCGTGTGGAAGGGGGCACCTGGGTAGCTTACGAGAGGCCTTACTTTTCTGGGAACATGTATGTTCTGACACATGGGGAATATCCTGACTACCACCACTGGATGGGCCTTAATGACCGTCTTGGCTCATGCAAAACCATCCAGATAGTAAGTATGGCTAGTTTAGATATTAGTCCCAGGAATAAGAAATGCCTTGTTTCCCTCTAGCAAGCCACGACTCTGTTTTGACCCAACGGACCAAATCTGAGTAGCACCAAGTGCATCTGAGGCAGCATCAACACAAGGAGAACGGCCCCAGGAGCAGGCCTGGAGTGACCAGGGGTGGGAGGGAGGGCTGAAGCCCTCCTTGAGTATGTTTGGAGCAGACTGGGGCCTCCCAGAATTAGGAGAGCACAAGTTAGTGCCTGCTTTCCCATTGCAACAAAGGAATTCTGCTGCTCCCCCTCTTAACCCAGAATGGAGAAGCACTTCTGCAGCCTTCTGTAGGACCTGTTCTTCCACCAGCAGCAGATGGGATCAATGAAGGGAAGGCTGTGATGCTGAGCATTGATGCTGCTGTGTTCTTTTTTATTTTCCTGTGGGTTCTTTTTGGCAGAGATCTGTGTGCTGCTGAGCTGTGTAGCACAGCCATGGTTTGCTATTACAGGGAGTGGATCTGACAGGTGAAAAAGCTGGGAAGTGGTTTTGCTGTGATCCTTATTCTGCCTTTATGTCTGGGGGTCTAATGCTGCTCTGAGCCTGTTCTAGGTCTGAGCTAGGTGTAAATCTATTGGCATGGAGCAAGGAGAGTTTGCAGCCAGTTCAGAGCACTGATCTGCCGGAAGGGATGCAGTGGCAGCATGTGGGAGGTGCAACGGCAGCACAGCTTCCTCCAGCCCCACGAAACACGGAGGCCTTAGGCTGAGTGTCCTCCTGGTGCTGGCACGGGTCAAAGTGCCCCGAGCAGCTGCAGCAGCAGCACATGGATCTGAAAGACCCTGCAGAGTTTGGCCGCGGCTGGCGTCATGAGCCGGCTCGAGCAGACGGCGGAGGTGGGGGAAGATGATGTCCAGGCAGCTGCAGATTAAAACTGCTGCAGTGCCTTCGGGCGACTCGGTGCTTGAAATCACAGTGGAAAATACCTGTGCTGTGTTTGGCTGTAATACAACCCAGCTGGGGTCACTAACTCATTAAACTCCTCATCGCCCGGAGGAGGAGGGAGCGGAGGAGGTGCCTCTCCCCTTCCGATGCTCCTGCTGAGCAGGTTACAGCCAAGAGCGGGGCAGGCCATCTGCCTGGGATGGAGAGCCCAGCGTTTGCGGGCTCGGCTGCATAATGTGTGTTAGGGGGAGGTTTGAGCTTAAAGTGCTGTGCTTGGGCTTGATGCTTTTATTCCCTCTCCGCATGTGAAGCAGCGCTTGGGCAAGAATCGCCCTGGCTGCCTCTCTGCTGTGTGTCTCGGCGGGTTGATGTGAGCTGCCCGGCGCTGTCCTGGGGTGCTTCAGCATACACCCGGTGGGGGGTTACGTCTTATCTAAGACCAACTGGGCCCCAGCTCTGCTCCAGTCTGGCCCTTTCACTGCTAGAGATGGTCAGAGCCAGGGACGTGTTGATGCCTCCGTCAAATGCTCTGCGAATCTCTTCTCTGTTTCTAGCCAAGTGGAAACCAGGGCCACATTCAGGTATTTGAGAAAGGGGATTTCGGCGGGCAGATGTTTGAAGCCACTGAAGACTGCCCTTCTGTCATGGAGGAGTGGCACATCCGTGAAATCCATGCCTGCAGGGTGCTGGAGGGCGTCTGGGTTTTCTACGAGCATCCTAACTACCGGGGCAGGCAGTACCTGCTGCCCAAAGGCGAGTACCGCAAGCCTGTTGACTGGGGCGCCGTGACCGCTGCCGTCCAGTCTTTCCGCAACATTGCTGAGTGAAGGGGAGAGGAGCGGTGCTGGGACGAGCTGGCCCCCGCTCCGCCACCGGAGGCAGTCAATAAAGCAATTGAATCACTCGGTTCAACCTGTCCTGCTTATTCCCAGCCAACTCCTGCACGGGGATCTGAGTGCAGGTCAGAGCGAGGCCTTATCCTTCCTCTCCTTGCCCCAGCATAACTGGCACGGAGCAGAGCTGCCTCCCTGCGAAATACCCTCTACCAGCCCTGACTGCCTCCATCCTCTCTGCTGCTGTTGTTGCCTCTCTGCCAGGTTGGCTCCTTCCCCTCGGCTCCAGCCTGCTGCTGGCCCCTGGGGAGAGGCTGACCCAAAGCTGGAGCTTGAGCTCCCACCACCAGCCCGGCCAGCGGAGCAAGGGGACTGCGCGTCTGTAGGACTCTAGTTTTCAGCGCTGGCCAGGGGTTGCTGGGGCCATCATGACCCTTGGGGGTCCTGAATTTCTGCGTTGCTGATGCAGACTGATTTTTGTACCCAAGCCACATGCGGTGAAGACCTCAGCAGACAGCAGTTGTGTCTTTCTGAAGGAGCATGCGTCCCTCTCATGATACACAGAGCAATGGGGACTGTGGTGTGCAGGGACCGGAGGGGAAAGCAAAGGTTGGAGACAGGAGTCCCAGACAGGGCGAGGGGGGCATCCATCTGGGTAGCCAAAAGGAAAGAAGATGGATATGGATAGAAGCATCCATGAAATCCATGCCTGTTGGGTGCTGGAGGAGGGGTCTGGGTTTTCTTTGAGCACCCCAACTACCAGGGCAGGCCTCTGGGAAGGTCTTGGGTGGAGGACTCAGGCCAAGCACTATCACAAGGCTTTTTGGATTGCCCTGAGACAGGAGCTTGCTAGCAAAATATCTCAAAGAGCAGCAAGGGGAGGGGTGGAAGAGGTCCGTGGGCTGCTGAGAGTTGCAGGGAAAAGGGGGAAGAGTGGAAAGTGAAAAGAAAAGAATGAAAGCGGAGGCGTAGGAAGAGTAGACGAGAGTGATAGCTTCTGGGGGTGCTGAGGAGATCCAGCCATGGCTGCAGGTGAAGGGGAGTGACAGTCCAGCTGGGGGCTTGCTAGGAAATTGGGGACATCTGCAGAGAGCACCCCAAGGTATGCGTGTGCCTGGCTGTGCTGGGCTCCCGGTGCGGCCAGGGTTGAGGCGTCTGCGGTCACGGCACCCCGCTCCCGCGGCGGCCGTCAGGCTCCCAGAGGCTCCCAGTCGGACCAGTCCGCCGCCAGCTGGAGCGCCCCGTTTTGCCCAGTGCCGCTAGATGTCAGGCTGGGCCCGCGCCTCGGCCGCGCGCCCACGCGCAGCCAGAACTAATGTCCGCCGTGCAGGGCCCTCTCCTCCCGGGGACCCGTGGCCTGTTTGCATATCAAGCAAAAGGGGCCAGGGGACTCGGGATAATGATATTGGATGTAGAAACGGAGCCCTTCCAGCCACGCTCTGCGCTCTCCTCCCGGTTGATGTATGAGGTTATTACGGAGTGGGGAGGCAGGTTAAGTGATGCTTGTCAAACCGCAGCGCTACGACCCGCCGCCGCCGCTGGAGCTGCCGGCGGGATGCGGGGCAGGGGTAGCTCCAGCCCCACGGGCTCTCCGGTCAGGCAACGGACGGGCACAGGGAGGCCGCGGGTGAGATGGGACCACGGGCGAGTTGGGGGCTGGAGGGAGCCTTCCTCCTCCTCTTCCTCCTCAAAGGCTGCCAGAAGCCTGTGGTTCAACCCACCACCCTGGCCTCACCTCCCTGCCCTTTCTGCTCCTTCCCCGCGGAGGACGGCGCGTCTCCCCGTCCTGCCGTGTGCTCCCCAGCCTCCCTCTGCCTCCCTCCCCGCCTTGGTCCTTTCCTCTGTGGTTAAATTCAGCGACGGCGTGGGGTGTCGGGGGGCTCAGTGCGGTTGCGCGGAGTGGATTAAGAAGGGTAAAGCAAGTTCCCAAACTTAGAGATGTGGCTCAGAAGAACTCAGCTGAGTAAAGCCCAGGCAGTGGGAATGTGGGGACGTTTTCGCACGCGTCCTTTCTCGTTACCCCACCACCATCTCCAGTTTTTAGGCCAAGAGCTGACTTGAGCATGGCCTGGCCGTTGGTTTTTTTTTTTTGTCTTTTTGGAAGGAAGCTCATTGCCAGCTGCCTTTTTTTGAAGGAATGACTTTTTATAGGTAGGGGTGACACAGCGGCCACCACCCTGCCAGGCCTGGGCGCCTTTGCCCACCTTGTGCCTCTACTGAGGCTTAGCACGTCCATGAAGGATGGGAGAAAGTCAGAGGCTCGCCGCAGGTAGGAAGCGCCCGCTGGCCTGTCTGGTTTGCCCTTACAGTAACGTTTCCTTTGCATGTCCTTCCACTACATCGCTTGATCTACCCACCGCTAAAATGCAATTATCACAACTCTCTCCCTTTTCTTTTTTTTTTCCTTCCTTTTCCCTTCTCCGAATGGCTCTTGCCCTCTGGCGAATTTTGCGTTGTGCCCCAAATGTCGGCAACCGATGCGAATAACAATAAAATATGCTATTTTATTATTATTATTATTATTATTTTAGATTACTTTTTCCATCGGGGGCTCCCTTGCCGCGGCTGCACGCGGAACAGAGTGCATATGCATATGAGCCACGGAGCGAGCCAGCCGAGTGGGAGCAGGCAATCCAACGCAGGCTGCTGCTGCCGGTGCTTGACAGCTAATTTCCATTTCCCAGTATCAGGGGGTCTGCTCCTGTAATTGGCATGCAGATTGTGTCTGATGGGCCTGTTATACACAAGAAAAGAATCTGCTAGTTAGAATAAGCCAACCCAAGGCTGATGGATGGGGCAGAAGGAGGTCATTGCGAGAGAGAATATACGGACAACCCGCGCGCACGCACCCGCGCATATGGAATTTCACATTTCGCACCCTCCCCCTCCACCCCTACTTTCTTTATCCACAAACTCTAATCTATCTTATTGCATTGAGACGAATCCTGCTCCATTTCTCTCTCCTTTTTCCCTTTAAGGGAAAATGTGATGGAACCCATTCCCGGATTTAATAAGAAGATGGCGGGGCATCGCAGGAATTAAAGCGGTGCCATGCTTCGTTAGCAGCTGGGGATCCTACGGAGCTGCCCCCAGATGTTAATTACAGGTTGGGAATTAATTGGTATAAGGCGCCCCTCTCCTCCATCATCCGTAATCCGTCGGGCGGATGAGGAGGTCTCGAAGCAGAAATCGCGACGTTGGCATCCGTCTCTCCTCCTCGGTCTGCTGGCCAGCCCTGGCCACAGGTTGGGGGGAAAGACGGAGAAGTGGAGTTTTCCCTCCGCAGTGGTTGTGTCGCTGGGGCTGGGCGAAGTGTTCCCGTCCCTGCCTGCTCTGGGCTGTGCGCCTCCCTGCAAGTGGGGCAAAACAGTCTCCGGAAAAGCCGAGACACTGCTGTTGTCTGGGCCAGCTGACTGGCACCGATGGCTTTCCGGGGTGTGAGCTGCTGGCTGGGCCTAGCCACCCTTTGAGGGCTGAAATCTTAGAGCCAGGCTCATTTCCACCTCCTCAGCCGATTTAACCCTCTCTAAAGATCAGCTGCTGTTCGTTCCCCACTTGCTTTCTGTGTGCTTTTTCTCCAAACTTCTTCTCCCACTGCTTGGTAAAGTGGGTCCGGATGGGAAGAAATGGCAGGCAGCTGTCATGCAGGAGGTGACACTGCTCAGGACCATCACCCTCGAGGCTGGCCATCCCCAGACTGTTCCCAGCACTGAGCCCCTGGGATACCCTGCATGTGGGCTGAGGGATGATGGTGCTGGACGTGATGCTGGTGACCTCCCTTTCTTTTTGCTCTCCGACCTCCCCTTGAGCTTGGTGGGGTCTTGTCCCCGGGTCTTCTTCTCCAGCTGAACCAGAGAGGCACTTCGTTGGCTGGGATGACTGCAGAGGGGCAAGGGCTGCCACCTCACCAGAAGTGGATCCATGGTCATTGAGACCACCCCGTCCCTTCCTGGCTGAGGCAGCCCTCAGCTCTGGGTGCAGACCTGCACTGGAGCAAGAGTGTATTTCTGACCCTGCAGCACGTCTCTGCCACTGAACTCCCTCATTCTCAAGGGAAACTGGTCTCCAGCCACTTTTCTTCCCTCCTCCCTCCCTCTTCTCGCCAATAATTCTACGATTCTATGATAAAATGTAAAAACTGTTAACTAGATGGTGTGTGTGGGGGGGTGCATTATGCCAGAGGACAGAAATGATACGGTTGGAAATGAAGACTATTCCTCTGAATGCTGTCAATTTGTTCCTTTTCTGATATGGCTGGTGGCAGCCCAGTGTGGGGCACAGTTATCTCTGCGACAGAGCACCACACCTTCGGGTTTCTGCCTGGGCTCGATGTGATTGCTGCACAGCCCCAGTGGGACATCTGCGCTTGCGTTTGCCCAAATGTCTCAAATTGCTCCTGGGCCTTAACGGAGCAAGTGTGCCAGCACGGCGGCCACAGCGGGGGTTTTGGTCTGCGACGGGTGGAGAGAGGCCTGGGGGGCCCTGCAGGTCACCCTCACCTGGCCACGCAGCGGAGGATCCACCAGCCCCAGAAGACAGGGAGTCCTGAGTGCCCACGTTCCCACTCAGCTGGACCCTGCTTCCTTCAGTCCCTGCTCTCCAACAGTGCCCCTGGGTCTTTGCTATCCCTTGCCAACCTGGCTCTTGTTTCTGCTCCTCCTCCTCGGGCATAAGCTGTGTAGAGAGCTCTGCCAGAGCTCCCACCTCAGCCTCGCACACAGCTGCTTTCCCTCTATTGATTGAAAATATTGGAAAATAAAATTGGCTTCAGTGCAGCCAAGCGGTGCATTTGTCTTTTTTCAGGGTGACTTGCAGTCATGGTAAGATCAGTCCACGCTCCCATGCTTCCTCCTCTTCTGAGATTTTGAGCAGTGATGCTCCTAGCTTGCAGCAGAAATCCCCCCTGCCGCTTGCTGCATGCGTGGCCTGAGCTTTCTGTTTAGGAGCCTCATCCTTTCCCTGGGACACCTGTCCTCAGGTTTATGTGGCTCTTCTCTCTGTGTTGCTGGTGCTCTTCAGCTTTGAGTCTCCTCCACCTGCAGCCATGGTTGGGTCTCCTGCACTCAGTTGTCTGGAAAATCCATGATCTTGTCAAAGAAGTCTATCAACGTTGCATGCTCTGCTCCAGGTGCACCAAGGGTGCCATGTCTGGTGGCAGCAGACACCATCAGCAGGTTCAAGAGGAGGTTAGACATATCCATTCACAACAGGTCCATAAAATGAGACAAGGCAAAGATGTACTAAAGCTCCTCTTCCAGTGACTGTGGATGTTGTGGGCAGGAAAAGGATGGACTGCAGAGATCTGCCACCTGAGAAATCACAGCTCCCATTTCCACCTTGCTGGATCCTTGGAGCCACCTCAGTTCCTACATTTCCACTGCCTCCTTGCTGAAAGCCAAAGCCTGGCTCTCTCTGTCCTGGTTTGAGCTTGTGGATCAAGTACGTCCCTGCTCTGGGAGCACACAGCTGTCAAGCTGTGTGTAATCATTCACGTAGAATAGCAACAGAGCCAAACTGCCTCATGTCTCACATGTGTCTGTGTACTCACGAGTACGTCCTGGATGTCCACTCCGGTATGTTCATAGAGGTGGCTCTCCCTTTCCCCATCAGATGTTCTGGCTATATTCTGTATTGGAGATTTCCATGTGTGTGTGCATGTGGCGCCATGGGTGCAACGCTGCCTCTCTGGGACCTGTAGCGGTGGCCAGGGAAATACTTCCCTGCTGCCGGGAGGCTGGGTCCATCCTGGGGCTCGCTGGAAGTGGCAAAGGGAGATGGTGAGGGAAAAGCACTGGCCAGGGGATCAGCCTTCCCTTTGGAAGTCCCCAGCAGAGGGCAATAGAAGCAAATGGAACAGACAAGACTTTGCAAGTGATGTGCAAGAGGAGCAATTTTCAAGCAGGAGTGATGGATGAGAAGAGCAATGTGCAGGAGGAGTGGTGTGCAAGTGAAGTAATGTGCCAATGAAGCAATATGTGAGCAGAGAGATGTGCAAGCGGAGTAATGTGGAAGAGGAGGGATGAGCAGAAGTAAACTGATGTACAAATGGGGTGAGGTGCAAGTAGCGCAATACGCGAGCAGAGCAACATGCAAGCAGTGATGTGCAAGCAAATTGCTGTGTAAGTGGAGCGATGTGCGAGCGGAGTGATGTGCACGGGGAGCAATGTGCAAGCAAAGCAATGTGCCAGTAGGAGGGAAGGGCAAAATAGAGTAACTCAAGGATATTTTGGGAGGAGTTAAACCAAAATGACTGTTTCATGGGTCCAAAACTAATTGCTTTGGGTCTGGAGGCAAGAGAAAGAAGTGGAGTTATTTAACCCCTACGTTTAAATTTTCTGCTTTGAATTTAGATCAGTTTTTAGGTGAAAAGTGCTGCCATGACAGGCACAGCAGAAGACTTCCATTGAATAGTTCTAGAAAGAAACACTTGGATAGTCTCCAGTGCTGATGATATTTTGGCTGGCCAATTCACCATAGTTGACCTGAGCTCAGTTCGTGGCTCTTCTGAGCCTCTGGTTTCTCAGAAAACAAGTTCTTCTATTTGCACATGGTGCCTGCAGACCTTCAGCTGTGGCCTCTGTGTTGCCCAAAGGGGTATGCTGGTATGGGTACCATGCCACTGGACAGGCAGAGCCTGGCCTGGGCGAAGGGAAAAGCCACAGCTTGTTGTTTTGGAAAGGAAAAACGCCCTTGGAGCGGTGCTGCAGGGGCTCCTCCTTTGCCCCTGCAAAGCACTGGCAGCCCCTGGCCTGTTGTGTTACTGCTCTCCACGTGCTCCTAGCTGGTTTGGTAAATACTCACATCTCACATGACCCCTACGCAGGTTTCCTGCATACGGTTTTCAATGCCTTTTTGTCCCATCCTCCTTGAAATCACACAGAAATGTTTCAGCAAGGGAAGATTCCCGTTCCAAGAGCCACGAGCCACAGATGTCCTCCTGGCCGTAGCAGAGATGTCTGCACTGACAGTGGGGGGAAGCCTTTTGCTGACAATATTCCCACCTAGGTGCAGAGCTGAGATATGGTATTTTTTTGGGGGAAAAATACAACTAATGCAAAAGGAAGGGCGAAACCAGTGTGGCAGGGAGTTTGTGAGCACTGAGGTGAAGACACTCAGCACCCTGCCAGAGTGTGGGGTGTCTAGGGCGGCTGGACACCGAGGTCATGGAGATGAGGAGGTCGTTTGGCGGAGGCCCATACCATGGTGCTGCTGCGGTTGCACACACCCTGTCACTTCCACTCATGTCCTGGGTGAAATGTTTTTGGGGAAAGGAGGGTTTACAGAGAGGCTGGGATGGGCCTTTTCCTGGAGACAGTGCTGGCTGGAGAGGGTGCACGTGGGTGCTCAGCCCCAAGGGCACGTAACAAGGGGACAGCTGCTTGAAGGAGGCAGCAGAGATGTCGAGCTGCGTGAATGAGGTCTCCTTTGGACCGTGGGCAAGATGTGGGGAAAGGCCCACCTCCAGCCCCCGTGTCGCCTGCAGCAGTCTTGCACATTGCCTTCGCTGCAGCTGCAGCCCGGTGCTCTGCAGAGCCCACCGATCGGCGTCGTCTCCTCGGTAAAACCGTCTCTGCTGACACAAGCAACGCGCAATCTCCACCATCTCAGCGTTATCTCCCCATCTGCCTTCTCTCCTGCCAACGCTTCCAGATGCTTCTTATCTCCTCTCACCTTCCCCATAAGCCAGGTGCGTTTCTCCTGCTTTCTCTCTCTGGGAAACAGCAACGACTGCCCGCTTCCGCCTCGAGCCGCTACCTGTGATCTCTCCGCTTCTTATCTGCCAACGGGGGGTTTCAAATCAACGTGTCTCAAAGTCAAACGGCTTTCTGCGCCAGGTGAGAGCGGCGGTCAGGCCTGAGGGCGGCGGCGGGAGGGTGGGCAAGGAGGGCGTGTGGGGCATCGGGAGAAAGGCGGGAAGGCGCTTGCTCCCTCTCAGGCCTTCTCCGGCGTATTCCCCAGGTAGAACACATTTCCCATTTATTCGCTAACATTATCAATTACATTTGGATTATTATTACTCATTCAAGCCAAAGTGAGTCGCAGACAGCTCTTTCCTAATGGGGAAATGTTGCAGGCGACTTATTAACGAACAATGCGTCATTAAGGGGGGAGAGCTTCAAAGGCTCCTGAAAGCATTTCAAAGGACACGACGCGAGCGGCGCCCGCCATCACGTATCTGGGGGACACGGGCAAAATTCGTGACAAGGAATATCCTGGGCCCAACGTAATTAACTAATTCTTGATCAAAGGGGTTTTAGAACTGAATGGTCAGGGAATTCAATTACGGGTTTCCTAATGAACCACCGTGTGCCAAGGCAGTGGGCTGTTCTGTCGTGGAAAAGCAGAACTGAGGAGCAGGGCTGTGATTTTTCAGGGACGTTTGGAGAGGAAGCCCCAAAAGACTCGTCCTGGACAGCTTTGGGCGCAGATGGACTGTGGAGGGCAACTCCCGAGGTGGTGCGGCGTGGTCCGTGTCCTCAGGACAACTTTCGCTTTGGGAGCTATGGCACCTTCTCCCTAATCTGCCACCTGGCCACAGCCGTGCTGTGAGGCACCAACGTGAAGATGTCCCAAAGCTGGTGGAAGGAGGTGGGAAAAGAAGTTCCTGGGTGTGTGGGAAGACAGAAGAGCTGCCCAGACATCCCAGGCAAGGACCTGGGCAAGGGAGACTTTCTCCTCTGCCACCAGAATCCCGTCCAGTTAAAAATAATGTTCTTGCTTTATGAAAAGAGCATCTTCTAGTCCTCCAGTAGTTACTCTTATAGAAAGTTGGTTTGCTCACTTTACAAAGGGAAATGTATTATGAATTTTCCCTTCATTCCCCTCCTTCTTTTTTTCCACGTTTAACAACCGATTTGTGTGTTGCATGAAAGTTACACAGCTCTTTAGATGCATTTGCTATTTTATTTTCTTTCATTCAAAAATATGTCAGTAATCTTTTTGTTAACATGAAAGATAAAGGATTAGTAATGCAAGATGCAGTTTTCTTGTAACCTTCTTGAAAGCAGACTATAGTTTCTTATCTGGCTCTAACATTCATTTTCCTGAAATGAAAAAAAAAAAAAAAGACTTCTTAAAATGAAATAAACTATATTCGATTCAGACGAGCAGTGCTAGCAAAGAAATTTATTGCAGCTGGCAGAATGGAGCAGCTGCACAGAACTCCTGTTGCAGCAGTGAGTGCCTTTTGAACCAAAACAATATACACACGCATATGTATGCGTGCATATACACACACACACACACGCACACACATGCATGCATAGTATGCATAAAAAAATGTGGTTCCAAAGAGAAAGCACTGTGACCAAATCTTGCACTGATCATTAAGTGAACAGTACAAGATGTGACTATCCAGTTAATTCCAGCAGCTTTGCAAGGCCAGGGGCTCACGTGGCGAATTGCAGACCGAGCGCCACTGCTATGCTCCAGGGTCAGCAGTGACGCTTGTCACTGGGACACCCGGGAGCAGGACCGCACTTGTGCTTCTCAGATTGGGCTGAAAATTTGCAGGACCTTGTGAGATTGAGGTTCCTCTGTGCTGGCACTGCCTCTTTCAGATGTTTGCAACACCACATCCCTTTGGGTGTGGCCTGGTAGTGCCTTTGGACTGGAGTTTCTCTGGGGGCTTTCACAGTACTGGGGGCCCTACAGCCCTGGAGACTGCAGGTGACTGCAAGGAAAAGGTGAGTGGATTTTTACGCTGAGGAGCCTTTGAAAAATATTCTTACTGGAGCAATATCTTTGAAGAGATTTTCTATGCTAGCAGTTTATGAGTCTTCCACGTTGCTGTGACAGTCACGACCACAGCCCTGAAGCATATGCAGCACTTTGGGGCATCCCTGAGCCCACTGCATGCAGGTGGTGCCCACAGCAGAGCCCCATGCTGAAACTCCAAGGTGGGAAGAGCCCTCTGCAGGGTGTTTCCAAGCCGAGCTATGGTAATGAAGTAGCACCTAGAAGTGGTTGGTTCAAAACTTCTGTAGGACCTGAATGCACTTTCTTTCTAAAACAAGGATGTAGGGAGGAAAATCTGAGCAGGAATGAAGGTGTGGAACTAGAGGGGCTGGCAGAAATGAGTTAAAGTGTGGGCCATGGACCAGCGATGCTTGGAGGAAGCCTGCACAGTACGAGCAGGTGAAGAACCAGGGTGGGGCCTGCAGCACGAAGGACCTTTGCTCCATTGCCTCTGCTGAGCCATCTCTGCCTTCCTTATTGGACTCCAACAATTTCCATCTCAGCATCTTCCACTTGCAGCTCGCAAGCAAAAGCGATTTTGCAGCATGTGTCTGCTCCCGATTACTTACTTGGGCAAATCTGTTTAGCTGGTAACGCTTCCCTCTCCAGCCTGGCTCTCCAGAGCTTCCCATCTCGTAATACCTTGCTCCAGTGTCGCTGCACACTTCCTCTCCTCCCTGAGCAGGTGCTGGTGGCAATCAATGCAGTTTTGGACTGTGCCAGCTGGTGACAGTGGGCAGGAGCCATGCACGTGAGCACCCATGTGGGCAGGAGGAGGAGAGGAGCTGGGAGAGGGTGGTGGTGTGTCATGGCCACGGGGTCTGGCGTGGGATGGTGCTGGTGACACTGCCTGTCAGGAGCAAGGTGAGAGATGGAGCAAGGATGGAGGAAAGTACCCAGGAGAAAAGAGGAGAGAGGGCAATGGGAGGAGGAGGAGATATGGAAGCAGCAGGGGACAGTGCAAGGGAGCTATCAGGGACCAGCAGGTCTTCGAGCATCACCCGTTGAAGTCAACAACTTAAATTTCCCAGTGGGGTCGATTTCTTCGCAGCTGCAGAGAGTGGAAGCAAGCACAGGGTGAGAAGGGGCCCGTTTTCATGGCACCAAATAGCTCCAGTCAACATACGAGTGCTGGAAAAAGCAGCCGGCGGATTCACGAACGCCTACAAGGACGGGCCGGCCTCGGCGGAGCGGGCTGAGACGCCCTCCAGCCTCTGCCCCGGCAAAGGCCGCGGCCGCCACGGCGCCTCTCCCACCCCAGGGGACTTCTTCCAAAAGCCTGATGGCTTCACGAGGGTTAAATAATTATATGAAATGCTGGATTTCTATGGCAATTAGCTAATGGGCCCGCAGCATGTGAAACAAGGTACTTTCCCCCCATCCGGTGGATTTGGTTAATAGCGAGTTAGCGTAATAAGGAGCTGGTTTTTCAACTTTGTTTATAACCTCATTTGCTGGGAATATGTTGTTTTGCTCTGGAGAAACTTGATATTTTCTATTACCTCCGGAAAAAAAGATTCACACCCAACACAGATTGCATTCTGCTCCATTTGTAGCACTTGACAATTAGGAAAAAAAGACTGGCATTTGCCAGGCTGAAATCTTTGCCTTTGGAGTTTAAAAGGTCTCTTGTCCTGTGCTAACAGATCTGTGGTTTTTTTTTAAAGAAAAGTATGTTTTCATATCAAAGGAGGCCCCCTTCACTGACCCTGGGTTGCCTTCCCTCGCTCTCTACCCCAACACACACGCTATTTTAATATTTCATATATTTCATAAGCTTTTATGCCTCTAAAAGAGAAGTGAATTTGTAGAGAGTTGAGCTCTCCAGAGCTGTACTTCAGAGCTGGGAAGTAATTCAGGGTGAAGCCTGTATTAATCTCAGGTGAGAGAGATATTTAAATTCAGGCTACCAGTGTGAATATAAAATGGGGATCTCTTTACAAAAATTTCAAATTGTAATATGCAAAGCTTAAAGAAAAGAAACCCCAAGGGAACAGCTTTCTTCTGGAACATTTTATTCCAACCATCATCCCTTTACCTTTATTTTTTATTTTTTTTATTTAAAAAGCTCTCCCTTTGCCATTTTATATATTTAAATTAAATCTTTCAGTTTTTAAAATGAAATTCTTCATTGCTCTGAGACGGTGGCAGCAAGGAGGGGGCAGCTTATGTGCCCGGTTCTGGGAAAAAATGGTACACGGGCCCAAATTTTAGCCGGAACAGAAGGAATAGTGACCACTGGGGAAATAAAACCCTGCGAGGTCGGCCCCTTGCCCCACGTGCATTTCGGTAGCAGGAGGAATCAGATGCCTCTGCCTGGAGTATTGGAGCAGAATAAGCCGAATACCGGGGAGAGCCCCGTGTTTGCATCTGTGGCAAAATCCTCGGGCTGCAACCAGCTCCCAGGTCAGTAGAAATGGTGACAGATGACATGCTATTATCAGCTCTGTCAATTAATTAAATTATACATTATGCTTATGAGGGTGATATACTGAGCCACTCTAGATTAAGTGTCTCAATTAAGTCTTTAATTTAGATTTAATAAGTAAGTTATTATATGTTAATAAAAGATCAATTAGCTGTTAAAAGAGCATTGATCCAGGTACAATAAGTGTGGCAGGGAGACATCAAGCCGACATTGAAGAGACCGGGAGATTGCACGAACAACACGTGTACAATTAGATTTTTAATACAGGCAAACCGGGACGGACGCGGGCGCATCTGGCTGGCACTCAACCAGGGCTTTAGGAGCACGGGGTCTTCTCGCACGATGCCCACGAAACCCTGTTTGCGGGGCTCGGCTCTGCCGGGGCAGCAAGGCAGCCGGGACGGCTTCAGGTTGGGGAAGGTTTAGGGGAAACTAGGTGAGCGCGGACCGGCTGGGAGCCTGCGGCTGGGTTTGTGGGAGGGAAGCGCTCGGCTCCAGCAGCGCCGAGATTTCAGCTGAATATGGATGACATCATTATACGGGCGAATCCTTTCAGCAACTGCGAGCCGGGTTTTAAAGTAGCGACCTACAGCATACAAATGACGGGTTTAAAGGAAATAAAAAAAAAAAAAAAGAGAGACGATTTGAATAGCATACTTTTATAGAAGAAAAGATTTCTCCCCCTCCGTTTCTAATATCTTTCTATGGGGCAGGAGCTGTGCATTCAAAAAGAAATTAAAACACTCCTCCTAAATACACTCCCGGCAGGAACAATGGCAAAGTTAAGAAGGTTACGAGACTTAGTTGTCCCAGCAACATGTCATCAAGTTGAAATGAGCAGGAAACACAGATAACGTAAGAAAGAGGAGGGGGGGAGGAGAAGAATAAAACCACAGGAGGAAAAATGCCAAGAGATTGAAAAAGAAAAGGGAAAACCCTTTTTATTTGCTGTTTCATTAGGATGAATCTGATTTTATAGTCTCTAAAAGAGGCTAAAATATAATCTCCTTTTGTGTAATGCATGTTAGGAAAATGTGTCATCAGCAATTCTTCTTTACGCTACAGCAATATTCAAAAAAATTAGCAGGGATATTCAAGTGCAGCCACAAAGAAAAACAAACAGCAGACTCACATTTCAAGCCTGAGCTGTCATTTAAGAATGTTTTCAACTTTTTCTTAACCTTTCTGATCGCCCCGTACGGTTTCTCTGCACCGCAGTGGAAGAGCTCTGAATTTCAAAAAGGGAGACAAGGCACGGGAGAAGAAGAGGTTTGAAGTGCAGCTCTGCCTGCCTAACTAGCCCAGGGCCATCTCAACACTTCCAGGACCGTGGTCTTTCTTTGCGCTTGGTGCTGCACCTGCACGCGGGGAGGGAGCACCCTTGCTTGGCGCGGTGAGTCGCCCAGCAAGGACAGAGAAGTGGAGAATGAAGAGAGATAAGAGCCTCGTATAAGTGATAAACCCTAATCTGCCAGGGACTGGCCTGGTTGAACGTGGGATATTTATCCTTAGTGAAGGCACCAACCTCACACCCAGCCAGGCTAAAGCATGTGAACTGCGGTTTGCTTCCATTTTAGAGAGGCAACGTGAGGGTTTGAGTGTCGTGTGGAGGTACAGCTTTCGGTGGACACATCTCCAGCAAAGAGGAGGATGCGGGGGTCTGTATGGAGCTTATCGTTGCCCACCATCCCCGCGTCATTCTCATGCATGTTGGTGGAAGGGTGCCCCACAAGAACACACATCCCATCATCGACCTCATGTTGGCATTTGCCCCGTCCGTGGGAGCTCCTGTCGTTAGACCCCCACCACAGCCCTGGGAGGAGGCTCCCCTCCATACCGGGGTCTCTGAACCCGTGTTGAAATCGCTGACCCTTTCTGGGCTGATCTTGGCTGAATGGGAGGTGCTGGCAACCTGCAGGTCACGCAGCTGCTTTCATACTTGCATTTATGTAGACGCACACAGACTTTCCTCTCCTGCTTTTACTCTGCTGGGCTGGCGAGTACCGACTTGCTGCGAGCAGTACCTGAAAGATGGTCTAGGAAGGAAGTACGGTCACTCCCTTTTGTTGGCTTTCTCATGTGAAATGGGTTTTTATTGCATTACGGCTGGCTGGGAAAAGGAAGAAGGCTTGTGCTAGGGTTTGCTGCTAGTGGGCCCTGGCCAGAGCAGGGCAGGGCAGGAGGTGCTGCTGTCTGAGGAGTGCTGGGGCAGGCAGGCAGGAGAAGGCATCCAGGCGATAGGATTGCCTGCATCAGGAAGGCCAGGTGGGCACCAGAGCCTTGAGTCCTGAGGACAACAGGATCCAGTCAGGTGGTTAGTCATTGGTCCCAGTCAGCTGCCTAAATAGCTTTGTGGGTTAATAGTATGAGTGCTATTCTGAGGCCATCTCCACCTGTGCTTACAGTGTGAGGGACATCTGCTCTCCTCTTCCTCACTTGCAAGTCCTGCCATCCTGTACCTGGCTGGCATGACTGCTCTGAAATCTCACCCAGGAGCCCCTGCACTCTCCTTGAGTTACTGGCAGACACCAGGAGGAGGAGGAGGAAAGAGCAAAGTTCCTTTCTTGGCTGCACTCATCGTTCTTGGGTGCCATTTGGATCACAGAGCAAGATGCAGCAAAGATGAGATCTAATGGGGTGGGCTGGAAGGCAGAAGGTAGGCAAAACCAGTACAAAGTAAGGACTTAACCCAACAACTGTTGCATATAAGCGTATGGTGCCATGTGTTTCATGGTAAGCACTTTGAAATTCAAGCCCTGAGCTCTGTATGAGCAGAAGAGCTTGGGACAGTATGAACAGGAGTGACTCAGAGCAGAGGACTGGCTTCCTTATAGCTACATGTGACATTAAGCTTTGAATCCTGCCTGAAGTCACTAGGCATAACTTTAATTGAAATAGTAATTAATCAATCAAGCAAGCACTCAACCTCATCTGCAGGTGCTGCGGGAGACTTGGGATGGCTGAGAATCTGGCTGCTTATTTCATTCCCAAAACAGAGGCACTGGAGTGGTTTGGAGCTATTAAAGTTGAAAGAGGGTATTGATGCTAGAAGAAATGGGGCTGAACTGACTAGGGAGAAATTTAAGCTGAGCATTGGGAACCAGTTTCCAGCTGCAGAGTGAAGAGGTTCTGGAAAAACCCCTCTACCAAAGCACCAGGTATAGCAGTATGTTTTAGTAGGTTCCTTGCTGAGATATTTTGTGGTACTTCTGCTTCACATGCAATCACCCCAAATTATTCTGCTCTCTGATAAAATCTCTCATCTCTCCTCCCCACCCCTCTCTTCCACAAACATATTTATTTCTCTCTCTCTCTCTCTTTTTTTTTTTTTTTTAAATTGTCTCCTGCTGTGGATTATATTCTAAAGCAAGAATTGATTTAGTTAATTGATGGGGAGCTTTGCCTGTGAGGATTTCATAATCCTTGCTATTTTATCTTCGCAATAATTGCTATGTTTGTGATTATTTCAAAGGACTAAGAAAAATGAGACAAGAAAACCAGCTCATCCACTCCAATTTTTGCAGCTTCTCCAGTTATCTGGGTGGGCATCTCTTCCGTGGGATGTTGTCCGTGGAGCAGTTCATGGAGGACACCCAGTGCAGGTGCCCAAAATGCTGAGGAAGGTGTGAGGACCTGGGGACCCAGGGTAGGTAAGGTGTTGCCATGAGGACTGCACAATGCTGAGGAAGGTTTTCGGTTGGATGGTGATGCCACAGACCAAAGGGCCAACCATTTGGGGGAGAGGGAAGGACAGGGTAAGCCAGCAACGGTGGCAGTCTCTGTTCCTGCCTGCTGTGGGAGGTCCTGTGTGAAGGTGAGGAGACCCCAGGTCCCACAGCCATATGGCCACAGTTGGCCTGGGAGAGGGACCCAAGGACAATGCTGTTGTGTGTTTGCACCAAGGTGAAGGGCAGTGAAATTAGGATCACTTCTGGTGAGCTGAAGAGGGGAGAGCTGGTAAGGCTGAGGACGGGCAAGTGCTGGTGCCCTAAGGAAGGATGGAAGGCAGGCAAACTGAAGCTGTTAGCTGAGATGCTGAAATTATCCATTATTCTTGGAGTGAGAACCTCCAAATCATCCGTGTGAGGTGCTGAGCCAGAAAATCTGAAAAAGGCAGGGATTTCTAGGCTGGGCCACAGTACTGCTCAGGCAGTGTGAGAGCAGTGCACAGGCACCCACCCAGCCCTTGCTCATGCCTTGGTACCTTGCTACCAGGTTAAATTGTCACGGGTCACGTGCAGGAAACAAGGACGTCCCCTGTGCATCTGAACCTAAGCTTTGCTGAGACAGAGAGGGAAATGGCTGGTTTCTGCTCACGCAAAGGCAAGCACACTATTGCTGACAAAAACCCTGCTTTTTCAGTAAAAAAAAATATATCATTTGTACCCCTCTGGCTTTGGGCCAACTGCAAATCCCAGTGGACTCAGATCTGATGTAGGGCTTGGTGACACAGTTTCTACATGCTGTTGTGTCATGCAAGGACACTGGATGCACAGCCACGCCGTTGTTTGCTGTGGGAAGCCAGATGCTAGGTCACACTGGAGTTTGCTGTAAGATACCAGAAACGAGGCCGTGCTGGCGTTTGCTGTGGGACATCAGACACAAGGCCATGCTGACGTTTGCTCTAGGACACTGGATAGGAGGCCACACTGTTGTTTTTTTACCAGCTGGCCACTGGAGGCTGCTGCTGTCTTTGCAGTCACTGGCAGCTGCCTGCAATCCCTGTGCGCCCACCATGAACTCTGCCCAGCCGGCACACTGTAGACATGAGATACCATGAATGGCTAGCTGGGCCTCATCCACCAGCTCATTCCCTTCTTCCTTGGCTCTGCTGACTGAGTAAGGCACAGAAATCAGCTTCTCTAGCGCATGGAGCAGAGGGCCCTTCCATGGGACAGAGAGGCAAGAAAGGAGCCAACGTTGGAGGTATGTTTTTTGCAGTGTCAATGGGACAACAAGCGCTGGTGTAGTTTGAAGTCTACCAGAAAGGTGGGAAGGAGGGAGGGTGCTTGGGAAGATCCCACGGAAAGAGGGTTTGGAAGAAGCCTTCATCAGGAAGGGTGTTTGTCAGCACTTTCCTAGCCACACACAGGGCTCTGCAAGAGATGGATCTGTCTAGAAACTCTGCCAGGAAGGTACCTGAGTTGATAGAGGGAAGCGATTTCTCTTGCCCTTTTCAAAGGCCTGTAATGGGTTGAATGACCAGCCTGCCCCAAAGGGGTGATTGAACTCATCAGTCCTCCCTGTGGAGAAGACAGATGTAGCTCTGGAAGCCCTGAAGGATCTCGTTTTTAACAGCTATATGATTTCTAAGGTCCACATTTTTTTTTTCCCCACTTCCATCTTGCTAATTTCCTTGGGTAGGATATAGGCAACAAGCCTGCAGGAAGTATCTCCCTTATCTTTCTTGCCTTTACAGACACAAAGGCAAAATCCTATGGGGAAGATCCTAGGATGGAAAAGGGGTCTGTGTTCTAGTTTGAAAAAGCCGGGTGATCTTCTTGATGAATCATTACCTGGGTGTTTTTTATGTTAAATATATGCTTTTTGGTATTCTCTGTATATTTCTTTAGATTTAGAAGCTGTTAAAAAAAAGACCCTCAATCAAGTTATTATAGGCATCCCTGTATAATGTCAGGCCCTGGGGGCACTAACAGGCTGTAATTGCCCTGAGCAGCTTCACCTGGGACCCCGACCAACACACCATGGGCCCAAGAGCTCCATTTAAGCTCAGGCCTGGTCTTCAGTCCTGGTTTGAAAGGTGTTGTAAGTATGCTTGTCTCCAGTCTTGTCTCTGACTTGTCTCCTGGTGGACCTTGAACCTACATTGTGCGTAGCTTGTCTCCTAGATAGGTCTCCCTTTGTATGTAGTAGCTTGTCTCCAGCTCTGCCTCTGGCCCCCTCTTTTGTTGCTCCGGACTGGATCCCCTGGATGGATCCTGGACCTGTTCATTTCTTTGCCTTGTCTGGGCCCCATTACCAGCACCCTGCATTGCCTGCTGTGTTTGGGTGCTGCAGGGCTGTGCCTTGTTAGTGAGGGCACTGCCTATGCTGGGATCATCCATGGCTCCTGGCTCATTGTGCCTCAAAGAGAGCTCTGCTATTTCTGCTTGCTGATATACAGTACTAAATACAACCTAATTGCAGCATCCCAGATGAATGCAGCTCACTACTGAGGAACATGGTAATGTGTAGACCTCAGACTCTCTTCAACCCTGAGCAGTTCCCTATGTTTACTGTTCCCCATTTTCAAGTTTTTGGGTGAGCAACAAAGTCTAGATAGGACTCACTCTGAAAGCCACTAGATTTAAATCTAGAGTGTGAAGCAAATTCCAAGTTGAACATCCAACATGGATTATCCAGCACTAAAGGAAATGGAGTCATGCTTTCATGGTCTTGCTGGTTTCTATGTGTACATCATCCAAAAGCTGATGTTTCTGGTGGCATCTCAGTGGCCTCCTGCTTTGAACTTGCCCAGTCTGTAGAGGACATAGTGTAGAATAAGGTATTTTTCTAGCAACCTGACAGTTACCAAAGGTCTGGTGAGGCCTTTGGTCAGTCCTGTGACTAACAGTCCATGCCCCGTGCAGGTTGTTAGTGCTCCCTGTTGTTGTCTGGTGAGGTAAGAAGGGAACAATGTGCTGATTTTTAACAGTTTTCACAGACACGATGATTCCAGGGCAATCATATCATATAAAAAATAGTCAGCAATTGTTTCAGCTACAGAGGATGAGTCCTGGGAAGAGTATGTACCTTCTAAAGGTGCAAATAACTGACCTGATGACTTGTGGAATTGTTATTACTTGGGTTATGGTGACTACTTTTAAACCAATCCTCTGGGCTTTTCCTGCCTGTTATAGTTAGATCAAGCCCTTGGAATGCATCAAAAAACTTCTGAAGTTGCACAGGGCTTGTCTCATGCACCCAAGTGCCTTTTCACTCTGAATTCTGGCAAGATTTCAGCAGCCACAGGTAGTGTTTCTCACCTTCTCTTAAGGTAGACCTCCCCCTACACACACACACACACACACACCCCTATCTCTCAGCATCCCTACATCATCTTGGCCCGGGCTGTAACCAGCTCCTCCAGGTGTGCCGCATTGTCCTGCCTGGGCCCAGCATGATGGAGATAAGGTTGCTGAATGAGTGCTCGGGGCAGTGAGCCCACAGGTGTGTTGCAGGAGCCTGCAGAGACAACGGAAAAAGCAGCAGCAGCAGCAGAGTTGGCATACAGGGAGCTGGTGAAAAGCATCAGGGAGCTCCAGGTCAGGACTGAAGTCTGATGGTGGAGGTGTGGGGTGAGCTTGGGTCAGAGCAGCAGAGTCTGTGGGTCAGAGTCAAAGACTGACAACAGAGTTGGGATGTGGGGCTGAGATAGCAGCTGGCAGCAGACCAGGACTGGGCACACAGCTGTCCAGGCTGGAGACATTAGGTAGGGGGTGTAAATCAATGATAAACACCTTGCAGATGGGTTAAAAACAGGGCTGGTATTAAGACTAGTAGGCACTCACAGGGCAGAGAGGCTGCATACTATTTTGAGCATCTCTAGGACTGAGAGCAGCAGAGGAGGAGGAGGAGGAGGAGGGGAGGTAATGGGATGTGGGGTCTTGCTCAGCACCTCCAGGGTAAGGCAGAACCGTATAAAGATTGAGAGCGCAGGACACAGGAGGAGGCCTTCATCAGACTGAGTAGACTGGATTAGCTCCTATCAGTTCTTACTAGGTCAGCCCTCTCCTGCTGCTGCTTCGAATACTGGTTCCTGGTGCTAAATCCAGGGAAGCAAAGGCTGGTGATGTGATTGCAGAAACAGAGCTCAGCTACTAAGCTCTGTTGCTGATGTCCCATGTTTTTCCTAAATCTAAAAGGGGCTGAGTTTAAAACCTGCCTGACACCTGTGCAGTTGTTCATTAACGTCAGCTGCTGTACTGGCCAATAATTCTTAGGATCACCTCCATCAAAGAAAGTAATGTTAGCACCAAGGAAAGAGATTGGGACAATGGTCAGACCCAGATACTACAGCTGTGCATGAGGTGGGACTAACAAACATGCCTCCAGCGAAGAAAACTGTACTTAATGTGCTACAATTTCTGGAGCATGTTGATAAAACTGCTGATTAAGGCAATAACCTCTAAAAAGTGGGCTTTTTGGAAGTAAGAGTGGAAATGGGTGCTGAGATGGCACAAGGTAGAAGCTGAATTTGGGGGGAAAAAAGAGATAGTTTTTCTAATTAAGAGGGCTTGTATTTGAAGTGAGAGGGATATCTTGGAGCGTAAATCAACCAGGCAGGTAGGAAAACAGCAGGCGAGAAACCTGAGGGCCTGAGGCCACATGGTTAGGATGGATTATAACTAGGGATGGCTGGTTATTTGTTTTTCAGCCATTTGACCAGTAGGTCACAAGCTCAGTAGGCAGAGGACTCCAGGGTCATTGACTCTAATCTCTCCCGCTCTATTGCAGGCAGGTCTGGGAGGTATTTAGTGCGCCATGGTCTCCCCCATCTCTCCTAGATTCAAACCTGTTTCCAACAGCTGTTGGTGAACGGATGATGGTCTCAGGTCTCTGAGCGCTGATAATGGCCCCCTAAACTCTTTCCTCTGCTTTTGCTTCCAAAGCTGATCATGTCTGGTAGATGACCAGGGAGAGATTTTGTGAATAAAAATCAAGTAGGCTACTGGAATCTGTGCTGAGACAGATGACACAGAGACAGCGGAGGCACAAAGAGTAGCTCTGCCAAGGTCAAGATAGACTCACTGCTTCAAACAACTCTCTGGCAATAACCTATAATAGAACCACTTCCAGCAAGAAAAACCTGGCATTTGAGGCAGCTTCTTTTCTGGCAACAGAGCAGAGTTTTTCTCAGTAGGAAGTATTTGTATGCAAAATGATGGATACAATTGACTCCCTGCCTTTAGGCATCTGGAGAAATAGCAAAAGAGACGGAGAGCACCAAAGAAGGCAAGCGTGGAAGGCAAGTGAGGATTGCAAAGGTGAGTCACATCACTGCAAAAGCAGCTTTGCAAGAACTTTATATTCCCAGATGCAAGGAAATCTGGGGACCCTCCCACTACGAGACCTGGTGGGTATCAAATGACACTGGTAAGGAGACAGATTCAGGATGGACAGAAGGATTTGTTTCTTTGCACAGCATACCTTTAAGCTGCTGGCTCTGTTAGTGTTCAGTGACAATCCCTGGGGCGTACTGGATTGGCATTCTGGATTGGGTCCTGGTGCTGACGGTGCTACCGGGAAATATGGTTGCTGTGTCTGATCTGGTGACTGCTTTCCAGCCCCCAGAAAGTGGAGACCGACTCTCCGCAGGTATTTGCAGATTCCCTCCCTTATTCACTAAGAGGCCACGGCTGGACTACTTTTCTCAAGTGCTTTCGTGTTTGACTTAAATGATAAAGAGGGATGGTTGACCCTGGGTATGACGCTGTGGCCCAACTGCGTGTACCGCTAGTATTATCTGAGCGTTTCAGAGTTGCAAACACCTTTTCTCTTGGAGCATGAAGGGGAAAAATGCAATAAAATGCAACGTGCTACCTGGAAGCAGCCTTGCGACGCTTACCTTGCCTCTGACCCTACTCTTTATGCAGAAGTTGCTGCTGGGAGTCCTCAGTGCTTGCGCTGCTTCATCCTCCTGCGGTTTGCATCTGGCACTTGCAGCGTGAGCCATTTCCTGAAAGCCTCAAGCACTCGGGCAGCTGGTTATAGCACGTCTGCATCCACTGGCTGCCAACATCTCTCTCCTTTGTGATTAAGCGGTAGGGTTGCTCTACAAATGACAGAGATGGGAGTGCCATGGTTTAGAAACAGCAGCGGTGGGGGAAGAAGCTGTCCTTCCTTTAATGCACAGAGGCAGCTCCACTGATCATCTTGTTTTTCACGTGCTGCGGAAGGAGGAGAGCGGGGAGGGAAGTCTCACTGAAGATCCTAGTGGTGGGAATGGCTGGACGTCTCCTTTGTACGTGCCAGTTTGCCCCCAGGATGCACTGTTTTAGCACAAGGCTCCTATCCCCGCATCCTGGGAAGAGCTCGACGGCCTTTTCCGAAAGGGAAACGTGGTGGGCACTTGCGTGAGGATTCGGCCGTTGCTTCACTTGCCTGATCCCAAATCAGATAAACACCGAATGGGAGGTGACGGGTCTCCTGTACTGGAAATCATCCACCACTGAAAGAAGGGAGGGAAAGTGAATTTTGAGGGTGTCTGAAACTCCCTTCCCACTGCCCTACCTGTGCACACAGCGTGCACACACGTGTGTGTGCGCACACGCACGATCGCTGCAGTAGTACTGCACTCCTGCCAAGAGAAACTTAGAGAGAGGAAGAGAGAGAGAGAGAGAGAGAGACAGCAAGCATACTTATCAAGTGGCTTGGACCGTAGCCGATTTGAAATATTACTAACCTTGCATTTTCAAATTTGATGCACAACAACCAAGATGCTAATACTTTCCTTAGTTTAGAAAAAAAAATCCTTTCACCCATCTCTTCTAGCCGAAGATTAGGAGAGAAGCTTTAAGAAGATTTAAAAAAAAAAAAATCAACTTCTGAGCAGCGGAAAAAATGGTTTGTGATTCAGGGGCTCCGGGCAATTCATCATGGAAATTGGGTTTCTTAGCCGACATCATGTGAATCCTTTCGGCCCTGTCAACTTTTTAATACATTACATTGAGAATGTAAATCGTGTTGGTGAGGGGGAAAGAAGAGGGAAAAAAAAGAGAGAAAAGAGAGCTGCTTCATTTTGGGTTTAGAGGGGAGGCAGCTTGAGGCCTGTAATTCATATTAACTAAATAATAATACTAAAAAAACCCCTCTCTCTAAATATACAGATATGTATATACACCTAGGGAGGGAGGAGGGGAGGAAAGGGAACGAGACAGAGCAAAATTGAAATCATTTTATCCTTTTGGAGGGTGAATATTTGAGAGGGGTTTGTTATGGATTTATTCTTATTTTCTTTATTTTTTTTATTTGGGTTTATTTAATCCCTTTCACTGCTTGAGCTAGTTGTTCCATCAAAGAGAAGAGCAAAATGAATCTGGAGCTGGAGGAAGATGGAGGAAATAGAAAAGGACAAAACCGCAGTAAGAGAGTCTGGGATCTTTGCGGAGTTTGGCCGTTAATGGCTTTTTTTTGTGATTGCATGCATGCTATATTTTGACGATCTTGATTAACTCCTCAGCGGAGAGGGGAAGCTGATGTTAATTTGTGTGTTGACATATTATAGGGCATGAAAGGTAAGGACCTGGATGGAGAGGCTGCAGGAAGGGCCTGGAGATCTCTGAAGCCAGACTGTGAGTACTTTGAAGCGTGAATCTTGCAGCGCATTTCCTCTCCGAAGACATCCTTCTGGAGGTTCAATACAAGCTATATGCAACACAAAAGCTCTGCATAAACCCCTGGGTAGGGCTTAGCTGCTGTATTGGTTCAGAGCCAGCTTTGCAGTGGGGAAGCTTCACCAAGTGTGTTCTCATTATAGCCAGTTGCATCCCCGGTGCCTTGAAATACTCTCAGCATTACGAAGACGGGATTGATAGTGATCTAGAAGAAACAGAGTAAAAGCAGAGTACCTGAACTTGCTGAGGGACTTTCTTTTCTTTTTTTTTTCCTCATGTGATGATACAATGCAACGTTTGAGAAACAAAGTCATGAAATAATTCAGGCTAGAATGGGCTTTTGGGGTTCTTTACTCCAATGTCTTGCTCAAAGCTGAGAGGGCTTCCTCAGCCTCTGTGCTTGTGGGCTACTGTAGAAGAAGACGGTGAAACAAAGGAATGAAAGCAGTCACTTTAAGAAATGTAACAACAAATGGGACAAAGAGTTGATTTGTTTTAACACAGGTTATGAGAATCTAGCAGATTCCTCCAAGATCCTCAGGGGGGGGGAAATGGCTGGAAGTTGGAGCTGTGGTGGGAACACATCTAGAAAAATCAGGAAACCACGCTTACTTGCTCTGCTGAGGACTTCTTGGATAGCATCAGGAGGTTAAATCACCATTAGAAAAGCTGCATTAGCGCTCTCACTCTGAAATGGATTTGTCAGTTTGGATGCTTGCCACAAGCAGAAGATGATGGGAAATACAAAGTTCAGAGGCAGCCCATAAAAACAACTGTAGAGGCCAGGAAAAAAAAAATCCCATTTTGATGGAGTCTCCAATCTGTTTTCCTTTTAGAGGAGACAAATAAGGAAGGTGCCAAAATATCAGATAGGATAGATAAGGGAGACCTGGAGCAGGAGAGAGAGGCATGGCGGGTGGAAATGCAAGTCAGTGGTTCCGAGCTGATGAAACAAGGTGGTTTTGTTAGCAGTGTCCATATTGCAAAGCATCGTGCGAGCAGAGCGTTTGACGGGAACGCTCTGTACGGGTATTGCCCACCTGGGACTGGGCATGGGTCTATACTGTCGTATTTTCGAGCAGATCTTGCTTGTAAGTAATACATAACCACGCAAAGCCCTAGCGGGGTTTCATGCTGCCTTACAAAGCTGGTTACTGACTAGTTAGGACATCAACATGCATCAGGAAAAAATCTGTAAGTAATCAGCTGTGTTCTACTCTCTCCTGCTAACCACCTCTAACAGTTCACCTGTCACTCTGAAATACTTATAACAGGGACAAGAGATGCGGAGAAGCTCTCTCCACCTCTCCTATGTAAGATCTGGTTTGTCACTGGTGCCATTATCCGCATCCACAAACAGCTTGCAGGCTAAACGGGAGCCCTTTACTTTTATATAAACCGAGGTCCCTTATCCAACATCTGCAGGAGTCCTGAAATATTGGTATAATACTGAATGTGTTCCCTTTACTGCAAAGCATGATTTAATAAATGCAATACAATGCTGTTTAAATATAGATTGGCTTAAAAACAAAAGCATTTATGTTGGGGTTAAGAATCCTCTCTCTCTTTTTTTTTTTTAATCTGTTAGAATCAGGCACTACTCCTCATTCCATGCTCCTGGCTCAGATTTGCAACATGATAACTGACAGCAAACAGTGATCCTTCAATGTTCCTAGAGGCGTTGCAGGTAAATTTGTGGATAAACACACGCAGACTATGCAGCAATGCAAATCTAGGGGTTGGTATTAATAATGCACAAGGAAGAGACTGCGAGAAGGTGTTCGGTGCAGGTGTTATTTTTATGCATAAGAATATTTCTGAGTATTGCATGTGATTTTACTGGCTCCTATAGTACAGTCAGGCTGCTAATGCCATTCGGGTATTATTTGGTTGGTGTCTGAAGTTCAATATAGCGTTTCTAGAGTTTTCTGAACCTGCTGTCTGGCAAAGAGAAATCCGTTCCCTTTCTTTTGCTCCCAGACCTGTACTTCTCCACAGCTGCAGTTCTGATCTTGGAAAGCAGGTCTTCTCCTGTCTCAGTCCTGTTTGGGCACTGCACCCAGGCTGAGAAACTAATGTGAGCTATCTCCAGCTCCTGCCAAGAACCTGGTCTGTGACAACTTTGAAAGAATCCAGAAAGGTGAAACCATTCTCTGTTGGAGTGGACTGAGAAATACTGCAGTAGTTGGAGACTCTGCTGATGGATTGCCACTGAGAAGTTTGCGAAATGGTTTTCAGAATTTCTTGGTGTGGGTCAGAAGGGACAAACATCAGCAAACATGCCTGCCTGCCTCGGTGCTTCGGCAGAGTCAGGTTTGGTCTGTAAGTAGTTGGGAAGGATGTGTAACACTCCACCCAACCTCTTGCTTTTTGTTATTGAGACAGTTCCTGTTCCGCTCCAGTAGCGTAGGGGCTGGAACTGGAGTCCCAATGCTTTGATGTCCACCTGGCTGCCCTGGAAAGGATGTTCAGCCCCAGAGGAGAGTGGCCATCACTCTTCCTCTACACACACTGCGGAAAGAGTTGGCTTTAGCTACTTGAATCTGTGACAGCTCAAGTGCTGTCACAGCCACCAAAGGCAGCAGAGATGGAGTCAAGGAGATGCACTCAGAGGCATCTAATCTAGAGAGGGCGCTGAGTGATTCAAACGATCCAGTGCCCAGACCAGCCACTGGAGAAAATAGGTGCAAAGCCTAAGTTAGATGCTTTTAAGTGGAGACCTAACCTCTTTCCAGGGGGAAGGTGGAAAGCCAGACTCACTGCACTGGATGGTAGGGAATCAGGCCTGATTCCTTGCTGGCTTGAATTTAGATTGTGTAGAAGAAGAAAATCTGAATATGGCCTAGGGGAGTTCCCACAGCCCTAAACACCCCTGTGCAGTGATCTTGTAAGGACCTTGCGTTTATGTAGATGCCAGACCTTTGGGATCCTCATGGATGGAGACGCTTGTTCCCATCTCACTTGCAGCAAAGTTTTATGCTTTAGGTTGGGCTTTTTTCTTGCCCACTTCCCCCTCCTTTTTTTTTCCCCAGACCAGTTCTTCTGTCCTTCACCACCACTTGCTCAGATCTTGCAAATGAGCTGCTGAGGCTGTCAGGACTGTACACCACATAATAAAGTGCACACACGCACACACACACATATACATGTATATGTGGGCGGCTTATGTTGTGGTGCTGTAGTATGGCTTAATTAGGACATCATTCAGACATCTGGGCCTAGGCTGAAGCTGGAGATTTTTCTTTTTCTTTCTTTTTTCTTTTCTTTTTTCTTTTCTTCTTCTTTTTTTTTTTTTTTTTTTTCTTTTTTGGTACTCCCATTTAGGTTTTAGTCGGATTCCCAAGTAAAATAAACAAAAGGCTAATTGCTTTTCAGTTTTAATTACCACCGAAATACCCGGGTTTATTGCACAAACTACTTTATAGGTGGCTAAAGGACACAGTAGCAAATGACAGGATCTCAGCTGACACCAGCAGTGTTAAAACCAAAGCAATTCTTTGCAATGGAGTCCAAAGGACAGTATGCGCATTCATTCGCTCAAGTCCTGATTTTTGCTATACAATGTAACTTCAAGACTTGGCTGACTTTTAAACGCTATATAATTAAGCATGCTTGGAAATGTAAAAAAAGATGGCAGGCAAAAATAGGCATACTTTATAATCCTGCATGTTCTGAAGTGTCTTCCAAATTCCTTGAGTTGTTATGTTTCTGCTTTAGGTCAGGAGTGGTTTGGAGGGCTCCTAATATGCAATTCCAAAATGACTCCTCACACAGCATGACTTACTCAGTTCCTACTGTATTAGATTCATATCTAGCTATTCTTAATGCATTGATCCATGCATGCCTCCTGCTTTATCAGGAGGGTTATTCCACACATATTGAGGAATATAAGGTGAATTTTCATTCTATCTGCACTTATAAACCCTAAAAACATTTGAAACCATTTTTCTATCCATCTATGTTATCTGCTTTGTGATGTCCTGATGCCAAACAATTGTGGGAGAAAAGTTCTTTTAGCAAAATACGGGTACCGATCCTCTGACAAACGGCACCGGTCTTGACCTAACCTCTGCCCAGCTAATACCAGACCAACCAGTGCCTTGTGAAAGCTGATGAATGCCTTTGAGAAAAGATAAGCCCACCTAAATCTTAAAACAAATGTAAAAGCTTATTCAGGTTGGGACAGCCCTTTTAAACCAGGTAGCCCCCCAAATCTAACTTAGCCCAAGGACGGTTTATATTAGCAGGCGCTGCCTTATCGAGCTTGCTATGGGCATCACGAGCCTAAGCGTGATGCCAGATGTCACATCAGGTTATTAACTCTTCATTAAGGAAGTCTCAATCCTAAATTCTGGTATTTTATTTCACAGATTATGAAATGAGAACAGAGGCATGGCATCACACGTCATGAGATTTATTCCTTTATTACTCTATGTATAACCTTGGAAGATAGATTCTTTCTTTCTGATCTATGGGATTTCCAAGGAGAGCGTGGGATCCAGCCTAATTTGTGCCACTCTGGGACTAAATTGCCTGATGACCCTTGCAATGAAGAGTCTTCGATAAGCAGGTGTGATTAAACAGGCTGCTCTGGAGTTATGCACTAAACTGAGGAGGAAAATCACTGAGCTATCTGGTGACAGAAAAATTATGTAACTGTAAATATTAATGCTTTTCAATTAAATTGCTTGAAAACAGCAAATAATTTTAGGCTCTACGGCCAATAGATTCAAGGACAAAAAGAAACATCAATTATTTTTAATGTGTGGGGGAAAATGTTAAGAAATTGTCATTTATTGGGATTTTGGACATGTGGAGCTTGTTCTGAGGCAGAATTAAATTTTGAAATGTTGAAAACTTCAGTGAAACAGGTTCTCAGCAGAACTCAAATGGATCTAAAAGGATATAAGTTATATTTGAAGCTCCCTGCAAAGCGAAGAACGTAAAATCTTTGCTAACAATAGAAACCTAATGCACTTACAGTGTTCTTATATTGCTTATAGTCAGTGATGGTAGGTCGAGAGGAGAAAGCAGGCTTTCTTATTTGTACAGCCAACTCAGTTGGTCTAATAAAAATTTGCCTCAAGGTTTTTGTTAAATAATGCTAGGAATTTATAACAAAGAGAAAACATTTTTGTGGGGGGAAAAAACCCTGAATTGCTCGGTGAAATCATAACTTTCACCTAAGGAAGAAAAAAAAAAAAAATCTTTGAATGGGAATTCTGGGACCTACTCAGTTAATACTGGAGAAATTTCTGATCGGAGAAAAACGGTTTCGTAAAATTAATCTGGGCCATATGAACTGATAGAAATGCACTGATAATTCTGAAATGGTAACTAGTAACGTGCTGTAACCAATGGCTAGGAACCATATCAGCGTAGCACATTTGGATCATTGTCTTTGGAATATATATATATATATATATATATATGTATGTATGTATATATATTACTTTGTAGCATGGAGAAAAATTAAATACATTGATGGTATGACAAGTAATGATGCAGACAGGCCGCTGGCAGAGTGCTGTCTGAATCGCTTTCAAGCTGGATGCAAATCAAACAACGCACATGTCAGTGCCGCCGTATGCAAGGTCAAATATTTAGAAACAAAAGATGTAGGGAGCGCTGACGGGCTGGGAGATTATATCCTGGGAAGCAGGGAATTTGAAGAGATTTTGGTGGTGTTATATTCAGGCAGCTGAATGTGTCCTTCCTTTTGTCATGCCGAGGCATGAAGGGTTATGTGACGCCTGGCATACTGATTTGGAGTAAAGAAGAGATGCTGCCTCCACAAACCGAGCTGGCAAGATCACTGCTGAAAGACTGCATTCAGTTTTGGTCTTTGCACTAAGGGGAGAGTCACAAGTGCATCGAAAAGCTAGGGGTTCAGCAAACACCGCTTACACGCAGAGGCTCAGCACTCGGCGTATTCAGGCTCCCAAAGGGAAGCTTTAGAGGTGACGCGACCCGTGGTGGTATCTCAACACAGGTGTCTGCTGCTAAAGGGACCTTTCCTCCAATAGACCCAGCGCTTCTAACCAAACTCTTGTGACAGAGCGTTCGTAAGATGAGCACTTGATTGGACTTAAGTGTGATAAATTCCAAAGGAAAATAAGATTCTGACAGTGAGAGCAATTAACTACTGAAACAGACTCTCACGAAGAGCAGTGAATCCGTCACGACTGTGTGCCTTTTAATTCACAACTAAATGGCTTTCTCTAGGTTTGCTCTAGCTAAAACTCTGCTCTGGAACAGGCTCTGGGTGCATTAAAAGGATGATTTTTCTTCTGCTGCAGTTCCTGGGAGGTGAACCTCTGTGACCATCGTGGCCAGCGCAGCTTTCTCCAGCCTCAGCTCACACTCGTTTTAGTGTGTTGTATTTAGAAACGAACTCGCATTCCTTTTCGAAAACACCTTTGGCCCTTAGAGCTGCTTCTTCGAAACCGGTAAGCATCATCTCATGAAGGCACTGGGTGAAAGAGGCCCTCGTTCTGTCTTAAAACGTGTGTGACACAGGTGGGATTTAATCCTTGACTAGCCCTGAGAGTCCGAACACCAAGCACCCTAGCTTCCTTATCTGGATTTAAAACTTAGTTTCCAGCCTGGAGAAGATAATGCTTCGAGTCATGGGAAGTTATAGTCTTCCCTTCCAATGCCACAGTTTTATATTTATTTTGGCTCGGTCAGACGTGCTGGCTTTGAGACAAGTGTTTCAAGGGGTTTCCTGCATTTGGGATGAATCCTGCTTAAGATGATGAAAGCAGATTTCAGTTTCTGAATGTAATCAGTAGGTCTCTTCCTGACTGCCAGAGCAAACTGTATCCACCAGCTTGTGTGAGGAACTCTTGGCCATGACAAAAAAAAAAAAAAAAAGAAAAAAGAAAAAGAAGAAGAAATAAGAAAAAACAGTGAAGTAATGCACAAAAAGTGATGAGACCTCGGTGTCTATATACAATAACAACTTGTTGGAGCTTTCTCTCCGATTCTTCTATTCTCATTTTCCCCTCCCTTTTCTCCTCCTTTACCTTTATTTCCCTTTTCCTATTTCTCTTTTTCGTTCTTGTCTTTCGTGCGTGTTATCAGCCTTTCTTGCCACAAATCTAACCTATTAGGAACTCCAGAGGGAATCTTGCCAGTGGCCTCTCTTTGTGAACTCTCCGGCTTTTTTTTTTTTTTTTTTTTTTTTTTTTTTAATCTGCAGTGTTCCACATTATATTGCCATTGATTTAATAGTCCACCATGAATTTTACTACCTGTCAAACAACAGTACAATTATTTTGAGTTCTATTGTGGAAGAGCTTGACACCCAGCTCTGGATCACCATACACTTTTAACCTGAGGGACCTCCTTGTTAGACTGTACCTGACAATTCAGGATGGTATTTCGTGTGATTATAGGATGCTATTTTGTGCTATTGTTTTAATTTGGCATTTTGAGGATTGACTAAATTCACAGGCAGTGGATAAAGACTCCCAACTACTTAAGTCTGGAAATGACATGTGGAATATGGAAGCTATTAAAAGGTGTTAAAAACAAAAACCAGTTCCCTTCTTCCCTTTACCTGCCCCCAGCCATGAAAAACAAGACAGGAAGGACATGTATTGTTACTGTCTGTCACTATTCATGGCCTGATTCTGAAAGCTACCTGAGCAGGATGCTGAAATTTCCTTCTTGCCTGATGGGGTGCTCAGCACCAGCCAGCAAAGAGGCTAGATCTAGGTGCTTGGAGATGTATTTTCCATGCACAGCATTTGCCAGTGCATGGCAGATTTCTTGCTTGGAACAATGAATTGATTACATCCACATTAAAATAAAGAAAAGATGGTTTAATTTGGGATGAATTGACCCTTTGTATCCCTTTTTAAAGAGCTCTAGTCCCATCATCTTGCAACACAAGGAGAAATTTGCTTTTTTGATGATGAGAATACCGTAATAGAGTGATTCTGCATTGTTTTAGGGACTGTACGTATGCAGAATAAGACCCTAACAACTCAGGTGTACCCCATGAATGCTTACCCAGACACCGAAACAGAGGTGTAACCAGACAGCAGGAGTTATTAGTGTAAGCGCAGAAAGCTGTTTTAGCAACCATGATTGATTATGAGAATAGTGACAAGGTGGCTCTTCCTGTTGTACAGCTTGCCCTTTTCCAGGGGAGCCCTGGCTGAATCAAAGACGTAATGTCAGTGTGTGAGGACATTTACCCTTCTCCATCCCTAAATTAGGGCTCCGGGAGCGGTCACTCTGGCCTCCGCAGAGCAATACCTGCCACGCACCGGTGTAATCCACCCATGCAAGAGCCGCTGGTCCCTGTGCTGAACTGGGAGTAAATGGCCACCCTTGGCTGCTCAGGTCTTCCAAGCTCTTAAATTCCCAAGCCAACCTGCTTTCACTTTGGGCTGAGGGAGAAGGGTGAACCTGTGGTAAGTGCTGTATATAATGATCTATATAGAGAGGAGAAATGATATACTTCTAGATCCCCTGGCCTTATCGTGATGCAAGGTTTATTGTCCCCTTTCAGGAACCTGGCGGCCTCTCGAGCTTGGGATGGTGCAGACCTTATTGGGCTCCATCACCCATGGGGCACAGGTTTGACCTACTGAGGTTTTTTGGCTAAGGGTGGGAAGTTCATGGACTTTCTAAACCTCTCAGGGCAGCAAGACCCAGGGTGTCGTGGCTCTGCAGTCTGTACGCTGAGGCCCTGGAAGACCCAGAAGGGGTAGAGCTGTGCTTTCCGGCATAGGCAGAAGTGGAACTGGGCCCAGTCCCCTCTGCCTCCCTTGCAAGCACAGAGCAACGGTAAAGTTTAAAATACTCAGGGTCCTCCTACCCTGGCAACATGACAAATATGCATTGTGTTCTGTTTTGAAGACCCCAGTCAGACAGAATAATTAGGTGGCAACACAATTTATTGCCTGCGGCCCTATAAAGCTCAGGAAGCGCTCTTTTAGCTCTCAGCTGGTATTTAATCAACGTATCATAACTTTTATTAAGCCTAAATGAAACGCTTCTGAGATACTAAATTTAAAGTGTGCCTGGAAAGCAGGGTCATTTTTTTGTTTGATTTACATATCACAGCATCATGCAAACTGGGAATAGGATGGCAAGAAGCCCAGATTACCGTCTTCTCCCTGGGGATGCTTCCGAGGTTTTGTCCTGACGCAAGAGACTTCTAATACATCACCAGGTAAGAGGATGGCGGGGGGTGGGCTGGAGCCTTCGAGGCCTCAGCTGCTGTTACAGATTAAGAACTGGTGGGTGAGTCAGTCACAGTGCCTAAGGTAAGTTCAGTGCAAGTGTTACATGTTGTGATAGTGGCATCAGATACATATCGAGGAGAACATCTGAGTCCTTGCAGAGGTGGCTTCTGCAGCACGGGTCCAAAGGCAGAGAAAAATGGTCTCACCCTTCCCAGGAAGTCAATTCCCGCCTCTGGAGCGCTGCATCGTTTACACTGAGCTCTCCTGGGTATCCCAGTGCATGTCTCCGGGAGTATTTTGCACCTCCTTTGGCCTCCTGCATGCTAGTCCAGTCACTTCAATGCTTCTGAAAGAGGATGCTTCCTTTCAGTCTTTTATATTGGAGATGACCAAAGGGTAAGCAAGCCCTGCTCACATCTCCTTTATCCCCGTGCTGGTCCCTCTGTGTCAGCTGCTGAAGTGGACGATCACAAAGAAATTCCCAACGGCACTGTGGTGCCGAGTGCACCGAATAAGTGGTTTCTGCAGCCCTGCTACCCGGGTTGGGCCGCGAGCGCACCAGCTTCTGCAGTGACCAAACAGAGCCCTGTGACCGGTGTCGCATCTGCCTGCCGTCGACTTCCCCAGTTTGAACGACAGGATGCCCATTTCCAGGTGTGGTGAATGTGAAGGGTATAGGGTGGTGAGGCTCATCCTCTGCTTTCTGCAGCTACAGCAAGACTCCCAGGCCAGGCTGCCAGCACAACCTCGGATTTGATAGGAATTCAAGAACTTTGCCAAATGTTGGAGACTAGTTAAAGTGCTAAAGACAGTACTAAAACCCATGACAATTCTAAAACAAAGCTGCTGTTAAAGTAGAATTAAGGACAAAAGAATGTTAATATCTTGAAGAAAGGCGAGAAAAAGGACATTTTGGCTTTAAATAGCATTAGAATATTAGCTGAAATTAAGAAACAAGGTTTAGCTGTGAAACACTTGTACCTGGAAATGTTTCAGCTCACAGATGAGGTATTTTAAAGAGCACTGATTTGACTTTCAGGATCTGTACCTCACTTGGTGGGTAGTTGCAGAAGGCGATTTTCCTGCCTGCTGCAGTGAAGTAGCAGGATGCTCTCACTCTCCAGCCAAATGAGGTATTATAAGCAAGAGAAGGGCCAGTTACCTAATAAAAAGGCACTAACTTGATTTCAGACCTCTAATAACACACTCTAGTGCCGACACCAGGCCGGAGCTTGGAGGGCAGGGATGTGCATGTGGAGCGTACGCTGGCACAGCGGAGCAGCTGCCAGTGGGTAACTCGTTCTCAACCTTGGTCATGTGTGACCCGATGCTCGTGAGCTGTGTTTGGTTCCCTGACTTCCCACAACTGGAACGATCATTTGGAAACGTATAACCTATGGCTTCTTGTCCGAAATCCCACCTTTGCTGCCTGCTGGGGCCGACAGGATAGTGAGTATCTGTCGGGCAGGGACTGGCCATGAATATAAATAACAAGAGCCATTGAAATTGCAGGACCCAGGATTAAAAGCAACATTTTTTTTTGGAAAGAGTATGAATCCTCATGTTTCAAGGCAAAAAACAGTTTCCGAATATTAGGAACTGGGAGAATATTATCCACTGGGCAGATGCTGCCATAGTGGATTTTTACAGAAAACATTCATCTACCTGACACATTTGGTTTTATATTGTCATTTCTCTCCTCCATAGTGGTGGTGAGTTGATAGTTTCAGAGCCAGTTAAAATTTTGGGACTAAAAAAAATATTCTGACAATAAAGAGGCTTTGCCAAAAGTTGAGGGTGCTGATTTTATTCAGCCTCGAGAAGGGAGGGTGAAGGAGGGGAATTTAACACTGTTTCCAACCACTCGAAGGAGATTATAGAGAGGATGAAGCCAGACTTTTCTCAGAGGTGTCCAGGGAAAGGACAAGAAGCAATGGACACAAGCTATGGCAGAGGGAATGCTTGATACAAGGAGCCTTCCTCATGCTGAGGGAGGCCAGATACTGGGATGGGGTCCCGAGAGCTAGGACAATTTTCATCTTTGGAAAAATTCACCATTGATTGGATAAGACTGTAAGCAATCCAATCTAGCTTTGAATGTAGCCCTGCTCAGGGAAGGAGACCTGCAGAGGTCCCTTCAAGCTACGATTATTCTGCAGTTGTACTTCTGCAGGATGCTTCTTATCAGGTTGGGGAAGAGATCAGCTCAGTCTGCAGAGAGAAGGGACTCCAGTGACAGCTGCTGGATTTCAAAGTCCATACAAAGGACTTAATGGAGTGGAGGGCAAGTTACGCTGAATCATTTAAAAGACTTAGTTGCCTGAAAAAATCACCATGTTCTGGTAAGATATTGTCTTTAGACTGAGGATGGAAAAGAGAGAGTATTGTACCAGAGGTGGAATTGTATATTATCATCTTTTGTTCCCTCTAAATAAATAAATAAATTCACTAAAGACAGAATTCAGTGCCCACTGGAGTAAAGCTGTGACCACAGCTGTGCACACTGGAGTCTTCAGGCTCCAGGTCGCTGTGGCTAACAGAGCCTCAGTCTGAACCAAAGTCATTGAACTCAGCTGAGTTAACTTCCAACGTTTGGAAGCAGACAGAAGAAAACTAGAACAGCCTGAGGCTTCTCCAAGACATTTAGTGGAGTGGCTCACCTCGTATAGAAGGACTAAGATCTCTACCTATAGACAGACAATATAAGGTCATCTCTGCATCTCACTGCTCTGTCTTCTAGCTGGTTGGAAGTCTTTCCTGGTGAATCACTGGCAAATGCTCTTGCCATTAAGTGTATTTGTTAGCACATGGATGATTCTGAAACTAAGCTATAATTACTGGTGAGGCTGGCAGTAGTGCCTGTAATTAAGGTTGCCAGACATTTCCCGTTAAAAAATTTGTTTTTCAGTGCTGTGTCCTTGCCAGCATGTAACTGTTCAGGCTGAAATTTTCAGTTGCAGGCCGTTGGCTCAGGCTGATCTTTCTGTGTGTGAATGTGTGTGTGTATGTTACGTGGAAGTATGAAAATATAGTCCAGCCAAGAGTGTGATGCAGGGGGAAAAAAATGGGAGGGGGGGTTACTTATTTAAGGGAAAATATTCTGACAACTGCATTGTCAAGAAGACCTGGCACTTTCGTACTATATTTTCTGTTTTTGTAGGGACCTCCTGACTTTTGTCTTAATGGCTTTTAATGTCTTAATGCCTTTTCTCTGCTTCAGAATTCCCTTCCAGGTTTTGGTCAAGTCGGATGGCTCTGTAGAGCTTGTGCAGCTTGGGGTTTTAGGAAGGAAGTAAGGTTTTCCCTTTGCCAGTATGGGCTAGCAGCTTGGTGTGTGGCTTGGCCCAGAATAGTAAGAAAGCAGCCTGGATTTCCCATGGTTCAAGCGTTTCTCCATCTGACTCGGGCATCAGAGAGCGAACCACATGGGTGCTGATTGCATGGAGCCTTTTGTAGTGACAAACAGATGGGCACAGAGGGGGAGTATAGAACAGGTCCTCCATGGAGCCTGAGGAGGAGCTGGCGATGGGGAAAGGGTGACTGTCTGTACAGCGGGACGGGTGCGTCCTTGGCAGGCCTTACAGCTTCACGTTCCGCTCATCCAGACTGGAGAGTCTGCTAGCCCACGCTGTAAGCTCTATTCCTTTGCTTCGAAACGGGGCTGGGAGGGCACTAGGGCATGTGTGTGCCCATGTCTCCCCTGCTGTGAGGCCAGGAGTGGGCTGAGGCAAGCTTCCTGAGAGCGCGATCTGCTCTGGGCAACGAGATCATCAGAAGCATCGTTTTTACACTGGCTCAAAGGGTTCTGGCTAGAGCTGGGAGAAATCTTACAGCTGAGTCTTCTGTTTCCCAAAGCCCGTGAAGTCATGTCAAATTTGCTGAGACATTTTGGTTGTAATGTCAAAAATTGTTTCCAGCCAGAACACTTTGTCTCAGTGTTTTTGTTTAGTTCTGTAAAAACAAAAGCACCTCACTGGAAATAATCATTTTTGCAGTCAATGCAGGGTTTGAACACTGTGCAGGCAAAGAGGCCTGGGGCCACCTATTATGCAGCTGAAATTCAGAGGAATATTGAAGGGCTGCTAATTGTAGGGCCACTGCCTATCATGTGTGCTGGATGAGGGTAAGGATCCTCTGGAAAAAAAAATTGAATCCAAGTCAGGGTCATGGGGCATACAAAAGGGGGAGATGAGTTAAAGTTGTATGAGCACCTTTAATTCTTTAGAGCATTAATTCATCTACTTTCCATGTCCGTTTGATGCTGTTTACCTGGCTAATCCTGCCTATGCCTCTATCTATCAATATGGAGATTTATACTGGTGTCAGAGTAAGTAGGTGCAGATGTCCCAAATTTTCCTGATCAATGGCGTAGTAGAGTTAGGAAAATTGTCAATGCATGCAGGTAGGGTTGTAGCTACTATGACTTCAGCAGAGTTACTCTGGTTTATATCAGATGAAGATCTGGTTGTTTGCTGGCTTATTTTTTAAAATTACATAATAGACTCCCCAAAGCCATTCAAAGAAACAGTGGTTTTTGCTGCTGCCTTTTTTTTTTTTTTCATTTATTTAGCCATTGCCTTTCTTTGGTAAATTTAATTTCTCAATAAAAATAATACTGGAAATACAATTGAAATGGTGTTGTTTAAAGTCCCGGTCCTCAGTTTCTATCTGAGATATTTCAGGGATGTGTTCATGAATGAAAAGGGCTGCTTATTCCAACTACTGTACTACTGGAAAAAAACACATCCAGATTTTGGAAAAGCAGATTTTTGCAAAAGTTTTTCTGGAAAAGTACTGCCTTTCTTTGAAAAGTTGCTGAGAAAAAGCAATTTACTGTTACAAAGTCTTTCAGGGTACCAAGCTCAGTCAAGGTACAATAAAACAGGCAGGCTTAAAGGAAAAACTATGAAGAGACTTTGTAAGTGAATTTGCTAGTCATGTTTTCGTAATTATTTACAACACCTGATATTGCAGTTCATTTGTCTCATTTGCTGTCCTAATTGCACTGAAGTCAGCAGAGTTATTCCTAGCATTTCGAGCCCTCCAAGGAGCCGGTGTCCTGGAATTTCTCCCAAATTCCTCCTCCACTTGAATACCTTCCCTCCTTTGGCTTGAAAAGCAACTTCACTTTCATATTGGAACTTGTAGACTGGCAAGTTGCTGTTGAGATGGTGATGGCTGTAGTAGAGCCATATCTTACTTCATGATGACCTTGGTTATTTAAATAGAAAATTTTTAAGTACAGTTACTAGCTGTCCCCGTTTTTAGCACTTTGTTTCAAATTCGAGGTAGCTAAATTTCAGAATATATGAACATCAAACTTAGATATTTTCAGACAAATTTCTGTACCACTGGAGTATCATGCTCTGAAATCTGATGAATGTCTTATTTGCTGGAAATTAAGTTAGGTAAAAGTAGTGGAAATTCAGTGTCAGGATGTTAGTAGTCCTATGAGGGCCAGATGCTCAGCTGGCATAAATTGTGGAAGCTCTGTTGACTTCACAGGCATGACATGATGATGCTTTACATCAGCTGAGGATTTGGACTCGCATTTAAATCTTGCTGATAATGAGATCCACTGCTAGGAAAATACGACAAAGAGGATGTGTTCCAGCAGTGAGGATAACATGCCATTGGGAAGCGTTACCAGGGAGTTTCATATAGTCTCCATCTACCTATCTGTTTAAAGATATACTGTGACACTATATTAAACAGGTAGATGCAAAGCAGGAGTGCCTGGGTTGGGTTCTCTAGTCTGTTCCAGGTAGGGCACTGGGTGCATAGGATTTATTTTACACCTCCTGAGTGATGACTCTGTTGGTCTCTGTGTCCTTACTGGTCGCTCTAGACCACTTCTATTTTTCATGGGGATATAGTCAACATATTAAATGGTGTTTGGA